>NC_045706.1:78216238-78582517 GCF_009834535.1 Camelus ferus | reverse complement strand
CACTAGGAAGCAGACTGAGAAACCAGAGAAAAGTTTGTCCTCAAACCATTCCCATTGTGCTAGATGAAGGAACGTCTCTCCAAATGCTCAGTTCTGAGAAATATTTGTGTGTGAAAGAGGGCCTTCAACTAGCTTGTTCGGAACCCAAAGTTACTTTTCATTTGCAAACTTCTCTCCATGCATATATATAGGGAGGTACTAGCTCAAACTCGGTTTTCAGTGGAAACTGCAGGAACTTCAACCCAGCACTAGGAAGCAGACTGAGAAACCAGAGTAAAAGTTTGTCCTTCAAACCGTTCCAATTGTGATACATGAACGAACGTCTCACCACATGCTCAGTTCTGAGAGAGAACTGTGTGTGAAAACCGTACTTCACCTAGCTTGTTGGGAACACATAGTTCCTTTTCAGTTGCAAACTACACTCCTTACATATATATGGGGAGGTTCAAGCTCCAACTCGATTTTACAGTGAAAACTGCAGGAAGTTCATATCGGCACTAAGAAACAGACTGAGAATCCAGAGTAAAATTTTCTCCTACAACCCATTTACTTTGTGCTAGATGAACGAACGTCGCTCCAAATGCTCAGTTCTGAGAGATAAGTGTGTGTGAAAGCCGTCCTTCACCTAGCTTGTTGGGAACACAAAGTTCCTTTAAAGATGCAAAGTACACTCCATACATATATATGGGGTGGTACTTGCCCCAACTCTGTTTTACAGTGAAAACTGCAGGAACTTCTAACCGGCACTAGGAAGCAGACTGAGCATCCAGAGTATAAGTTTCTCCTCAAACCATTCCCATTGTGCTAGATGAAGGAACGTCTCTCCACATGCTCAGATCTGAGGGATAAGTGTGTGTGAAAGCCTTCCTTCACCTACCTTGTTGGGAACACAAAGTTCCTTTCCAGTTGCAAACTACACTCCATACATATATATTGGGAGGTACTAGCTCCAACTCGATTTTACAGTGAAAACTGCAGGAACTTCAAACCGGAACTAGGAAAGATACTGAGAAAACAGAGTAAAAGTTTCTCCTGCAAACTTTTCCCATTGTGCTAGATGAACTATCGTCTCTCCACATGCTCACTTTTGAGAGATCATTGTGTGTGAAAGCCGTCCTTCAACTAGCTTGTTGGGAACACAAAGTTCCTTTTAAATTGCAAACTACACTCCATATATATATCTCGGGTGGTACTAGCTCCAACTCGTTTTTACAGGGAAAACTGCAGGAAATTCAAACTGGCACTAGGAAACAGACTGAGAATCCAGAGTAAAATTATCTGCTGCAAACCATTTTCTTTGTTGTAGATGAACGAACGTCTCTCCAAATGCTCAGTTCTGAGAGATAAGTGTGTGTGAAAGCCGTCCTTCACCTAGCTTGTTGGGAACACAAAGTTCCTTTTCAGTTCCAAACTACACTCCATACTTATATATGTGGAGATTCTAGCACCAACTCTGTTTTACAGTGAAATTGGCAGGAAATTCTAACCGGCACTAGGAAGCAGACTGAGAATCCAGAGTAAAAGTTTCTCCTGCAACCCGATCCCTTTGTGCTAGATGAACGAACGTCTCTCCAAATGCTCAGTTCTGAGACATATGTGTGTGTGAAAGCCGTCCTTCACCTAGCTTGTTGGAAACACCAAAATTCCTTTCCAGTTGCAAACTACACTCCATACATATATATGGGGTGGAACTTGCCCCAACTCTGTTTTACACTGAAAACTGCAGGATGTTCTAACCGGCAGTAGGAAGCAGACTGAGAATCCAGAGAAAAATTTTCTCTTGCAAACCGTTCCCATTGTGCTAGATGAAGGAACGTGTCTCCACATGTTCAGTTCTGAGAAATAATTGTGTGTGAAAGCCGCCCTTCACATAGTTTGTTGGGAAAACAAATTTCCTTTTCAGTTGCAAACTACACTCCATACATATATATGGGCAGGTACTAGCTCCAACTCGTTTTTACAGTAAAAACTGCAGGAAATTAAAACCGGCACTAGGAAACAGACTAAGAAAACAGATTAAAAGTTTCTCCTGCAACCCGATCCCGTTGTGCTAGATGAACGAAAGTCTCTCCACATGCTCAGTTCTGAGACATATGTGTGTGTGAAAGCCGAACTTCACCTAGTGTTGGGAACACAAAGTTCCTTTCCAGTTGCAAACTACACTCCATACATACATATGGGGAAGTACTAGCTCCAACTAGATTTTACAGTGAAAACTGCAGGAACTTCAAACCGAACTAGGAAACAGACTGAGAAACCAGAGTAAAAGTTTCTCCTGCAACCCGTTCCTTTGTGGTAGATGAACGAACGTCTCCCCACATGCTCAGTTCTGAGAGAAAACTGTGTGTGATAGCCGTCCTTCACCTAGGTTGTTGGGAGCACAAATTTCTTTTCTAGTTGCAAACTACAATCCATACATATTTATGGGATGGTACTACCCCTAATCTGTTTTGTAGTGAAAACTGCAGGAACTTCAAACCGGCACTAGGAAACAGACTGAGAAACCACAGTAAAATTTCTCCTGCAAAACGTTCCATTTGTGCTAGATGAACGAACGTCTCTCCATATGCTCAGTTCTGAGAGATCAGTGTGTGTGAAAGCCGTCCTTCACCTAGCTTGTTGGGAACACAAATTTCCTTTTAATTTGCAAACTACACTCCGTACAAATATAAGGGTAGGTACTAGCTCCAACTCGGTTTTACAGGGAAAACTGCAGGAACTTCAAACCGGCACTAGGAAACAGAGTGAGAAACCAGATTAAAAGTTGCTCCTGCAACCGATTCCCTTTGTGCTAGATGAACGAACGTCTCTCCACATGCTCAGTTCTGAGAGATAAGTTTGTGTGAAAGCCTTCCTTCACCTACCTTGTTGGGAACACAAAGTTCCTTTCCAGTTGCAAACTACAGTCCATACATATATATTGGGAGGTGCTAGCTCCAACTCGATTTTACAGTGAAAATTGCAGGAACTTCATATCGGAACTAGGAAAGAGACTGAGAAACCACAGTAAAAGTTTCTCCTGCAACCCTTTACCATTGTGCTAGATGAACTAACGTCTCTCCACATGCTCATTTCTGAGAGATCAGTTTGTGTGAAAGCCGTCCTTCACCTAGCTTGTTGGGAACACAAAGTTCCTTTTAAATTGCAAACTACACTCCATATATATATATCGGATGGTACTAGCTCCAACTCGGTTTTACAGGGAAAACTGCAGGAACTTCAAATTGGCACTAGGAAACAGTCTGAGATACCAGAGTAAAATTATCTCCTGTAACCCGTTTTCTTTGTGGTAGTTGAACGAACATCTCTCCAAATGATCAGTTCTGAGATATAAGTGTGTTTGAAAGCCGTTCTTCAACTATCTTGTTGGGAACACAAAGTTCCTTTTCAGTTGCATACTACACTCCATACATACATATTGGGAAGTACTGGCTCCAACTCGGTTTTACAGTGAAAAATGCAGGAACTTCAAACCGAACTAGGAAACAGACTGAGAAACCAGAGTAAAAGTTTTCCCTGCAAACCGTTCCATTAATGCTAGATGAAAAAACGTCTGTCAACATGCTCAGATCTGAGAGATCTGTGTGTGTGAAAGCCGTCTTTCAACTAGCTTGTTGGGAACACAAAGTTCTTTTCCAGTTGCAAACTACACTCCATACATATATATGGGGAGGTACTAGCTCCAACTCAGTTTTACAGTGAAAACTGCAGGAACATCAAACCGGAACTAGGAAACAGACTGAGAAACCAGAGTAAAAGTTTCTCATGCAACCAGTTCCTTTGTGCTAGATGAACGAACGTCTTTCCACATGCTCTGTTCTGAGAGAATATTGTGTGAGAAAGCCGTCCTTCACATAGCTTGTTGGGAACACAAATTTTTTTTTCAGTTGCAAACTACAATCCATACATATATATGGGGTGGTACTACCCCAAATCTGTTTTATAGTGAAAACTGAAGGAACTTCAAACCGGCACTAGGAAACAGACTGAGAAACCACAGTAAAATTTCACCTTCAATACGTTCTATTTGTGCTAGATGAACGAACGTCTCTCCATATGCTCAGATCTGAGAGATCAGTGTGTGTGAAAGCCGTCCTTCACCTAGCTTGTTGGGAACACAAATTTCCTTTTAAATTGCAAACTACAATCCGTACAACTATAAGGGTAAGTACTAGCTCCAACTCGGTTTTACAGGGAAAACTGCAGGAACTTCAAACCGGCACTAGGAAACAGACTGAGAAACCAGATTAAAAGTTGCTCCTGCAACCCGTTCCCTTTGTGCTAGATGAACGAACGTCTCTCCACATGCTCAGTTCTGAGAGATACGTGTGTGTGAAAGCCGTCCTTCACCTAGCTTGTTGGGAACACAAAGTTCCGTTTCAGTTGCAAACTACACTCCATACATATATATAGGAAGTTTATAGCTTCAAATCGGTTTTACAGTGAAAATTGCAGGAACTTCAAACCATCACTAGGAAGCAGACTGAGAAACCAGAGTAAAACTTTCTCCTGCAAACCGTTCCCATTGTGCTAGATGAAGGAACGTCTCTCCACATGCTCAGTTCTGAGAAAAAATTTTGTGTGAAAGCCGTCCTTCAAATAGCTTGTTGGGAATACCAACTTTCTTTCAGCTGTACACTATACTCCATTCATATATACGGGGAGGTACTAGCTCCAACTCGGTTTTAGAGTGAAAACTGCAGGAACTTCCAACCGGCACTAGGAAACAGACTGAGAAACCAGAGTAAAAGTTTCTCATGCCACCCGTTCCTTTTTGCTAGATGAACAAACGTCTCCCCACATGCTCAGTTCTGAGAGAAAATTGTGTGTGAAAGCCGTCCTTCACCTAGCTTGTTGGGAACACATAGTTCGTTTTAAATTGTAAACTACAATCCTTACATATATTTGGGGAGGTACTTGCTCCAAATCGGTTTTACAGTGAAAACAGCAGGAACTTCAAACCGGCACCAGGAAACAGACTGAGAAACCAGAGTAAAAGTTTCTCTTGCAACCCATTCCATTTGAGCTAGAAGAACGAACGTCTCTCCACATGCTCCCTTCTGAGAGATTAGTGTGTGTGAAAGCCGTAATTCACCTAGCTTGTTGGGAACACAAAATTAATTTTCAGATGCAAACTACACTCCATACATATATATGGGGAAGTACTAGCTCCAATCCAGTTTTACAGGGAAAACTGCAGGAACTTCAAACCGGCACTAGGAAAAAGACTGAGAAAACAGAGTTAAAGTTACTCCTGCAACCCTTTCCTTTTGTGCTAGATGAAAAAACGTCTGTCAACATGCTCAGATCTGAGAGATCAGTGTGTGTGTAAGCCATCCTTCAACTAGCTTGTTGGGAACACAAAGATCCTTTTAAATTGCAAAATCCACTCCATACATACATATGGGGAGGTACTAGCTCCAACTCTGTGTTACAGGGAAAACTGCAGGAACTTCAAACCGGCACTAGGAAAACGACTGAGAAACCAGAGTAAAAGTTTCTCCTGCAACCCTTTCCCTTTGTGCTAGATGAACAAACGTCTGTCAACATGCTCAGATCTGAGAGATCAGTGTGTGTGAAAGCCGTCTTTCAAGTAGCTTGTTGGGAACACAAAGTTCCTTTTTAATTGCAAACTCCACTCCATACATATATATGGGGAGGTACTAGCTCCAACTCGGCTTTCAGTGAAATCTGCAGGAACTTCAACCCGGCACTAGGAAGCAGACTGAGAAAACAGAGTAAAAGTTTGTCCTCAAACCTTTCCCATTGTGCTAGATGAAGGAACGTCTCTCCAAATGCTCAGTTCTGAGAAATATTTGTGTGTGAAAGAGGGCCTTCAACTAGCTTGTTGGGAACCCAAAGTTACTTTTCATTTGCAAACTTCACTCCATACATATATATGGGGAGGTTCTAGCTCCAACACGGTTTTCAATGAAAACTGCAGGAATTTCAACCCGGCACTAGGAAGCAGACTGAGAAACCAGAGTAAAATTTGTCCTTCAAACCGTTCCAATTGTGATACATGAACGAACGTCTCACCACATGCTCAGTTCTGAGAGATAACTGTGTGTGAAAGCCGTACTTCACCTAGCTTGTTGGGAACACATAGTTCCTTTTCAGTTGCAAACTACACTCCTTACATATATATGGGGAGGTACTAGTTCCAACTCGGTTTTACAGTGAAAACAGCAAGAACTTCAAACCAGCACTAGGAAAAAGACTGAGAAACCAGAGTAAAATTTTCTCCTGTAACCCGTTTACTTTGTGCTAGATCAACGAACGTCTCTCCACATGCTCAGTTCTGAGAGATAAGAGTGAGTGAAGGCCGTCTTTCACCTAGCTTGTTGGGAACACAAAGTTCCTTTTAAGTTGTAAACTACAATCCTTACATATATATGGGGATGTACTAGCCCCAAATCGGTTTTACAGTGAAAACTGCAGGAACTTCAAAACGGCACTTGGAAACAGACTGAGAAACCAGAGTAAAATTATCTCCTGCAACCCGTTTTCTTTGTTGTAGATGAATGAACGTCTCTCCACATGCTCAGTTCTGAGAGATAAGTGTGTGTGGATGCCGTCCTTCACCTAGCTTGTTGGGAAAACAAATTCCCTTTTCAGTTGCAAACTACACTCCATACATATATATGGGCAGGTACCAGCTCCAACTCGTTTTTACAGTAAAAATTGTAGGAAATTAAAACCGGCACTAGGAAACAGACTAAGAAACCAGATTAAAAGTTTCTCCTGCAACCCGATCCAGTTGTGCTAGATGAACGAAAGTCTCTCCACATGCTCAGTTCTGAGACATATGTGTGTGTGAAAGCCGAACTTCACCTAGCTTGTTGGGAACACAAAGTTCCTTTCCAGTTGCAAACTACACTCCATACATACATATGGGGAAGTACTAGCTCCAACTCGGTTTTACAGTGAAAAATGCAGGAACTTCAAACCGAACTGGGAAACAGACTGAGATACCAGAGTAAAAGTTTCTCCTGCAAACGGTTCCCATTGTGCTAGATGAAGGAACGTCCCTCCACATGCTCAGTTCTGAGAAAAAATTATGTGTGAAAGCCGTCCTTCAAATTGTTTGTTGGGAATACAAAGTTTCTTTTCAGTTGCACACTATACTCCATACATATATATGGGGAGGTACTAGCTCCAACTAGGTTTAACAGTGAAAACTGCAGGAATTTCAAACTGGCACTAGGAAACAGACAGAGAAACCAGAGTAAAAGTTTCTTCTGCAACACGTTTCCTTTGTACTAGATGAACGAACGTCTCTCCACATGGTCACTTGTGAGAAATCAGTGTGTGTGAAAGCCGTAATTCACCTATCATGTTGGGAAAACAAAGTTCCTTTTCAGTTGCAAACTACACTCCATACATACATATGGGGAAGTACTAGCTCCAACTCTGTTTTACAGTGAAAAATGCAGGAACTTCAAACCGAACTAGGAAACAGACTGAGAAACCAGAGTAAAAGTTTCTCCTGCAAACCGTTCCCATTGTGCTAGATGAAGGAACGTCTCCCAACATGCTCAGTTCTGAGAAAAAATTTTGTGTGAAAGCCGTCCTTCAAATAGCTTGTTGGGAATACCAACTTTCTTTCAGTTGTACACTATACTCCATTCATATATACGGGGAGGTACTAGCTCCAACTCGGTTTTACAGTGAAAACTGCAGGAACTTCCAACCGGCACTAGGAAACAGACTGAGAAACCACAGTAAAATTTCTCCTGCAAAACGTTCCATTTGTGCTAGATGAACGAACGTCTCTCCATATGCTCAGTTCTGAGAGATCAGTGTATGTGAAAGCCGTCCTTCACCTAGCTGGTTGGGAACAGAAATTTCCTTTTAATTTGCAAACTACAGTCCGTACAAATATAAGGGTAGGTACTAGCTCCAACTCGGTTTTACAGGGAAAACTGCAGGAACTTCAAACCGGCACTAGGAAACAGATTGAGAAACCAGATTAAAAGTTGCTCCTGCAGCGCGTTCCCTTTGTGCTAGATGAACGAACGTCTCTCCACATGCTCAGTTCTGAGAGATAAGTGTGTGTGAAAGCCGTGCTTCACCTAGCTTGTTGGGAACACAAAGTTCCTTTTCAGTTTGCAAACTACACTCCATATATAATTATAGGGAGTTTATAGCTCCAACTCGGTTTTACAGTGAAAATTGCAGGAACATCAAACCATCACTAGGAAGCAGACTGAGAAACCAGAGTAAAATTTTCTCCTGCAAACCGTTCCCATTGTGCTAGATGAAGGAACGTCTCCCCACATGCTCAGTTCTGAGAAAAAATTTTGTGTGAAAGCCGTCCTTCAAATAGCTTGTTTGGAATACCAACTTTCTTTCAGTTGTACACTATACTCTATTCATATATACGGGGATGTACTAGATCCAACTCGGTTTTACAGTGAAAACTGCAGGAACTTCCAACCGGCACTAGGAAACAGACTGAGAAACCACAGTAAAATTTCTCCTGCAAAACGTTCCATTTGTGCTAGATGAACGAACGTCTCTCCATATGCTCAGTTCTGAGAGATCAGTGTATGTGAAAGCCGTCCTTCACCTAGCTTGTTGGGAACAGAAATTTCCTTTTAATTTGCAAACTACAGTCCGTACAAATATAAGGGTAGGTACTAGCTCCAACTCGGTTTTATAGGGAAAACTGCAGGAACTTCAAACCGGCACTAGGAAACAGATTGAGAAACCAGATTAAAAGTTGCTCCTGCAGCGTGTTCCCTTTGTGCTACATGAACGAACGTCTCTCCACATGCTCAGTTCTGAGAGATAAGTGTGTGTGAAAGCCGTCCTTCACCTAGCTTGTTGGGAACACAAAGTTCCTTTTCAGTTTGCAAACTACACTCCATATATAATTATAGGGAGTTTATAGCTCCAACTCGGTTTTACAGTGAAAATTGCAGGAACATCAAACCATCACTAGGAAGCAGACTGAGAAACCAGAGTAAAAGTTTCTCCTGCAAACCGTTCCCATTGTGCTAGATGAAGGAACATCTCCCCACATGCTCAGTTCTGAGAAAAAATTTTGTGTGAAAGCCGTCCTTCAAATAGCTTGTTGGGAATACCAACTTTCTTTCAGTTGTACACTATAATCCATTCATATATACGGGGAGGTACTAGCTCCAACTCGGTTTTACAGTGAAAACTGCAGGAACTTCCAACCGGCACTAGGAAATAGACTGAGAAAGCAGAGTAAAAGTTTCTCATGCCACCCGTTCCTTTGTGCTAGATTAACGAACGTCTCCCCACATGCTCAGTTCTGAGAGAAAATTGTGTGTGAAAGCCGTACTTCACCTAGCTTGTTGGGAACACAAAGTTCGTTTTAAATTGTAAACTACAATCCTTACATATATATGGGGAGGTACTTGCTCCAAATCGGTTTTACAGTGAAAACTGCAGGAACTTCAAACCGGCACTAGGAAACAGATTGAGAAACCAGATTAAAAGTTGCTCCTGCAACCCGTTCCCTTTGAGCTAGATGAACGAACGTCTCTCCACATGCTCAGTTCTGAGAGATACGTGTGTGTGAAAGCCGTCCTTCACCTAGCTTGTTGGGAACACAAAGTTCCGTTTCAGTTGCAAACTACACTCCATACATATATATAGGGAGTTTATAGCTTCAAATCGGTTTTACAGTGAAAATTGCAGGAACTTCAAACCATCACTAGGAAGCAGACTGAGAAACCAGAGTAAAAGTTTCTCCTGCAAACCGTTCCCATTGTGCTAGATGAAGGAACGTCTCTCCACATGCTCAGTTCTGAGAAAAAATTTTGTGTGAAAGCCGTCCTTCAAATAGCTTGTTGGGAATACCAACTTTCTTTCAGTTGTACACTATACCCCATTCATATATACGGGGAGGTACTAGCTCCAACTCGGTTTTACAGTGAAAACTGCAGGAACTTCCAACCGGCACTAGGAAACAGACTGAGAAACCAGAGTAAAAGTTTCTCATGCCACCCGTTCCTTTTTGCTAGATGTACAAACGTCTCCCCACATGCTCAGTTCTGAGAGAAAATTGTGTGTGAAAGCCGTCCTTCACCTAGCTTGTTGGGAACACATAGTTCGTTTTAAATTGTAAACTACAATCCTTACATATATTTGGGGAGGTACTTGCTCCAAATCGGTTTTACAGTGAAAACAGCAGGAACTTCAAACCGGCACCAGGAAACAGACTGAGAAACCAGAGTAAAAGTTTCTCTTGCAACCCATTCCATTTGAGCTAGAAGAACGAACGTCTCTCCACATGCTCCCTTCTGAGAGATTAGTGTGTGTGAAAGCCGTAATTCACCTAGCTTGTTGGGAACACAAAATTAATTTTCAGATGCAAACTACATTCCATACATATATATGGGGAAGTACTAGCTCCAATCCAGTTTTACAGGGAAAACTGCAGGAACTTCAAACTGGCACTAGGAAAAAGACTGAGAAAACAGAGTTAAAGTTACTCCTGCAACCCGTTCCTTTTGTGCTAGATGAAAAAACGTCTGTCAACATGCTCAGATCTGAGAGATCAGTGTGTGTGTAAGCCATCCTTCAACTAGCTTGTTGGGAACACAAAGATCCTTTTAAATTGCAAAATCCTCTCCATACATACATATGGGGAGGTACTAGCTCCAACTCTGTGTTACAGGGAAAACTGCAGGAACTTCAAACCGGCACTAGGAAAACGACTGAGAAACCAGAGTAAAAGTTTCTCCTGCAACCCTTTCCCTTTGTGCTAGATGAACAAACGTCTGTCAACATGTTCAGATCTGAGAGATCATTGTGTGTGAAAGCCGTCTTTCAACTAGCTTGTTGGGAACACAAAGTTCCTTTCTAATTGCAAACTCCACTCCATACATATATATGGGGAGGTACTAGCTCCAACTCGGCTTTCAGTGAAATCTGCAGGAACTTCAACCCGGCACTAGGAAGCAGACTGAGAAAACAGAGTAAAAGTTTGTCCTCAAACCTTTCCCATTGTGCTAGATGAAGGAACGTCTCTCCAAATGCTCAGTTCTGAGAAATATTTGTGTGTGAAAGAGGGCCTTCAACTAGCTTGTTGGGAACCCAAAGTTACTTTTCATTTGCAAACTTCACTCCATACATATATATGGGGAGGTTCTAGCTCCAACACGGTTTTCAATGAAAACTGCAGGAATTTCAACCCGGCACTAGGAAGCAGACTGAGAAACCAGAGTAAAATTTGTCCTTCAAACCGTTCCAATTGTGATACATGAACGAACGTCTCACCACATGCTCAATTCTGAGAGATAACTGTGTGTGAAAGCCGTACTTCACCTAGCTTGTTGGGAACACATAGTTCCTTTTCAGTTGCAAACTACACTCCTTACATATATATGGGGAGGTACTAGTTCCAACTCGGTTTTACAGTGAAAACAGCAAGAACTTCAAACCAGCACTAGGAAAAAGACTGAGAAACCAGAGTAAAATTTTCTCCTGTAACCCGTTTACTTTGTGCTAGATCAACGAACGCCTCTCCACATGCTCAGTTCTGAGAGATAAGAGTGAGTGAAGGCCGTCTTTCACCTAGCTTGTTGGGAACACAAAGTTCCTTTTAAGTTGTAAACTACAATCCTTACATATATATGGGGATGTACTAGCCCCAAATCGGTTTTACAGTGAAAACTGCAGGAACTTCAAAACGGCACTTGGAAACAGACTGAGAAACCAGAGTAAAATTATCTCCTGCAACCCGTTTTCTTTGTTGTAGATGAATGAACGTCTCTCCACATGCTCAGTTCTGAGAGATAAGTGTGTGTGGATGCCGTCCTTCACCTAGCTTGTTGGGAAAACAAATTCCCTTTTCAGTTGCAAACTACACTCCATACATATATATGGGCAGGTACCAGCTCCAACTCGTTTTTACAGTAAAAATTGTAGGAAATTAAAACCGGCACTAGGAAACAGACTAAGAAACCAGATTAAAAGTTTCTCCTGCAACCCGATCCAGTTGTGCTAGATGAATGAAAGTCTCTCCACATGCTCAGTTCTGAGACATATGTGTGTGTGAAAGCCGACCTTCACCTAGCTTGTTGGGAACACAAAGTTCCTTTCCAGTTGCAAACTACACTCCATACATACATATGGGGAAGTACTAGCTCCAACTCGGTTTTAGAGTGAAAAATGCAGGAACTTCAAACCGAACTAGGAAACAGACTGAGATACCAGAGTAAAAGTTTCTCCTGCAAACGGTTCCCATTGTGCTAGATGAAGGAACGTCCCTCCACATGCTCAGTTCTGAGAAAAAATTATGTGTGAAAGCCGTCCTTCAAATTGTTTGTTGGGAATACAAAGTTTCTTTTCAGTTGCACACTATACTCCATACATATATATGGGGAGGTACTAGCTCCAACTAGGTTTTACAGTGAAATCTGCAGGAATTTCAAACTGGAACTAGGAAACAGACAGAGAAACCAGAGTAAAAGTTTCTTCTGCAACACGTTTCCTTTGTGCTAGATGAACGAACGTCTCTCCACATGGTCACTTGTGAGAAATCAGTGTGTGTGAAAGCCGTAATTCACCTATCATGTTGGGAAAACAAAGTTCCTTTTCAGTTGCAAACTAGACTCCATACATACATATGGGGAAGTACTAGCTCCAACTCGGTTTTACAGTGAAAACTGCAGGAACTTCCAACCGGCACTAGGAAACAGACTGAGAAACCACAGTAAAATTTCTCCTGCAAAACGTTCCATTTGTGCTAGATGAACGAACGTCTCTCCATATGCTCAGTTCTGAGAGATCAGTGTATGTGAAAGCCGTCCTTCACCTAGCTTGTTGGGAACAGAAATTTCCTTTTAATTTGCAAACTACAGTCCGTACAAATATAAGGGTAGGTACTAGCTCCAACTCGGTTCTACAGGGAAAACTGTAGGAACTTCAAACCGGCACTAGGAAACAGACTGAGAAACCAGATTAAAAGTTGCTCCTGCAGCGCGTTCCCTTTGTGCTAGATGAACGAACGTCTCTCCACATGCTCAGTTCTGAGAGATAAGTGTGTGTGAAAGCCGTCCTTCACCTAGCTTGTTGGGAACACAAAGTTCCTTTTCAGTTTGCAAACTACACTCCATACATAATTATAGGGAGTTTATAGCTCCAACTCGGTTTTACAGTGAAAATTGCAGGAACATCAAACCATCACTAGGAAGCAGACTGAGAAACCAGAGTAAAAGTTTCTCCTGCAAACCGTTCCCATTGTGCTAGATGAAGGAAAGTCTCCCCACATGCTCAGTTCTGAGAAAAAATTTTGTGTGAAAGCCGTCCTTCAAATAGCTTGTTGGGAATACCAACTTTCTTTCAGTTGTACACTATACTCCATTCATATATACGGGGAGGTACTAGCTCCAACTCGGTTTTACAGTGAAAACTGCAGGAACTTCCAACCGGCTCTAGGAAACAGACTGAGAAACCACAGTAAAATTTCTCCTGCAAAACGTTCCATTTGTGCTAGATGAACGAACGTCTCTCCATATGCTCAGTTCTGAGAGATCAGTGTATGTGAAAGCCGTCCTTCACCTAGCTTGTTGGGAACAGAAATTTCCTTTTAATTTGCAAACTACAGTCCGTACAAATATAAGGGTAGGTACTAGCTCCAACTCGGTTTTATAGGGAAAACTGCAGGAACTTCAAACCGGCACTAGGAAACAGATTGAGAAACCAGATTAAAAGTTGCTCCTGCAGCGCGTTCCCTTTGTGCTAGATGAACGAACGTCTCTCCACATGCTCAGTTCTGAGAGATAAGTGTGTGTGAAAGCCGTCCTTCACCTAGCTTGTTGGGAACACAAAGTTCCTTTTCAGTTTGCAAACTACACTCCATACATAATTATAGGGAGTTTATAGCTCCAACTCGGTTTTACAGTGAAAATTGCAGGAACATCAAACCATCACTAGGAAGCAGACTGAGAAACCAGAGTAAAAGTTTCTCCTGCAAACCGTTCCCATTGTGCTAGATGAAGGAACGTCTCCCCACATGCTCAGTTCTGAGAAAAAATTTTGTGTGAAAGCCGTCCTTCAAATAGCTTGTTGGGAATACCAACTTTCTTTCAGTTGTACACTATAATCCATTCATATATACGGGGAGGTACTAGCTCCAACTCGGTTTTACAGTGAAAACTGCAGGAACTTCCAACCGGCACTAGGAAATAGACTGAGAAACCAGAGTAAAAGTTTCTCATGCCACCCGTTCCTTTGTGCTAGATTAACGAACGTCTCCCCACATGCTCAGTTCTGAGAGAAAATTGTGTGTGAAAGCCGTACTTCACCTAGCTTGTTGGGAACACAAAGTTCGTTTTAAATTGTAAACTACAATCCTTACATATATATGGGGAGGTACTTGCTCCAAATCGGTTTTACAGTGAAAACTGCAGGAACTTCAAACCGGCACTAGGAAACAGACTGAGAAACCAGAGTAAAAGTTTCTCTTGCAACCCATTCCATTTGAGCTAGAAGAACGAACGTCTCTCCACATGCTCCCTTCTGAGAGATTAGTGTGTGTGAAAGCCGTAATTCACCTAGCTTGTTGGGAACACAAAATTAATTTTCAGATGCAAACTACACTCCATACATATATATGGGGAAGTACTAGCTCCAACCCAGTTTTACAGGGAAAACTGCAGGAACTTCAAACCGGCACTAGGCAACAGACTGAGAAACCAGAGTTAAAGTTTCTCCTGCAACCCGTTCACTTTGTGCTAGATGAAAAAACGTCTGTCAACATGCTCAGATCTGAGAGATCAGTGTGTGTGAAAGCCATCCTTCAACTAGCTTGTTGGGAACACAAAGATCCTTTTAAATTGCAAAATCCACTCCATACATACATATGGGGAGGTACTAGCTCCAACTCTGTGTTACAGGGAAAACTGCAGGAACTTCAAACCGGCACTAGGAAAACGACTGAGATACCAGAGTAAAAGTTTCTCCTGCAAACGGTTCCCATTGTGCTAGATGAAGGAACGTCCCTCCACATGCTCAGTTCTGAGAAAAAATTATGTGTGAAAGCCGTCCTTCAAATTGTTTGTTGGGAATACAAAGTTTCTTTTCAGTTGCACACTATACTCCATACATATATATGGGGAGGTACTAGCTCCAACTAGGTTTAACAGTGAAAACTGCAGGAATTTCAAACTGGCACTAGGAAACAGACAGAGAAACCAGAGTAAAAGTTTCTTCTGCAACACGTTTCCTTTGTACTAGATGAACGAACGTCTCTCCACATGGTCACTTGTGAGAAATCAGTGTGTGTGAAAGCCGTAATTCACCTATCATGTTGGGAAAACAAAGTTCCTTTTCAGTTGCAAACTACACTCCATACATACATATGGGGAAGTACTAGCTCCAACTCTGTTTTACACTGAAAAATGCAGGAACTTCAAACCGAACTAGGAAACAGACTGAGAAACCAGAGTAAAAGTTTCTCCTGCAAACCGTTCCCATTGTGCTAGATGAAGGAACGTCTCCCAACATGCTCAGTTCTGAGAAAAAATTTTGTGTGAAAGCCGTCCTTCAAATAGCTTGTTGGGAATACCAACTTTCTTTCAGTTGTACACTATACTCCATTCATATATACGGGGAGGTACTAGCTCCAACTCGGTTTTACAGTGAAAACTGCAGGAACTTCCAACCGGCACTAGGAAATCAGACTGAGAAACCACAGTAAAATTTCTCCTGCAAAACGTTCCATTTGTGCTAGATGAACGAACGTCTCTCCATATGCTCAGTTCTGAGAGATCAGTGTATGTGAAAGCCGTCCTTCACCTAGCTGGTTGGGAACAGAAATTTCCTTTTAATTTGCAAACTACAGTCCGTACAAATATAAGGGTAGGTACTAGCTCCAACTCGGTTTTACAGGGAAAACTGCAGGAACTTCAAACCGGCACTAGGAAACAGATTGAGAAACCAGATTAAAAGTTGCTCCTGCAGCGCGTTCCCTTTGTGCTAGATGAACGAACGTCTCTCCACATGCTCAGTTCTGAGAGATAAGTGTGTGTGAAAGCCGTGCTTCACCTAGCTTGTTGGGAACACAAAGTTCCTTTTCAGTTTGCAAACTACACTCCATATATAATTATAGGGAGTTTATAGCTCCAACTCGGTTTTACAGTGAAAATTGCAGGAACATCAAACCATCACTAGGAAGCAGACTGAGAAACCAGAGTAAAATTTTCTCCTGCAAACCGTTCCCATTGTGCTAGATGAAGGAACGTCTCCCCACATGCTCAGTTCTGAGAAAAAATTTTGTGTGAAAGCCGTCCTTCAAATAGCTTGTTTGGAATACCAACTTTCTTTCAGTTGTACACTATACTCTATTCATATATACGGGGATGTACTAGATCCAACTCGGTTTTACAGTGAAAACTGCAGGAACTTCCAACCGGCACTAGGAAACAGACTGAGAAACCACAGTAAAATTTCTCCTGCAAAACGTTCCATTTGTGCTAGATGAACGAACGTCTCTCCATATGCTCAGTTCTGAGAGATCAGTGTATGTGAAAGCCGTCCTTCACCTAGCTTGTTGGGAACAGAAATTTCCTTTTAATTTGCAAACTACAGTCCGTACAAATATAAGGGTAGGTACTAGCTCCAACTCGGTTTTATAGGGAAAACTGCAGGAACTTCAAACCGGCACTAGGAAACAGATTGAGAAACCAGATTAAAAGTTGCTCCTGCAGCGTGTTCCCTTTGTGCTACATGAACGAACGTCTCTCCACATGCTCAGTTCTGAGAGATAAGTGTGTGTGAAAGCCGTCCTTCACCTAGCTTGTTGGGAACACAAAGTTCCTTTTCAGTTTGCAAACTACACTCCATATATAATTATAGGGAGTTTATAGCTCCAACTCGGTTTTACAGTGAAAATTGCAGGAACATCAAACCATCACTAGGAAGCAGACTGAGAAACCAGAGTAAAAGTTTCTCCTGCAAACCGTTCCCATTGTGCTAGATGAAGGAACGTCTCCCCACATACTCAGTTCTGAGAAAAAATTTTGTGTGAAAGCCGTCCTTCAAATAGCTTGTTGGGAATACCAACTTTCTTTCAGTTGTACACTATAATCCATTCATATATACGGGGAGGTACTAGCTCCAACTCGGTTTTACAGTGAAAACTGCAGGAACTTCCAACCGGCACTAGGAAATAGACTGAGAAAGCAGAGTAAAAGTTTCTCATGCCACCCGTTCCTTTGTGCTAGATTAACGAACGTCTCCCCACATGCTCAGTTCTGAGAGAAAATTGTGTGTGAAAGCCGTACTTCACCTAGCTTGTTGGGAACACAAAGTTCGTTTTAAATTGTAAACTACAATCCTTACATATATATGGGGAGGTACTTGCTCCAAATCGGTTTTACAGTGAAAACTGCAGGAACTTCAAACCGGCACTAGGAAACAGATTGAGAAACCAGATTAAAAGTTGCTCCTGCAACCCGTTCCCTTTGAGCTAGATGAACGAACGTCTCTCCACATGCTCAGTTCTGAGAGATACGTGTGTGTGAAAGCCGTCCTTCACCTAGCTTGTTGGGAACACAAAGTTCCGTTTCAGTTGCAAACTACACTCCATACATATATATAGGGAGTTTATAGCTTCAAATCGGTTTTACAGTGAAAATTGCAGGAACTTCAAACCATCACTAGGAAGCAGACTGAGAAACCAGAGTAAAAGTTTCTCCTGCAAACCGTTCCCATTGTGCTAGATGAAGGAACGTCTCTCCACATGCTCAGTTCTGAGAAAAAATTTTGTGTGAAAGCCGTCCTTCAAATAGCTTGTTGGGAATACCAACTTTCTTTCAGTTGTACACTATACCCCATTCATATATACGGGGAGGTACTAGCTCCAACTCGGTTTTACAGTGAAAACTGCAGGAACTTCCAACCGGCACTAGGAAACAGACTGAGAAACCAGAGTAAAAGTTTCTCATGCCACCCGTTCCTTTTTGCTAGATGTACAAACGTCTCCCCACATGCTCAGTTCTGAGAGAAAATTGTGTGTGAAAGCCGTCCTTCACCTAGCTTGTTGGGAACACATAGTTCGTTTTAAATTGTAAACTACAATCCTTACATATATTTGGGGAGGTACTTGCTCCAAATCGGTTTTACAGTGAAAACAGCAGGAACTTCAAACCGGCACTAGGAAACAGACTGAGAAACCAGAGTAAAAGTTTCTCTTGCAACCCATTCCATTTGAGCTAGAAGAACGAACGTCTCTCCACATGCTCCCTTCTGAGAGATTAGTGTGTGTGAAAGCCGTAATTCACCTAGCTTGTTGGGAACACAAAATTAATTTTCAGATGCAAACTACATTCCATACATATATATGGGGAAGTACTAGCTCCAATCCAGTTTTACAGGGAAAACTGCAGGAACTTCAAACTGGCACTAGGAAAAAGACTGAGAAAACAGAGTTAAAGTTACTCCTGCAACCCGTTCCTTTTGTGCTAGATGAAAAAACGTCTGTCAACATGCTCAGATCTGAGAGATCAGTGTGTGTGTAAGCCATCCTTCAACTAGCTTGTTGGGAACACAAAGATCCTTTTAAATTGCAAAATCCTCTCCATACATACATATGGGGAGGTACTAGCTCCAACTCTGTGTTACAGGGAAAACTGCAGGAACTTCAAACCGGCACTAGGAAAACGACTGAGAAACCAGAGTAAAAGTTTCTCCTGCAACCCTTTCCCTTTGTGCTAGATGAACAAACGTCTGTCAACATGTTCAGATCTGAGAGATCATTGTGTGTGAAAGCCGTCTTTCAACTAGCTTGTTGGGAACACAAAGTTCCTTTCTAATTGCAAACTCCACTCCATACATATATATGGGGAGGTACTAGCTCCAACTCGGCTTTCAGTGAAATCTGCAGGAACTTCAACCCGGCACTAGGAAGCAGACTGAGAAAACAGAGTAAAAGTTTGTCCTCAAACCTTTCCCATTGTGCTAGATGAAGGAACGTCTCTCCAAATGCTCAGTTCTGAGAAATATTTGTGTGTGAAAGAGGGCCTTCAACTAGCTTGTTGGGAACCCAAAGTTACTTTTCATTTGCAAACTTCACTCCATACATATATATGGGGAGGTTCTAGCTCCAACACGGTTTTCAATGAAAACTGCAGGAATTTCAACCTGGCACTAGGAAGCAGACTGAGAAACCAGAGTAAAATTTGTCCTTCAAACCGTTCCAATTGTGATACATGAACGAACGTCTCACCACATGCTCAATTCTGAGAGATAACTGTGTGTGAAAGCCGTACTTCACCTAGCTTGTTGGGAACACATAGTTCCTTTTCAGTTGCAAACTACACTCCTTACATATATATGGGGAGGTACTAGTTCCAACTCGGTTTTACAGTGAAAACAGCAAGAACTTCAAACCAGCACTAGGAAAAAGACTGAGAAACCAGAGTAAAATTTTCTCCTGTAACCCGTTTACTTTGTGCTAGATCAACGAACGCCTCTCCACATGCTCAGTTCTGAGAGATAAGAGTGAGTGAAGGCCGTCTTTCACCTAGCTTGTTGGGAACACAAAGTTCCTTTTAAGTTGTAAACTACAATCCTTACATATATATGGGGATGTACTAGCCCCAAATCGGTTTTACAGTGAAAACTGCAGGAACTTCAAAACGGCACTTGGAAACAGACTGAGAAACCAGAGTAAAATTATCTCCTGCAACCCGTTTTCTTTGTTGTAGATGAATGAACGTCTCTCCACATGCTCAGTTCTGAGAGATAAGTGTGTGTGGATGCCGTCCTTCACCTAGCTTGTTGGGAAAACAAATTCCCTTTTCAGTTGCAAACTACACTCCATACATATATATGGGCAGGTACCAGCTCCAACTCGTTTTTACAGTAAAAATTGTAGGAAATTAAAACCGGCACTAGGAAACAGACTAAGAAACCAGATTAAAAGTTTCTCCTGCAACCCGATCCAGTTGTGCTAGATGAATGAAAGTCTCTCCACATGCTCAGTTCTGAGACATATGTGTGTGTGAAAGCCGACCTTCACCTAGCTTGTTGGGAACACAAAGTTCCTTTCCAGTTGCAAACTACACTCCATACATACATATGGGGAAGTACTAGCTCCAACTCGGTTTTAGAGTGAAAAAATGCAGGAACTTCAAACCGAACTAGGAAACAGACTGAGATACCAGAGTAAAAGTTTCTCCTGCAAACGGTTCCCATTGTGCTAGATGAAGGAACGTCCCTCCACATGCTCAGTTCTGAGAAAAAATTATGTGTGAAAGCCGTCCTTCAAATTGTTTGTTGGGAATACAAAGTTTCTTTTCAGTTGCACACTATACTCCATACATATATATGGGGAGGTACTAGCTCCAACTAGGTTTTACAGTGAAATCTGCAGGAATTTCAAACTGGAACTAGGAAACAGACAGAGAAACCAGAGTAAAAGTTTCTTCTGCAACACGTTTCCTTTGTGCTAGATGAACGAACGTCTCTCCACATGGTCACTTGTGAGAAATCAGTGTGTGTGAAAGCCGTAATTCACCTATCATGTTGGGAAAACAAAGTTCCTTTTCAGTTGCAAACTAGACTCCATACATACATATGGGGAAGTACTAGCTCCAACTCGGTTTTACAGTGAAAACTGCAGGAACTTCCAACCGGCACTAGGAAACAGACTGAGAAACCACAGTAAAATTTCTCCTGCAAAACGTTCCATTTGTGCTAGATGAACGAACGTCTCTCCATATGCTCAGTTCTGAGAGATCAGTGTATGTGAAAGCCGTCCTTCACCTAGCTTGTTGGGAACAGAAATTTCCTTTTAATTTGCAAACTACAGTCCGTACAAATATAAGGGTAGGTACTAGCTCCAACTCGGTTCTACAGGGAAAACTGTAGGAACTTCAAACCGGCACTAGGAAACAGACTGAGAAACCAGATTAAAAGTTGCTCCTGCAGCGCGTTCCCTTTGTGCTAGATGAACGAACGTCTCTCCACATGCTCAGTTCTGAGAGATAAGTGTGTGTGAAAGCCGTCCTTCACCTAGCTTGTTGGGAACACAAAGTTCCTTTTCAGTTTGCAAACTACACTCCATACATAATTATAGGGAGTTTATAGCTCCAACTCGGTTTACAGTGAAAATTGCAGGAACATCAAACCATCACTAGGAAGCAGACTGAGAAACCAGAGTAAAAGTTTCTCCTGCAAACCGTTCCCATTGTGCTAGATGAAGGAAAGTCTCCCCACATGCTCAGTTCTGAGAAAAAATTTTGTGTGAAAGCCGTCCTTCAAATAGCTTGTTGGGAATACCAACTTTCTTTCAGTTGTACACTATACTCCATTCATATATACGGGGAGGTACTAGCTCCAACTCGGTTTTACAGTGAAAACTGCAGGAACTTCCAACCGGCTCTAGGAAACAGACTGAGAAACCACAGTAAAATTTCTCCTGCAAAACGTTCCATTTGTGCTAGATGAACGAACGTCTCTCCATATGCTCAGTTCTGAGAGATCAGTGTATGTGAAAGCCGTCCTTCACCTAGCTTGTTGGGAACAGAAATTTCCTTTTAATTTGCAAACTACAGTCCGTACAAATATAAGGGTAGGTACTAGCTCCAACTCGGTTTTATAGGGAAAACTGCAGGAACTTCAAACCGGCACTAGGAAACAGATTGAGAAACCAGATTAAAAGTTGCTCCTGCAGCGCGTTCCCTTTGTGCTAGATGAACGAACGTCTCTCCACATGCTCAGTTCTGAGAGATAAGTGTGTGTGAAAGCCGTCCTTCACCTAGCTTGTTGGGAACACAAAGTTCCTTTTCAGTTTGCAAACTACACTCCATACATAATTATAGGGAGTTTATAGCTCCAACTCGGTTTTACAGTGAAAATTGCAGGAACATCAAACCATCACTAGGAAGCGGACTGAGAAACCAGAGTAAAAGTTTCTCCTGCAAACCGTTCCCATTGTGCTAGATGAAGGAACGTCTCCCCACATGCTCAGTTCTGAGAAAAAATTTTGTGTGAAAGCCGTCCTTCAAATAGCTTGTTGGGAATACCAACTTTCTTTCAGTTGTACACTATAATCCATTCATATATACGGGGAGGTACTAGCTCCAACTCGGTTTTACAGTGAAAACTGCAGGAACTTCCAACCGGCACTAGGAAATAGACTGAGAAACCAGAGTAAAAGTTTCTCATGCCACCCGTTCCTTTGTGCTAGATTAACGAACGTCTCCCCACATGCTCAGTTCTGAGAGAAAATTGTGTGTGAAAGCCGTACTTCACCTAGCTTGTTGGGAACACAAAGTTCGTTTTAAATTGTAAACTACAATCCTTACATATATATGGGGAGGTACTTGCTCCAAATCGGTTTTACAGTGAAAACTGCAGGAACTTCAAACCGGCACTAGGAAACAGACTGAGAAACCAGAGTAAAAGTTTCTCTTGCAACCCATTCCATTTGAGCTAGAAGAACGAACGTCTCTCCACATGCTCCCTTCTGAGAGATTAGTGTGTGTGAAAGCCGTAATTCACCTAGCTTGTTGGGAACACAAAATTAATTTTCAGATGCAAACTACACTCCATACATATATATGGGGAAGTACTAGCTCCAACCCAGTTTTACAGGGAAAACTGCAGGAACTTCAAACCGGCACTAGGCAACAGACTGAGAAACCAGAGTTAAAGTTTCTCCTGCAACCCGTTCCCTTTGTGCTAGATGAAAAAACGTCTGTCAACATGCTCAGATCTGAGAGATCAGTGTGTGTGAAAGCCATCCTTCAACTAGCTTGTTGGGAACACAAAGATCCTTTTAAATTGCAAAATCCACTCCATACATACATATGGGGAGGTACTAGCTCCAACTCTGTGTTACAGGGAAAACTGCAGGAACTTCAAACCGGCACTAGGAAAACGACTGAGAAACCAGAGTAAAAGTTTCTCCTGCAACCCGTTCCTTTTGTGCTAGATGAAAAAACGTCTGTCAACATGCTCAGATCTGAGAGATCAGTGTGTGTGAAAGCCGTCTTTCAACTAGCTTGTTGGGAACACAAAGTTCCTATTTAATTGCAAACTCCACTCCATACATATATTTGGGGAGGTACTAGCTCCAACTCGGCTTTCAGTGAAATCTGCAGGAACTTCAACCCGGCACTAGGAAGCAGACTGAGAAAACAGAGTAAAAGTTTGTCCTCAAACCTTTCCCATTGTGCTAGATGAAGGAACGTCTCTCCAAATGCTCAGTTCTGAGAAATATTTGTGTGTGAAAGAGAGCCTTCAACTAGCTTGTTGGGAACCCAAAGTTACTTTTCATTTGCAAACTTCACTCCATACATATATATGGGGAGGTTCTAGCTCCAACACGGTTTTCAATGAAAACTGCAGGAATTTCAACCCGGCACTAGGAAGCAGACTGAGAAACCAGAGTAAAATTTGTCCTTCAAACCGTTCCAATTGTGATACATGAACGAACGTCTCACCACATGCTCAGTTCTGAGAGATAACTGTGTGTGAAAGCCGTACTTCACCTAGCTTGTTGGGAACACATAGTTCCTTTTCAGTTGCAAACTACACTCCTTACATATATATGGGGAGGTACTAGTTCCAACTCGGTTTTACAGTGAAAACAGCAAGAACTTCAAACCAGCACTAGGAAAAAGACTGAGAAACCAGAGTAAAATTTTCTCCTGTAACACGTTTACTTTGTGCTAGATCAACGAACGTCTCTCCACATGCTCAGTTCTGAGAGATAAGAGTGAGTGAAGGCCGTCTTTCACCTAGCTTGTTGGGAACACAAAGTTCCTTTTAAGATGTAAACTACAATCCTTACATATATATGGGGATGTACTAGCCCCAAATCGGTTTTACAGTGAAAACTGCAGGAACTTCAAAACGGCACTTGGAAACAGACTGAGAAACCAGAGTAAAATTATCCCCTGCAACCCGTTTTCTTTGTTGTAGATGAATGAACGTCTCTCCACATGCTCAGTTCTGAGAGATAAGTGTGTGTGGATGCCGTCCTTCACCTAGCTTGTTGGGAAAACAAATTCCCTTTTCAGTTGCAAACTACACTCCATACATATATATGGGCAGGTACCAGCTCCAACTCGTTTTTACAGTAAAAATTGTAGGAAATTAAAACCGGCACTAGGAAACAGACTAAGAAACCAGATTAAAAGTTTCTCCTGCAACCCGATCCCGTTGTGCTAGATGAACGAAAGTCTCTCCACATGCTCAGTTCTGAGACATATGTGTGTGTGAAAGCCGACCTTCACCTAGCTTGTTGGGAACACAAAGTTCCTTTCCAGTTGCAAACTACACTCCATACATACATATGGGGAAGTACTAGCTCCAACTCGGTTTTACAGTGAAAAATGCAGGAACTTCAAACCGAACTAGGAAACAGACGGAGATACCAGAGTAAAAGTTTCTCCTGCAAACGGTTCCCATTGTGCTAGATGAAGGAACGTCCCTCCACATGCTCAGTTCTGAGAAAAAATTATGTGTGAAAGCCGTCCTTCAAATTGTTTGTTGGGAATACAAAGTTTCTTTTCAGTTGCACACTATACTCCATACATATATATGGGGAGGTACTAGCTCCAACTAGGTTTAACAGTGAAAACTGCAGGAATTTCAAACTGGCACTAGGAAACAGACAGAGAAACCAGAGTAAAAGTTTCTTCTGCAACACGTTTCCTTTGTGCTAGATGAACGAACGTCTCTCCACATGGTCACTTGTGAGAAATCAGTGTGTGTGAAAGCCGTAATTCACCTATCATGTTGGGAAAACAAAGTTCCTTTTCAGTTGCAAACTACACTCCATACATACATATGGGGAAGTACTAGCTCCAACTCGGTTTTACAGTGAAAAATGCAGGAACTTCAAACCGAACTAGGAAACAGACTGAGAAACCAGAGTAAAAGTTTCTCCTGCAAACCGTTCCCATTGTGCTAGATGAAGGAACGTCTCCCCACATGCTCAGTTCTGAGAAAAAATTTTGTGTGAAAGCCGTCCTTCAAATAGCTTGTTGGGAATACCAACTTTCTTTCAGTTGTACACTATACTCCATTCATATACGGGGAGGTACTAGCTCCAACTCGGTTTTACAGTGAAAACTGCAGGAACTTCCAACCGGCACTAGGAAATAGACTGAGAAACCAGAGTAAAAGTTTCTCATGCCACCCGTTCCTTTGTGCTAGATTAACGAACGTCTCCCCTCATGCTCAGTTCTGAGAGAAAATTGTGTGTGAAAGCCGTACTTCACCTAGCTTGTTGGGAACACAAAGTTCGTTTTAAATTGTAAACTACAATCCTTACATATATATGGGGAGGTACTTGCTCCAAATCGGTTTTACAGTGAAAACTGCAGGAACTTCAAACCGGCACTAGGAAACAGACTGAGAAACCAGAGTAAAAGTTTCTCTTGCAACCCATTCCATTTGAGCTAGAAGAACGAACGTCTCTCCACATGCTCAGTTCTGAGAGATAAGAGTGAGTGAAGGCCGTCTTTCACCTAGCTTGTTGGGAACACAAAGTTCCTTTTAAGTTGTAAACTACAATCCTTACATATATATGGGGATGTACTAGCCCCAAATCGGTTTTACAGTGAAAACTGCAGGAACTTCAAAACGGCACTTGGAAACAGACTGAGAAACCAGAGTAAAATTATCTCCTGCAACCCGTTTTCTTTGTTGTAGATGAATGAACGTCTCTCCACATGCTCAGTTCTGAGAGATAAGTGTGTGTGGATGCCGTCCTTCACCTAGCTTGTTGGGAAAACAAATTCCCTTTTCAGTTGCAAACTACACTCCATACATATATATGGGCAGGTACCAGCTCCAACTCGTTTTTACAGTAAAAATTGTAGGAAATTAAAACCGGCACTAGGAAACAGACTAAGAAACCAGATTAAAAGTTTCTCCTGCAACCCGATCCCGTTGTGCTAGATGAACGAAAGTCTCTCCACATGCTCAGTTCTGAGACATATGTGTGTGTGAAAGCCGACCTTCACCTAGCTTGTTGGGAACACAAAGTTCCTTTCCAGTTGCAAACTACACTCCATACATACATATGGGGAAGTACTAGCTCCAACTCGGTTTTACAGTGAAAAATGCAGGAACTTCAAACCGAACTAGGAAACAGACGGAGATACCAGAGTAAAAGTTTCTCCTGCAAACGGTTCCCATTGTGCTAGATGAAGGAACGTCCCTCCACATGCTCAGTTCTGAGAAAAAATTATGTGTGAAAGCCGTCCTTCAAATTGTTTGTTGGGAATACAAAGTTTCTTTTCAGTTGCACACTATACTCCATACATATATATGGGGAGGTACTAGCTCCAACTAGGTTTAACAGTGAAAACTGCAGGAATTTCAAACTGGCACTAGGAAACAGACAGAGAAACCAGAGTAAAAGTTTCTTCTGCAACACGTTTCCTTTGTGCTAGATGAACGAACGTCTCTCCACATGGTCACTTGTGAGAAATCAGTGTGTGTGAAAGCCGTAATTCACCTATCATGTTGGGAAAACAAAGTTCCTTTTCAGTTGCAAACTACACTCCATACATACATATGGGGAAGTACTAGCTCCAACTCGGTTTTACAGTGAAAAATGCAGGAACTTCAAACCGAACTAGGAAACAGACTGAGAAACCAGAGTAAAAGTTTCTCCTGCAAACCGTTCCCATTGTGCTAGATGAAGGAACGTCTCCCCACATGCTCAGTTCTGAGAAAAAATTTTGTGTGAAAGCCGTCCTTCAAATAGCTTGTTGGGAATACCAACTTTCTTTCAGTTGTACACTATACTCCATTCATATATACGGGGAGGTACTAGCTCCAACTCGGTTTTACAGTGAAAACTGCAGGAACTTCCAACCGGCACTAGGAAATAGACTGAGAAACCAGAGTAAAAGTTTCTCATGCCACCCGTTCCTTTGTGCTAGATTAACGAACGTCTCCCCTCATGCTCAGTTCTGAGAGAAAATTGTGTGTGAAAGCCGTACTTCACCTAGCTTGTTGGGAACACAAATTTCGTTTTAAATTGTAAACTACAATCCTTACATATATATGGGGAGGTACTTGCTCCAAATCGGTTTTACAGTGAAAACTGCAGGAACTTCAAACCGGCACTAGGAAACAGACTGAGAAACCAGAGTAAAAGTTTCTCTTGCAACCCATTCCATTTGAGCTAGAAGAACGAACGTCTCTCCACATGCTCAGTTCTGAGAGATAAGAGTGAGTGAAGGCCGTCTTTCACCTAGCTTGTTGGGAACACAAAGTTCCTTTTAAGTTGTAAACTACAATCCTTACATATATATGGGGATGTACTAGCCCCAAATCGGTTTTACAGTGAAAACTGCAGGAACTTCAAAACGGCACTTGGAAACAGACTGAGAAACCAGAGTAAAATTATCTCCTGCAACCCGTTTTCTTTGTTGTAGATGAATGAACGTCTCTCCACATGCTCAGTTCTGAGAGATAAGTGTGTGTGGATGCCGTCCTTCACCTAGCTTGTTGGGAAAACAAATTCCCTTTTCAGTTGCAAACTACACTCCATACATATATATGGGCAGGTACCAGCTCCAACTCGTTTTTACAGTAAAAATTGTAGGAAATTAAAACCGGCACTAGGAAACAGACTAAGAAACCAGATTAAAAGTTTCTCCTGCAACCCGATCCAGTTGTGCTAGATGAATGAAAGTCTCTCCACATGCTCAGTTCTGAGACATATGTGTGTGTGAAAGCCGACCTTCACCTAGCTTGTTGGGAACACAAAGTTCCTTTCCAGTTGCAAACTACACTCCATACATACATATGGGGAAGTACTAGCTCCAACTCGGTTTTACAGTGAAAAATGCAGGAACTTCAAACCGAACTAGGAAACAGACGGAGATACCAGAGTAAAAGTTTCTCCTGCAAACGGTTCCCATTGTGCTAGATGAAGGAACGTCCCTCCACATGCTCAGTTCTGAGAAAAAATTATGTGTGAAAGCCGTCCTTCAAATTGTTTGTTGGGAATACAAAGTTTCTTTTCAGTTGCACACTATACTCCATACATATATATGGGGAGGTACTAGCTCCAACTAGGTTTTACAGTGAAAACTGCAGGAATTTCAAACTGGAACTAGGAAACAGACAGAGAAACCAGAGTAAAAGTTTCTTCTGCAACACGTTTCCTTTGTGCTAGATGAACGAACGTCTCTCCACATGGTCACTTGTGAGAAATCAGTGTGTGTGAAAGCCGTAATTCACCTATCATGTTGGGAAAACAAAGTTCCTTTTCAGTTGCAAACTACACTCCATACATACATATGGGGAAGTACTAGCTCCAACTCGGTTTTACAGTGAAAACTGCAGGAACTTCCAACCGGCACTAGGAAACAGACTGAGAAACCACAGTAAAATTTCTCCTGCAAAACGTTCCATTTGTGCTAGATGAACGAACGTCTCTCCATATGCTCAGTTCTGAGAGATCAGTGTATGTGAAAGCCGTCCTTCACCTAGCTTGTTGGGAACAGAAATTTCCTTTTAATTTGCAAACTACAGTCCGTACAAATATAAGGGTAGGTACTAGCTCCAACTCGGTTCTACAGGGAAAACTGTAGGAACTTCAAACCGGCACTAGGAAACAGACTGAGAAACCAGATTAAAAGTTGCTCCTGCAGCGCGTTCCCTTTGTGCTAGATGAACGAACGTCTCTCCACATGCTCAGTTCTGAGAGATAAGTGTGTGTGAAAGCCGTCCTTCACCTAGCTTGTTGGGAACACAAAGTTCCTTTTCAGTTTGCAAACTACACTCCATACATAATTATAGGGAGTTTATAGCTCCAACTCGGTTTTACAGTGAAAATTGCAGGAACATCAAACCATCACTAGGAAGCAGACTGAGAAACCAGAGTAAAAGTTTCTCCTGCAAACCGTTCCCATTGTGCTAGATGAAGGAAAGTCTCCCCACATGCTCAGTTCTGAGAAAAAATTTTGTGTGAAAGCCGTCCTTCAAATAGCTTGTTGGGAATACCAACATTCTTTCAGTTGTACACTATAATCCATTCATATATACGGGGAGGTACTAGCTCCAACTCGGTTTTACAGTGAAAACTGCAGGAACTTCCAACCGGCACTAGGAAACAGACTGAGAAACCACAGTAAAATTTCTCCTGCAAAACGTTCCATTTGTGCTAGATGAACGAACGTCTCTCCATATGCTCAGTTCTGAGAGATCAGTGTATGTGAAAGCCGTCCTTCACCTAGCTTGTTGGGAACAGAAATTTCCTTTTAATTTGCAAACTACAGTCCGTACAAATATAAGGGTAGGTACTAGCTCCAACTCGGTTTTATAGGGAAAACTGCAGGAACTTCAAACCGGCACTAGGAAACAGATTGAGAAACCAGATTAAAAGTTGCTCCTGCAGCGCGTTCCCTTTGTGCTAGATGAACGAACGTCTCTCCACATGCTCAGTTCTGAGAGATAAGTGTGTGTGAAAGCCGTCCTTCACCTAGCTTGTTGGGAACACAAAGTTATTTTTCAGTTTGCAAACTACACTCCATACATAATTATAGGGAGTTTATAGCTCCAACTCGGTTTTACAGTGAAAATTGCAGGAACATCAAACCATCACTAGGAAGGAGACTGAGAAACCAGAGTAAAAGTTTCTCCTGCAAACCGTTCCCATTGTGCTAGATGAAGGAACGTCTCCCCACATGCTCAGTTCTGAGAAAAAATTTTGTGTGAAAACCGTCCTTCAAATAGCTTGTTGGGAATACCAACTTTCTTTCAGTTGTACACTATAATCCATTCATATATACGGGGAGGTACTAGCTCCAACTCGGTTTTACAGTGAAAACTGCAGGAACTTCCAACCGGCACTAGGAAATAGACTGAGAAACCAGAGTAAAAGTTTCTCATGCCACCCGTTCCTTTGTGCTAGATTAACGAACGTCTCCCCACATGCTCAGTTCTGAGAGAAAATTGTGTGTGAAAGCCGTACTTCACCTAGCTTGTTGGGAACACAAAGTTCGTTTTAAATTGTAAACTACAATCCTTACATATATATGGGGAGGTACTTGCTCCAAATCGGTTTTACAGTGAAAACTGCAGGAACTTCAAACCGGCACTAGGAAACAGACTGAGAAACCAGAGTAAAAGTTTCTCTTGCAACCCATTCCATTTGAGCTAGAAGAACGAACGTCTCTCCACATGCTCCCTTCTGAGAGATTAGTGTGTGTGAAAGCCGTAATTCACCTAGCTTGTTGGGAACACAAAATTAATTTTCAGATGCAAACTACACTCCATACATATATATGGGGAAGTACTAGCTCCAACCCAGTTTTACAGGGAAAACTGCAGGAACTTCAAACCGGCACTAGGCAACAGACTGAGAAACCAGAGTTAAAGTTGCTCCTGCAACCCGTTCCCTTTGTGCTAGATGAAAAAACGTCTGTCAACATGCTCAGATCTGAGAGATCAGTGTGTGTGAAAGCCATCCTTCAACTAGCTTGTTGGGAACACAAAGATCCTTTTAAATTGCAAAATCCACTCCATACATACATATGGGGAGGTACTAGCTCCAACTCTGTGTTACAGGGAAAACTGCAGGAACCTCAAACCGGCACTAGGAAAACGACTGAGAAACCAGAGTAAAAGTTTCTCCTGCAACCCGTTCCTTTTGTGCTAGATGAACAAACGTCTGTCAACATGCTCAGATCTGAGAGATCAGTGTGTGTGAAAGCCGTCTTTCAACTAGCTTGTTGGGAACACAAAGTTCCTATTTAATTGCAAACTCCACTCCATACATATATATGGGAAGGTACTAGTTCCAACTCGGCTTTCAGTGAAATCTGCAGGAACTTCAACCCGGCACTAGGAAGCAGACTGAGAAAACAGAGTAAAAGTTTGTCCTCAAACCTTTCCCATTGTGCTAGATGAAGGAACGTCTCTCCAAATGCTCAGTTCTGAGAAATATTTGTGTGTGAAAGAGGGCCTTCAACTAGCTTGTTGGGAACCCAAAGTTACTTTTCATTTGCAAACTTCACTCCATACATATATATGGGGAGGTTCTAGCTCCAACACGGTTTTCAATGAAAACTGCAGGAATTTCAACCCGGCACTAGGAAGCAGACTGAGAAACCAGAGTAAAATTTGTCCTTCAAACCGTTCCAATTGTGATACATGAACGAACGTCTCACCACATGCTCAGTTCTGAGAGATAACTGTGTGTGAAAGCCGTACTTCACCTAGCTTGTTGGGAACACATAGTTCCTTTTCAGTTGCAAACTACACTCCTTACATATATATGGGGAGGTACTAGTTCCAACTCGGTTTTACAGTGAAAACAGCAAGAACTTCAAACCAGCACTAGGAAAAAGACTGAGAAACCAGAGTAAAATTTTCTCCTGTAACCCGTTTACTTTGTGCTAGATCAACGAACGTCTCTCCACATGCTCAGTTCTGAGAGATAAGAGTGAGTGAAGGCCGTCTTTCACCTAGCTTGTTGGGAACACAAAGTTCCTTTTAAGATGTAAACTACAATCCTTACATATATATGGGGATGTACTAGCCCCAAATCGGTTTTACAGTGAAAACTGCAGGAACTTCAAAACGGCACTTGGAAACAGACTGAGAAACCAGAGTAAAATTATCCCCTGCAACCCGTTTTCTTTGTTGTAGATGAATGAACGTCTCTCCACATGCTCAGTTCTGAGAGATAAGTGTGTGTGGATGCCGTCCTTCACCTAGCTTGTTGGGAAAACAAATTCCCTTTTCAGTTGCAAACTACACTCCATAAATATATATGGGCAGGTACCAGCTCCAACTCGTTTTTACAGTAAAAATTGTAGGAAATTAAAACCGGCACTAGGAAACAGACTAAGAAACCAGATTAAAAGTTTCTCCTGCAACCCGATCCCGTTGTGCTAGATGAACGAAAGTCTCTCCACATGCTCAGTTCTGAGACATATGTGTGTGTGAAAGCCGACCTTCACCTAGCTTGTTGGGAACACAAAGTTCCTTTCCAGTTGCAAACTACACTCCATACATACATATGGGGAAGTACTAGCTCCAACTCGGTTTTACAGTGAAAAATGCAGGAACTTCAAACCGAACTAGGAAACAGACGGAGATACCAGAGTAAAAGTTTCTCCTGCAAACGGTTCCCATTGTGCTAGATGAAGGAACGTCCCTCCACATGCTCAGTTCTGAGAAAAAATTATGTGTGAAAGCCGTCCTTCAAATTGTTTGTTGGGAATACAAAGTTTCTTTTCAGTTGCACACTATACTCCATACATATATATGGGGAGGTACTAGCTCCAACTAGGTTTAACAGTGAAAACTGCAGGAATTTCAAACTGGCACTAGGAAACAGACAGAGAAACCAGAGTAAAAGTTTCTTCTGCAACACGTTTCCTTTGTGCTAGATGAACGAACGTCTCTCCACATGGTCACTTGTGAGAAATCAGTGTGTGTGAAAGCCGTAATTCACCTATCATGTTGGGAAAACAAAGTTCCTTTTCAGTTGCAAACTACACTCCATACATACATATGGGGAAGTACTAGCTCCAACTCGGTTTTACAGTGAAAAATGCAGGAACTTCAAACCGAACTAGGAAACAGACTGAGAAACCAGAGTAAAAGTTTCTCCTGCAAACCGTTCCCATTGTGCTAGATGAAGGAACGTCTCCCCACATGCTCAGTTCTGAGAAAAAATTTTGTGTGAAAGCCGTCCTTCAAATAGCTTGTTGGGAATACCAACTTTCTTTCAGTTGTACACTATACTCCATTCATATATACGGGGAGGTACTAGCTCCAACTCGGTTTTACAGTGAAAACTGCAGGAACTTCCAACCGGCACTAGGAAACAGACTGAGAAACCAGAGTAAAAGTTTCTCATGCCACCCGTTCCTTTGTGCTAGATTAACGAACGTCTCCCCTCATGCTCAGTTCTGAGAGAAAATTGTGTGTGAAAGCCGTACTTCACCTAGCTTGTTGGGAACACAAAGTTCGTTTTAAATTGTAAACTACAATCCTTACATATATATGGGGAGGTACTTGCTCCAAATCGGTTTTACAGTGAAAACTGCAGGAACTTCAAACCGGCACTAGGAAACAGACTGAGAAACCAGAGTAAAAGTTTCTCTTGCAACCCATTCCATTTGAGCTAGAAGAACGAACGTCTCTCCACATGCTCCCTTCTGAGAGATTAGTGTGTGTGAAAGCCGTAATTCACCTAGCTTGTTGGGAACACAAAATTAATTTTCAGATGCAAACTACACTCCATACATATATATGGGGAAGTACTAGCTCCAACCCAGTTTTACAGGGAAAACTGCAGGAACTTCAAACCGGCACTAGGCAACAGACTGAGAAACCAGAGTTAAAGTTTCTCCTGCAACCCGTTCCCTTTGTGCTAGATGAAAAAACGTCTGTCAACATGCTCAGATCTGAGAGATCAGTGTGTGTGAAAGCCATCCTTCAACTAGCTTGTTGGGAACACAAAGATCCTTTTAAATTGCAAAATCCACTCCATACATACATATGGGGAGGTACTAGCTCCAACTCTGTTTTACAGGAAAAACTGCAGGAACTTCAAACCGGCACTAGGAAAACGACTGAGAAACCAGAGTAAAAGTTTCTCCTGCAACCCGTTCCTTTTGTGCTAGATGAACAAACGTCTGTCAACATGCTCAGATCTGAGAGATCAGTGTGTGTGAAAGCCATCTTTCAACTAGCTTGTTGGGAACACAAAGTTCCTATTTAATTGCAAACTCCACTCCATACATATATATGGGGAGGTACTATCTCCAACTCGGCTTTCAGTGAAATCTGCAGGAACTTCAACCCGGCACTAGGAAGCAGACTGAGAAAACAGAGTAAAAGTTTGTCCTCAAACCTTTCCCATTGTGCTAGATGAAGGAACGTCTCTCCAAATGCTCAGTTCTGAGAAATATTTGTGTGTGAAAGAGGGCCTTCAACTAGCTTGTTGGGAACCCAAAGTTACTTTTCATTTGCAAACTTCACTCCATACATATATATGGGGAGGTTCTAGCTCCAACACGGTTTTCAATGAAAACTGCAGGAATTTCAACCCGGCACTAGGAAGCAGACTGAGAAACCAGAGTAAAATTTGTCCTTCAAACCGTTCCAATTGTGATACATGAACGAACGTCTCACCACATGCTCAGTTCTGAGAGATAACTGTGTGTGAAAGCCGTACTTCACCTAGCTTGTTGGGAACACATAGTTCCTTTTCAGTTGCAAACTACACTCCTTACATATATATGAGGAGGTACTAGTTCCAACTCGGTTTTACAGTGAAAACAGCAAGAACTTCAAACCAGCACTAGGAAAAAGACTGAGAAACCAGAGTAAAATTTTCTCCTGTAACCCGTTTACTTTGTGCTAGATCAACGAACGTCTCTCCACATGCTCAGTTCTGAGAGATAAGAGTGAGTGAAGGCCGTCTTTCACCTAGCTTGTTGGGAACACAAAGTTCCTTTTAAGATGTAAACTACAATCCTTACATATATATGGGGATGTACTAGCCCCAAATCGGTTTTACAGTGAAAACTGCAGGAACTTCAAAACGGCACTTGGAAACAGACTGAGAAACCAGAGTAAAATTATCCCCTGCAACCCGTTTTCTTTGTTGTAGATGAATGAACGTCTCTCCACATGCTCAGTTCTGAGAGATAAGTGTGTGTGGATGCCGTCCTTCACCTAGCTTGTTGGGAAAACAAATTCCCTTTTCAGTTGCAAACTACACTCCATACATATATATGGGCAGGTACCAGCTCCAACTCGTTTTTACAGTAAAAATTGTAGGAAATTAAAACCGGCACTAGGAAACAGACTAAGAAACCAGATTAAAAGTTTCTCCTGCAACCCGATCCCGTTGTGCTAGATGAACGAAAGTCTCTCCACATGCTCAGTTCTGAGACATATGTGTGTGTGAAAGCCGACCTTCACCTAGCTTGTTGGGAACACAAAGTTCCTTTCCAGTTGCAAACTACACTCCATACATACATATGGGGAAGTACTAGCTCCAACTCGGTTTTACAGTGAAAAATGCAGGAACTTCAAACCGAACTAGGAAACAGACGGAGATACCAGAGTAAAAGTTTCTCCTGCAAACGGTTCCCATTGTGCTAGATGAAGGAACGTCCCTCCACATGCTCAGTTCTGAGAAAAAATTATGTGTGAAAGCCGTCCTTCAAATTGTTTGTTGGGAATACAAAGTTTCTTTTCAGTTGCACACTATACTCCATACATATATATGGGGAGGTACTAGCTCCAACTAGGTTTAACAGTGAAAACTGCAGGAATTTCAAACTGGCACTAGGAAACAGACAGAGAAACCAGAGTAAAAGTTTCTTCTGCAACACGTTTCCTTTGTGCTAGATGAACGAACGTCTCTCCACATGGTCACTTGTGAGAAATCAGTGTGTGTGAAAGCCGTAATTCACCTATCATGTTGGGAAAACAAAGTTCCTTTTCAGTTGCAAACTACACTCCATACATACATATGGGGAAGTACTAGCTCCAACTCGGTTTTACAGTGAAAAATGCAGGAACTTCAAACCGAACTAGGAAACAGACTGAGAAACCAGAGTAAAAGTTTCTCATGCAACCCATTCCATTTGAGCTAGAAGAACGAACGTCTCTCCACATGCTCCCTTCTGAGAGATTAGTGTGTGTGAAAGCCGTAATTCACCTAGCTTGTTGGGAACACAAAATTAATTTTCAGATGCAAACTACACTCCATACATATATATGGGGAAGTACTAGCTCCAACCCAGTTTTACAGGGAAAACTGCAGGAACTTCAAACCGGCACTAGGCAACAGACTGAGAAACCAGAGTTAAAGTTTCTCCTGCAACCCGTTCCCTTTGTGCTAGATGAAAAAACGTCTGTCAACATGCTCAGATCTGAGAGATCAGTGTGTGTGAAAGCCATCCTTCAACTAGCTTGTTGGGAACACAAAGATCCTTTTAAATTGCAAAATCCACTCCATACATACATATGGGGAGGTACTAGCTCCAACTCTGTGTTACAGGGAAAACTGCAGGAACTTCAAACCGGCACTAGGAAAACGACTGAGAAACCAGAGTAAAAGTTTCTCCTGCAACCCGTTCCTTTTGTGCTAGATGAAAAAACGTCTGTCAACATGCTCAGATCTGAGAGATCAGTGTGTGTGAAAGCCGTCTTTCAACTAGCTTGTTGGGAACACAAAGTTCCTATTTAATTGCAAACTCCACTCCATACATATATATGGGGAGGTACTAGTTCCAACTCGGCTTTCAGTGAAATCTGTAGGAACTTCAACCCGGCACTAGGAAGCAGACTGAGAAAACAGAGTAAAAGTTTGTCCTCAAACCTTTCCCATTGTGCTAGATGAAGGAACGTCTCTCCAAATGCTCAGTTCTGAGAAATATTTGTGTGTGAAAGAGGGCCTTCAACTAGCTTGTTGGGAACCCAAAGTTACTTTTCATTTGCAAACTTCACTCCATACATATATATGGGGAGGTTCTAGCTCCAACACGGTTTTCAATGAAAACTGCAGGAATTTCAACCCGGCACTAGGAAGCAGACTGAGAAACCAGAGTAAAATTTGTCCTTCAAACCGTTCCAATTGTGATACATGAATGAACGTCTCACCACATGCTCAGTTCTGAGAGATAACTGTGTGTGAAAGCCGTACTTCACCTAGCTTGTTGGGAACACATAGTTCCTTTTCAGTTGCAAACTACACTCCTTACATATATATGGGGAGGTACTAGTTCCAACTCGGTTTTACAGTGAAAACAGCAAGAACTTCAAACCAGCACTAGGAAAAAGACTGAGAAACCAGAGTAAAATTTTCTCCTGTAACCCGTTTACTTTGTGCTAGATCAACGAACGTCTCTCCACATGCTCAGTTCTGAGAGATAAGAGTGAGTGAAGGCCGTCTTTCACCTAGCTTGTTGGGAACACAAAGTTCCTTTTAAGATGTAAACTACAATCCTTACATATATATGGGGATGTACTAGCCCCAAATCGGTTTTACAGTGAAAACTGCAGGAACTTCAAAACGGCACTTGGAAACAGACTGAGAAACCAGAGTAAAATTATCCCCTGCAACCCGTTTTCTTTGTTGTAGATGAATGAACGTCTCTCCACATGCTCAGTTCTGAGAGATAAGTGTGTGTGGATGCCGTCCTTCACCTAGCTTGTTGGGAAAACAAATTCCCTTTTCAGTTGCAAACTACACTCCATAAATATATATGGGCAGGTACCAGCTCCAACTCGTTTTTACAGTAAAAATTGTAGGAAATTAAAACCGGCACTAGGAAACAGACTAAGAAACCAGATTAAAAGTTTCTCCTGCAACCCGATCCCGTTGTGCTAGATGAACGAAAGTCTCTCCACATGCTCAGTTCTGAGACATATGTGTGTGTGAAAGCCGACCTTCACCTAGCTTGTTGGGAACACAAAGTTCCTTTCCAGTTGCAAACTACACTCCATACATACATATGGGGAAGTACTAGCTCCAACTCGGTTTTACAGTGAAAAATGCAGGAACTTCAAACCGAACTAGGAAACAGACGGAGATACCAGAGTAAAAGTTTCTCCTGCAAACGGTTCCCATTGTGCTAGATGAAGGAACGTCCCTCCACATGCTCAGTTCTGAGAAAAAATTATGTGTGAAAGCCGTCCTTCAAATTGTTTGTTGGGAATACAAAGTTTCTTTTCAGTTGCACACTATACTCCATACATATATATGGGGAGGTACTAGCTCCAACTAGGTTTTACAGTGAAAACTGCAGGAATTTCAAACTGGCACTAGGAAACAGACAGAGAAACCAGAGTAAAAGTTTCTTCTGCAACACGTTTCCTTTGTGCTAGATGAACGAACGTCTCTCCACATGGTCACTTGTGAGAAATCAGTGTGTGTGAAAGCCGTAATTCACCTATCATGTTGGGAAAACAAAGTTCCTTTTCAGTTGCAAACTACACTCCATACATACATATGGGGAAGTACTAGCTCCAACTCGGTTTTACAGTGAAAAATGCAGGAACTTCAAACCGAACTAGGAAACAGACTGAGAAACCAGAGTAAAAGTTTCTCCTGCAAACCGTTCCCATTGTGCTAGATGAAGGAACGTCTCCCCACATGCTCAGTTCTGAGAAAAAATTTTGTGTGAAAGCCGTCCTTCAAATAGCTTGTTGGGAATACCAACTTTCTTTCAGTTGTACACTATACTCCATTCATATATATGGGGAGGTACTAGCTCCAACTCGGTTTTACAGTGAAAACTGCAGGAACTTCCAACCGGCACTAGGAAATAGACTGAGAAACCAGAGTAAAAGTTTCTCATGCCACCCGTTCCTTTGTGCTAGATGAACGAACGTCTCCCCTCATGCTCAGTTCTGAGAGAAAATTGTGTGTGAAAGCCGTACTTCACCTAGCTTGTTGGGAACACAAAGTTCGTTTTAAATTGTAAACTACAATCCTTACATATATATGGGGAGGTACTTGCTCCAAATCGGTTTTACAGTGAAAACTGCAGGAACTTCAAACCGGCACTAGGAAACAGACTGAGAAACCAGAGTAAAAGTTTCTCTTGCAACCCATTCCATTTGAGCTAGAAGAACGAACGTCTCTCCACATGCTCCCTTCTGAGAGATTAGTGTGTGTGAAAGCCGTAATTCACCTAGCTTGTTGGGAACACAAAATTAATTTTCAGATGCAAACTACACTCCATACATATATATGGGGAAGTACTAGCTCCAACCCAGTTTTACAGGGAAAACTGCAGGAACTTCAAACCGGCACTAGGCAACAGACTGAGAAACCAGAGTTAAAGTTGCTCCTGCAACCCGTTCCCTTTGTGCTAGATGAAAAAACGTCTGTCAACATGCTCAGATCTGAGAGATCAGTGTGTGTGAAAGCCATCCTTCAACTAGCTTGTTGGGAACACAAAGATCCTTTTAAATTGCAAAATCCACTCCATACATACATATGGGGAGGTACTAGCTCCAACTCTGTTTTACAGGAAAAACTGCAGGAACTTCAAACCGGCACTAGGAAAACGACTGAGAAACCAGAGTAAAAGTTTCTCCTGCAACCCGTTCCTTTTGTGCTAGATGAACAAACGTCTGTCAACATGCTCAGATCTGAGAGATCAGTGTGTGTGAAAGCCATCTTTCAACTAGCTTGTTGGGAACACAAAGTTCCTATTTAATTGCAAACTCCACTCCATACATATATATGGGGAGGTACTAGCTCCAACTCGGCTTTCAGTGAAATCTGCAGGAACTTCAACCCGGCACTAGGAAGCAGACTGAGAAAACAGAGTAAAAGTTTGTCCTCAAACCTTTCCCATTGTGCTAGATGAAGGAACGTCTCTCCAAATGCTCAGTTCTGAGAAATACTTGTGTGTGAAAGAGGGCCTTCAACTAGCTTGTTGGGAACCCAAAGTTACTTTTCATTTGCAAACTTCACTCCATACATATATATGGGGAGGTTCTAGCTCCAACACGGTTTTCAATGAAAACTGCAGGAATTTCAACCCGGCACTAGGAAGCAGACTGAGAAACCAGAGTAAAAGTTTGTCCTTCAAACCGTTCCAATTGTGATACATGAACGAACGTCTCACCACATGCTCAGTTCTGAGAGATAACTGTGTGTGAAAGCCGTACTTCACCTAGCTTGTTGGGAACACATAGTTCCTTTTCAGTTGCAAACTACACTCCTTACATATATATGAGGAGGTACTAGTTCCAACTCCGTTTTACAGTGAAAACAGCAAGAACTTCAAACCAGCACTAGGAAAAAGACTGAGAAACCAGAGTAAAAGTTTCTCCTGTAACCCGTTTACTTTGTGCTAGATCAACGAACGTCTCTCCACATGCTCAGTTCTGAGAGATAAGAGTGAGTGAAGGCCGTCTTTCACCTAGCTTGTTGGGAACACAAAGTTCCTTTTAAGATGTAAACTACAATCCTTACATATATATGGGGATGTACTAGCCCCAAATCGGTTTTACAGTGAAAACTGCAGGAACTTCAAAACGGCACTTGGAAACAGACTGAGAAACCAGAGTAAAATTATCCCCTGCAACCCGTTTTCTTTGTTGTAGATGAATGAACGTCTCTCCACATGCTCAGTTCTGAGAGATAAGTGTGTGTGGATGCCGTCCTTCACCTAGCTTGTTGGGAAAACAAATTCCCTTTTCAGTTGCAAACTACACTCCATACATATATATGGGCAGGTACCAGCTCCAACTCGTTTTTACAGTAAAAATTGTAGGAAATTAAAACCGGCACTAGGAAACAGACTAAGAAACCAGATTAAAAGTTTCTCCTGCAACCCGATCCCGTTGTGCTAGATGAACGAAAGTCTCTCCACATGCTCAGTTCTGAGACATATGTGTGTGTGAAAGCCGACCTTCACCTAGCTTGTTGGGAACACAAAGTTCCTTTCCAGTTGCAAACTACACTCCATACATACATATGGGGAAGTACTAGCTCCAACTCGGTTTTACAGTGAAAAATGCAGGAACTTCAAACCGAACTAGGAAACAGACGGAGATACCAGAGTAAAAGTTTCTCCTGCAAACGGTTCCCATTGTGGTAGATGAAGGAACGTCCCTCCACATGCTCAGTTCTGAGAAAAAATTATGTGTGAAAGCCGTCCTTCAAATTGTTTGTTGGGAATACAAAGTTTCTTTTCAGTTGCACACTATACTCCATACATATATATGGGGAGGTACTAGCTCCAACTAGGTTTTACAGTGAAAACTGCAGGAATTTCAAACTGGCACTAGGAAACAGACAGAGAAACCAGAGTAAAAGTTTCTTCTGCAACACGTTTCCTTTGTGCTAGATGAACGAACGTCTCTCCACATGGTCACTTGTGAGAAATCAGTGTGTGTGAAAGCCGTAATTCACCTATCATGTTGGGAAAACAAAGTTCCTTTTCAGTTGCAAACTACACTCCATACATACATATGGGGAAGTATTAGCTCCAACTCGGTTTTACAGTGAAAAATGCAGGAACTTCAAACCGAACTAGGAAACAGACTGAGAAACCAGAGTAAAAGTTTCTCATGCAAACCGTTCCCATTGTGCTAGATGAAGGAACGTCTCCCCACATGCTCAGTTCTGTGAAAAAATTTTGTGTGAAAGCCGTCCTTCAAATAGCTTGTTGGGAATACCAACTTTCTTTCAGTTGTACACTATACTCCATTCATATATACGGGGAGGTACTAGTTCCAACTCGGTTTTACAGTGAAAACTGCAGGAACTTCCAACCGGCACTAGGAAACAGACTGAGAAACCACAGTAAAATTTCTCCTGCAAAACGTTCCATTTGTGCTAGATGAACGAACGTCTCTCCATATGCTCAGTTCTGAGAGATCAGTGTATGTGAAAGCCGTCCTTCACCTAGCTTGTTGGGAACAGAAATTTCCTTTTATTTGCAAACTACAGTCCGTACAAATATAAGGGTAGGTACTAGCTCCAACTCGGTTTTACAGGGAAAACTGCAGGAACTTCAAACCGGCACTAGGAAACAGATTGAGAAACCAGATTAAAAGTTGCTCCTGCAGCGCGTTCCCTTTGTGCTAGATGAACGAACGTCTCTCCACATGCTCAGTTCTGAGAGAAAAGTGTGTGTGAAAGCCGTCCTTCACCTAGCTTGTTGGGAACACAAAGTTCCTTTTCAGTTTGCAAACTACTCTCCATACATAATTATAGGGAGTTTATAGCTCCAACTCGGTTTTACAGTGAAAATTGCAGGAACATCAAACCATCACTAGGAAGCAGACTGAGAAACCAGAGTAAAAGTTTCTCCTGGAAACCGTTCCCATTGTGCTAGATGAAGGAACGTCTCCCCACATGCTCAGTTCTGAGAAAAAATTTTGTGTGAAAGCCGTCCTTCAAATAGCTTGTTGGGAATACCAACTTTCTTTCAGTTGTACACTATACTCCATTCATATATACGGGGAGGTACTAGCTCCAACTCGGTTTTACAGTGAAAACTGCAGGAACTTCCAACCGGCACTAGGAAACAGACTGAGAAACCACAGTAAAATTTCTCCTGCAAAACGTTCAATTTGTGCTAGATGAACGAACGTCTCTCCATATGCTCAGTTCTGAGAGATCAGTGTATGTGAAAGCCGTCCTTCGCCTAGCTTGTTGGGAACAGAAATTTCCTTTTAATTTGCAAACTACAGTCCGTACAAATATACGGGTAGGTACTAGCTCCAACTTGGTTATACAGGGAAAACTGCAGGAACTTCAAACTGGCACTAGGAAACAGACTGAGAAACCAGATTAAAGTTGCTCCTGCAACCCGTTCCATTTGTGCTAGATGAACCAACGTCTCTCCACATGCTCAGTTCTGAGAGAAAAGTGTGTGTGAAATCCGTCCTTCACCTAGCTTGTTGGGAACACAAAGTTCCTTTTCAGTTTGCAAACTGCACTCCATACATAATTATAGGGAGTTTATAGCTCCAACTCGGTTTTACAGTGAAAATTGCTGGAACATCAAACCATCACTAGGAAGCAGACTGAGAAACCAGAGTAAAAGTTTCTCCTGCAAACCGTTCCCATTGTGCTAGATGAAGGAACGTCTCCCCACATGCTCAGTTCTGAGAAAAAATTTTGTGTGAAAGCCGTCCTTTAAATAGCTTGTTGGGAATACCAACTTTCTTTCAGTTGTACACTATACTCCATTCATATATACGGGGAGGTACTAGCTCCAACTCGGTTTTACAGTGAAAACTGCAGGAACTTCCAACCGGCACTAGGAAACAGACTGAGAAACCAGAGTAAAAGTTTCTCATGCCACCCGTTCCTTTGTGCTAGATTAACGAACGTCTCCCCACATGCTCAGTTCTGAGAGAAAATTGTGTGTGAAAGCCGTACTTCACCTAGCTTGTTGGGAACACAAAGTTCGTTTTAAATTGTAAACTACAATCCTTACATATATATGGGGAGGTACTTGCTCCAAATCGGTTTTACAGTGAAAACTGCAGGAACTTCAAACCGGCACTAGGAAACAGACTGAGAAACCAGAGTAAAAGTTTCTCTTGCAACCCATTCCATTTGAGCTAGAAGAACGAACATCTCTCCACATGCTCCCTTCTGAGAGATTAGTGTGTGTGAAAGCCGTAATTCACCTAGCTTGTTGGGAACACAAAATTAATTTTCAGATGCAAACTACACTCCATACATATATATGGGGAAGTACTAGCTCCAACCCAGTTTTACAGGGAAAACTGCAGGAACTTCAAACCGGCACTAGGCAACAGACTGAGAAACCAGAGTTAAAGTTTCTCCTGCAACCCGTTCCCTTTGTGCTAGATGAAAAAACGTCTGTCAACATGCTCAGATCTGAGAGATCAGTGTGTGTGAAAGCCATCCTTCAACTAGCTTGTTGGGAACACAAAGATCCTTTTAAATTGCAAAATCCACTCCATACATACATATGGGGAGGTACTAGCTCCAACTCTGTTTTACAGGAAAAACTGCAGGAACTTCAAACCGGCACTAGGAAAACGACTGAGAAACCAGAGTAAAAGTTTCTCCTGCAACCCTTTCCCTTTGTGCTAGATGAACAAACGTCTGTCAACATGCTCAGATCTGAGAGATCAGTGTGTGTGAAAGCCGTCCTTCAACTAGCTTGTTGGGAACACAAAGTTCCTTTTTAATTGCAAACTCCACTCCATACATATATATGGGGAGGTACTAGCTCCAACTCGGCTTTCAGTGAAAACTGCAGGAACTTCAACCCGGCACTAGGAAGCAGACTGAGAAAACAGAGTAAAAGTTTGTCCTCAAACCATTCCCATTGTGCTAGATGAAGGAACGTCTCTCCAAATGCTCAGTTCTGAGAAATATTTGTGTGTGAAAGAGGGCCTTCAACTAGCTTGTTGGGAACCCAAAGTTACTTTTCATTTGCAAACTTCACTCCATACATATATATGGGGAGGGTCTAGCTCCAACTCGGTTTTCAGTGAAAACTGCAGGAATTTCAACCCGGCACTAGGAAGCAGACTGAGAAACCAGAGTAAAAGTTTGTCCTTCAAACCGTTCCAATTGTGATACATGAACGAACGGCTCACCACATGCTCAGTTCTGAGAGATAACTGTGTGTGAAAGCCGTACTTCACCTAGCTTGTTGGGAACACATAGTTCCTTTTCAGTTGCAAACTACACTCCTTACATATATATGGGGAGGTACTAGTTCCAACTCGATTTTATAGTGAAAACAGAAAGAAATTCAAACCGGCACTAGGAAACAGACTGAGAAACCAGAGAAAAATTTTCTCCTGTAACCCGTTTACTTTGTGCTAGATCAACGAACGTCTCTCCACATGCTCAGTTCTGAGAGATAAGTGTGTGTGAAAGCCGTCTTTCACCTAGCTTGTTGGGAACACAAAGTTCCTTTTTAGTTGTAAACTACAATCCTTACATATATATGGGGATGTACTAGCCCCAAATCGGTTTTACAGTGAAAACTGCAGGAACTTCATACCGGCACTAGGAAACAGACTGAGAAACCAGAGTAAAATTATCTGCTGCAACCCGTTTTCTTTGTTGTAGATGAACGAAAGTCTCTCCACATGCTCAGTTCTGAGAGATAAGTGTGTGTGAATGCCGTCCTTCACCTAGCTTGTTGGGAAAACAAATTCCTTTTTCAGTTGCCATCTACACTCCCTACATATATAAGGGCAGGTACCAGCTTCAACTCGTTTTTACAGTAAAAACTGTAGGAAATTAAAATCGGCACTAGGAAACAGTCTAAGAAACCAGATTAAAAGTTTCTCCTGCAACCCGATCCCGTTGTGCTAGATGAACGAAAGTCTCTCCACATGCTCAGTTCTGAGACATATGTGTGTGTGAAAGCCGACTTTCACCTAGCTTGTTGGGAACACAAAGTTCCTTTCCAGTTGCAAACTACACTCCATACATACACATGGGGAAGTACTAGCTCCAACTCGGTTTTACAGTGAAAAATGGAGGAACTTCAAACCGAACTAGGAAACAGACTGAGACACCAGAGTAAAAGTTTCTCCTGCAAACGGTTCCCATTGTGCTAGATGAAGGAACGTCTCTCCACATGCTCAGGTCTGAGAAAAAATTATGTGTGAAAGCCGTCCTTCAACTGGCTTGTTGTTAATACAAAGTTTCTTTTCAGTTGCACACTATACTCCATAAATATATATGGGGAGGTACTAGCTCCAACTAGGTTTTACAGTGAAAACTGCAGGAATTTCAAACTGGCACTAGGAAACAGACAGAGAAACCAGAGTAAAAGTTTCTTCTGCAACACGTTTCCTTTGTGCTAGATGAATGAACGTCTCTCCACATGGTCACTTGTGAGAAATCAGTGTGTGTGAAAGCCGTAATTCACCTATCATGTTGGGAAAACAAAGTTCCTATTCAGTTGCAAACTACACTCCATACATACATATGGGGAAGTACTAGCTCCAACTCGTTTTTACAGTGAAAAATGCAGGAACTTCAAACCGAACTAGGAAACAGACTGAGAAATCAGAGTAAAAGTTTTTCCTGCAAACCGTTCCATTAATGCCAAATTAAAAAATGTCTGTCAACATGCTCAGATCTGAGAGATCTGTGTGTGTGAAAGCCATCCTTCAACTAGCTTGTTGGGAACACAAAGTTCTTTTCCAGTTGCAAACAACACTCCATACATATATATGGGGAGCTACTACCCCAAATCTGTTTTACAGTGAAAATTGCAGGAACATCAAACCGGCACTAGGAAACAGACTGAGAAACCAGAGTAAAAGTTTCTCATGCAACCCGTTCTTTTGTGCTAGATGAACGAACGTCTCCCCACATGCTCATTTCTGAGAGAAAAGTGTGTGTGAAAGCCGTCCTTCACCTAGCTTGTTGGGAACACAAAGTTCTTTTTCAGTTGCAAACTACAATCCATACATATATATGGGGTGTTACTACCCCAAATCTGTTTTATAGTGAAAACTGAAGGAACTTCAAACCGGCACTAGGAAACAGACTGAGAAACCACAGTAAAATTTCTCCTGCAAAACGTTCCATTTGTGCTAGATGAACGAACGTCTCTCCATATGCTCAGTTCTGAGAGATCAGTGTATGTGAAAGCCGTCCTTCACCAAGCTTGTTGGGAACAGAAATTTCCTTTTAAATTGCAAACTACACTCCGTACAAATATAAGGGTAGGTACTAGCTCCAACTCGGTTTTACAGGGAAAACTGCAGGAACTTCAAACCGGCACTAGGAAACAAACTGAGAAACCAGATTAAAAGTTGCTCCTGCAACGCGTTCCCTTTGTGCTAGATGAACGAATGTCTCTCCACATGCTCAGTTCTGAGAGATAAGTGTGTGTGAAAGCCGTGCTTCACCTAGCTTGTTGGGAACACAAAGTTCCTTTTTAGTTTGCAAACTACACTCCATACATAAATATAGGGAGTTTATAGCTCCAACTCGATTTTACAGTGAAAATTGCAGGTACTTCAAACCATCACTAGGAAGCAGACTGAGAAACCAGAGTAAAAGTTTCTCCTGCAAACCGTTCCCATTGTGCTAGATGAAGGAACGTCTCTCCACATGCTCAGTTCTGAGAAAAAATTTTGTGTGAAAGCCGTCCTTCAAATATCTTGTTGGGAATACCAACTTTCTTTCAGTTGTACAGTATACTCCATTCATATATACGGGGAGGTACTAGCTCCAACTCGGTTTTACAGTGAAAACTGCAGGAACTTCCAACCGGCACTAGGAAACAGACTGAGAAACCAGAGTAAAAGTTTCTCATGCTACCCGTTCCTTTGTGCTAGATGAACGAACGTCTCCCCACATGCTCAGTTCTGAGAGAAAATTGTGTGTGAAAGCCGTACTTCACCTAGCTTGTTGGGAACACAAAGTTCGTTTTAAATTGTAAACTACAATCCTTACATATATATGGGGAGGTACTTGCTCCAAATCGGTTTTACAGTGAAAACTGCAGGAACTTCAAACCGGCACTAGGAAACAGACTGAGAAACCAGAGTAAAAGTTTCTCTTGCGACCCATTCCATTTGAGCTAGAAGAACGAACGTCTCTCCACATGCTCCCTTCTGAGAGATTAGTGTGTGTGAAAGCCGTAATTCACCTAGCTTGTTGGGAACACAAAGTTCTTTTCCAGTTGCAAACTACAATCCATACATATATATGGGGAGGTACTAGCTCCAACTCGGTTTTACAGTGAAAACTGCAGGAACATCAAAACGGCACTAGGAAACAGACTGAGAAACCACAGTAAAAGTTTCTCATGCAACCCGTTCCTTTGTGCTAGTTGAACGAACGTCTCCCCACATGCTCAGTTCTGAGAGAAAAGTGTGTGTGAAAGCCGTCCTTGACCTAGCTTGTTGGGAACACTAAGGTCTTTTCCAGTTGCAAACTACAATCCATACATATATATGGGGTGGTACTACCCCAAATCTGTTTTATAGTGAAAAATGCAGGAACTTCAAACCGGCACTAGGAAGCAGACTGAGAATCCAGAGTAAAAGATTCTCCTGCAAACCTTTCCCATTTTGCTAGATGAAGGAAATTGTCTCCACATGTTCAGTTCTGAGAAATAATTGTGTGTGATATCCGTCCTTCACCTAGCTTGTTGGGAAAACAAATTTCCTTTTCAGTTGCAAACTACACTCCATATATAAATATAGGGAAGTACTAGCTCCAACACGTTTTTACAGTAAAAACTGCAGGAAATTAAAACCGGCACTAGGAAACAGACTAAGAAACCAGATTAAAAGTTTCTCCTGCAACCCGATCCCGTTGTGCTAGATGAACGATAGTCTCTCCACATGCTCAGTTCTGAGACATATGTGTGTGTGAAAGCCGTCCTTCACCTAGCTTGTTGGGAACTCAAAGTTCCTTTCCAGTTGCAAACTACACTCCATACATACATATGGGGTAGTACTAGCTCCAACTCGGTTTTACAGTGAAAAATGCAGGAACTTCAAACCGAACTAGGAAACAGACGGAGAAAACAGGGTAAAAGTTTCTCCTGCAAACCGTTCCCATTGTGCTAGATGAAGGAACGTCTCTCCACATGCTCAGTTCTGAGAAAAAATTATGTGTGAAAGCCGTCCTTCAACTAGCTTGTTGGGAATACAAAGTTTCTTTTCAGTTGCACACTGTACTCCATACGAATATATGGGGAGGTACGAGCTCCAACTCGGTTTTACAGTGAAAAATGCAGGAACTTCAAACCGAACAAGGAAACAGACTGAGAAACCAGAGTAAAACTTTCTCCTGCAAACCGTTCCATTAATGCTAGATGAAAAAACGTCTGTCAACATGCTCAGATCTGAGAGATCTGTGTGTGTGAAAGCCGTCCTTCAACTAGCTTGTTGGGAACACAAAGTTCTTTTCCAGTTGCAAACTACAATCCATACATATATATGGGTAGGTACAAGCTCCAACTCTGTTTTACAGTGAAAACTGCAGGAACATCAAACCGGCACTAGGAAACAGACTGAGAAAGCAGAATAAAAGTATCTCATGCAACCCATTCCTTTGTGCTAGATGAACGAACGTCTCCCCACATGCTTATTTCTGAGAGATCTTTGTGTGTGAAAGCCGTCCTTGACCAAGCTTGTTGGGAACACATAGTTCTTTTCCAGTTGCAAACTACAATCCATACATATATATGGGGTGGTACTACGCCAAATCTGTTTTATAGAGAAAACTGAAGGAACTTCAAACCGGCACTAGGAAACAGACTGAGAATCCACAGTAAAATTTCTCCTGCAAAACGTTCCATTTGTGCTAGATGAACGAACGTCTCTCCATATGCTCAGTTCTTTGAGATCAGTGTGTGTGAAAGCCGTCCTTCACCTAGCTTGTTGGGAACACAAATTTCCTTTTAAATTGCAAATTACACTCCGTACAAATATATGGGTATGTACTAGCTCCAACTCGGTTTTACAGGGAAAACTGCAGGAACTTCAAACCGGCACTAGGAAACAGACTGAGATACCAGAGTAAAAGTTTCTCCTGCAAACCGTTCCCATTGTGCTAGATGAAGGAACGTCTCACCACATGCTCAGTTCTGAGAAAAAATTTTGTGTGAAAGCCATCCTTCAAATAGCTTGTTGGGAATATCAACTTTCTTTTCAATTGTACACTATACTCCATTCATATATACGGGGAGGTACTAACTCCAACTCGTTTTAACAGTGAAAACTGGAGGAACTTCAAACCGGCACTAGGAAACAGACTGAGAAACCACAGTAAAATTTCTCCTGCAACACGTTCCTTTGTGGTAGATGAACGAACGTCTCCCCTCATGCTCAGTTCTGAGAGAAAAGTGTGTGTGAAAGCCGTCCTTCACCTAGGTTGTTGGGAACACAAAGTTCCTTTTAAGTTGTAAACTACAATCCTTAAATATACATGGGGAGGTACTTGCTCCAAATCGGTTTTACAGTGAAAAAAGCAGGAACTTCAAAACGGCACTAGGAAACAGACTCAGAAACCAGAGTAAAAGTTTCTCTTTGCAACCCATTTCATTTGAGCTAGATGAACGAACGTCTCTCCACATGCTCCCTTCTGAAAGATTAGTGTGTTTGAAAGCCGTATTTCACCTAGCTTGTTGGGAACACAAAATTAATTTTCAGATGCAAACTACACTCCATACATATATATGGGGAAATACTAGCTCCAACCCAGTTTTACAGTTAAAACTGCAGGAACTTCAAACCGGCACTAGGAAACAGACTGAGAAACCAGAGTTAAAGTTTCTCCTGCAACCCGTTCCCTTTGTGCTAGATGAGAAAACGTCTGTCAACATGCTCAGATCTGAGAGATCATTGAGTGTGAAAGCCGTCCTTCAACTAGCTTGTTGGGAACTCAAAGATCCTTTTAAATTGCAAAATCCACTCCATACATACATATGGGGAGGTACTAGCTTCAACTCTGTTTTACAGGGAAAACTGCAGGAACTTCAATCCGGCACTAGGAAACCGACTGATAAACCAGAGTAAAAGTTTCTCCTGCAACCCTTTCTTTTGTGCTAGATGAACAAACGTCTGTCAACATGCTCAGATCTGAGAGATCAGTGTGTGTGAAGCCGTCCTTCAACTAGCTTGTTGGGAACACAAAGTTCCTTTTAAATTGCAAACTCCACTCCATACATATATATGGGGAGGTACTAGCTCCAACTCGACTTTCAGTGAAAACTGCAGGAACTTCAACCCGGCACTAGGAAGCAGACTGAGAAACCATAGTAAAAGTTTGTCCTCAAACCATTCCCATTGTGCTAGATGAAGGAACGTCTCTCCAAATGCTCAGTTCTGAGAAATATTTGTGTGTGAAAGGGGGCCTTCAACTAGCTTGTTGGGAACACAAAGTTACTTTTCATTTGCAAACTTCACTCCATACATATATATGGGGAGGTTCTAGCTCCAAATCGGTTTTCAGTGAAAACTGCAGGAACTTCAACCCTGCACTAGGAAGTAGACTGAGAAACCAGAGTAAAAGTTTGTCCTTCAAACCGTTTCCTTTGTGTTAGATGAAAAAACGTCTGTCAACATGCTCAGATCTGAGAGATCAGTGTGTGTGAAAGCCGTCCTTCACCTAGATTGTTGGGAACACAAAGTTCCTTTTCAGTTCCAAACTACACTCCATACATATATATGGGGAGATTCTAGCACCAACTCTGTTTTACGGTGAAAACTGCAGGAACTTCTAACCGGCACTAGGAAGCAGACTGAGAATCCAGAGTAAAAGTTTTCCTGCAAACCGTTCCCATGTTCTAGATGAAGAAACGTGTCTCCACATGTTCAGTTCTGAGAAATAATTGTGTGTGAAAGCCGTCCTTCCCCTAGCTTGTTGGGAAAACAAATTTCCTTTTCAGTTGCAAACTACAATCCATACATATATATAGGGAGGTACTAGCTCCAACTCGTTTATACAGTAAAAACTGCAGGAAAAAAAAACCGGTACTAGGAAACAGACTAAGAAACCAGAGTAAAAGTTTCTCCTGAAACCCGATCCCTTTGTGCTAGATGAACGAACGTCTCTCCACATGCTCAGTTCTGAGACATATGTGTGTGTGAAAGCCGTCCTTCTCCTAGCTTGTTGTGAAACAAAGTTTCTTTAAAGATGCAAACTACACTCCATACATTTATATGGGATGGTACTTGCCCTAACTCTGTTTTACAGTGAAAACTGCAGGAACTTCTAACCATCACTAGGAAGCAGACTGTGAATACAGAGTATAAGTTTCACCTGCAAACCGTTCCCATTGTGCTAGATGAAGGAACGTCTCTCCACATGCTCAGTTCTGAGAGATAACTGTGTGTGAAAGCCGTACTTCACCTAGCTTGTTGGGAACACATAGTTCCTTTTCAGTTGCAAACTACACTCCTTACATATATATGGGGAGGTACTAGTTCCAACTCGGTTTTACAGTGAAAACAGCAAGAATTTCAAACCGGCACTAGGAAACAGACTGAGAAACCAGAGTAAAAGTTTCTCCTGTAACCCGTCCCTTTGTGCTAGATGAACGAACGTCTCCCCACATGCTCAGTTCTGAGAGAAAAGTGTGTGTGAAAGCATTCCTTCACCTAGCTTGTTGGGAACACAAAGTTCTTTTCCAGTTGCAAACTACACTCCATACATATATATGGGGTGGTACTACCCCAAATCTGTTTTACAGTGAAAACTGCAGGAACTTCAACCCGGCACTAGGAAACAGACTGAGAAACCAGAGTAAAAGTTTCTGTTGCAACCCGTTTCCTTTGTGCTAGATGAACGAACGTCTCTCCACATGCTCACTTCTGAGTGATCAGTGTGTGTGAAAGCCGTCCTTCACCTAGCTTGTTGGGAACACAAAGTTCCTTTTCAGTTGCAAACTACACTCCATACATACATATGGGGAAGTACTAGCTCCAAATCGGTTTTACAGGGAAAACTGCAGGAACTTCAAACCGGCATTAGGAAACAGACTGAGAAACCAGAGTAAAAATTTCTCCTGCAACCCGTTCCCTTTGTGCTACATGAAAAAACGTCTGTCAACATGCTCAGATCTGAGAGAGCAGTGTGTGTGAAAGCCGTCCTTCAACTAGCTTGTTGGGAACACATAGATCCTTTTCAGTTGCAAACTACACTCCTTACATATATATGGGGAGGTACTAGCTCCAACTCTGTTTTCAGTGAAAACTGCAGGAACTTCAACCCGGCACTAAGAAGCAGACTGAAAAAACAGAGTAAAAGTTTGTCCTCAAACCTTTCCCATTGTGCTAGATGAAGGAACGTCTCTCCAAGTGCTCAGTTCTGAGAAATAATTGTTTGTGAAAAAGGGCCTTCAACTAGCTTGTTGGGAACACAAATTTCCTTTTCAGTTGCAAACTACACTTCATACATATATATGGGGATGTACTAGCTCCAACTCGGTTTTCTGTGAAAACTGCAGGAACTTCAACCCGGCACTAGGAAGCAGACTAAGAAACCAGAGTTAAAGTTTGACTTTCAAACCTTTCAAATTGTGCTACATGAACGAAAGTCTCACCACATGCTCAGTTCTGAGAGAGAACTGTGTGTGAAAACCGTACTTCACCTAGATTGCTGGGAACACATAGTTCCTTTTCAGTTGCAAACTACACTCCTTACATATATATGGGGAGGTACTAGTTCCAACTCGGTTTTACAGTGAAAACAGCAAGAACTTCAAACCTTGACTAGGAAACAGACTGAGATACCAGAGTAAGATTTTCTCCTGTAACCCTTTTACTTTGTGCTAGATCAACGAATGTCTCTCCACATGCTCAGTTCTGAGAGATAAGTGTGTGTGAAAGCCGTCCTTCACCTAGCTTGTTGGGAACACAAAGTTCCTTTAAAGATGCAAACTACACTCCATACATATATATGGGGTGGTACTTGCCCAAACTCTGTTTTACAGTGAAAACTGCAGGAACTTCTAACCGGCACTAGGATGCAGACTGAGAATCCAGAGTAAAAGTTTCTCCTCAAACCGTTCCCATTGTGCTAGATGAAGGAACGTCTCTCCACATGCTCAGATCTGAGGGATAAGTGTGTGTGAAAGCCTTCCTTCACCTACCTTGTTGGGAACACAAAGTTCCTTTCCTGTTGCAAACTACACTCCATACATATATATTGGGAGGTACTAGCTCCAACTCGATTTTACAGTGAAAACTGCAGGAACTTCAAACCGGAACTAGGAAAGATACTGAGAAAACAGAGTAAAAGTTTCTCCTGCAACCTTTTCCCATTGTGCTAGATGAACTATCGTCTCTCCACATGCTCACTTCTGAGAGATCAGTGTGTGTGAAAGCCGTCCTTCACCTAGCTTGTTGGGAACAGAAAGTTCCTTTTAAATTGCAAACTACACTCCATATATATATATCGGGTGGTACTAGCTCCAACTCGTTTTTACAGGGAAAACTGCAGGAAATTCAAACTGGCACTAGGAAACAGACTGAGAATCCAGAGTAAAATTATCTGCTGCAAACCATTTTCTTTGTTGTAGATGAACGAACGTCTCTCCAAATGCTCAGTTCTGAGAGATAAGTGTGTGTGAAAGCCGTCCTTCACCTAGCTTGTTGGGAACACAAAGTTCCTTTTCAGTTCCAAACTACACTCCATACATATATATGTGGAGATTCTAGCACCAACTCTGTTTTACAGTGAAAACTGCAGGAAATTCTAACCAGCACTAGGAAGCAGACTGAGAATCCAGAGTAAAAGTTTCTCCTGCAAACCGATCCCTTTGTGCTAGATGAACGAACGTCTCTCCAAATGCTCAGTTCTGAGACATATGTGTGTGTGAAAGCCGTCCTTCACCTAGCTTGTTGGGAACACAAAAATTCCTTTCCAGTTGCAAACTACACTCCATACATATTTATGGGGTGGTACTTGCCCCAACTCTGTTTTACACTGAAAACTGCAGGATCTTCTAACCGGCACTAGGAAGCAGACTGAGAATCCAGAGTAAAAGTTTCTCTTGCAAACCGTTCCCATTGTGATAGATGAAGGAACGTGTCTCCACATGTTCAGTTCTGAGAAATAATTGAGTGTGAAAGCCGCCCTTCACCTAGTTTGTTGGGAAAACAAATTTCCTTTTCAGTTGCAAACTACACTCCACACATATATATGGGCAGGTACTAGCTCCAACTCGTTTTTACAGTAAAAACTGCAGGAAATTAAAACCGGCACTAGGAAACAGACTAAGACAACAGATTAAAAGTTTCTCCTGCAACCCGATCCCGTTGTGCTAGATGAACGAAAGTCTCTCCACATGCTCAGTTCTGAGACATATGTGTGTGTGAAAGCCGAACTTCACCTAGCTTGTTGGGAACACAAAGTTCCTTTCCAGTTGCAAACTACACTCCATACATACATATGGGGAAGTACTAGCTCCAACTAGGTTTTACAGTGAAAACTGCAGGAACTTCAAACCGAACTAGGAAACAGACTGAGAAACCAGAGTAAAAGTTTCTCATGCAACCCGTTCCTTTGTGCTAGATGAACGAACGTCTCCCCACATGCTCAGTTCTGAGAGAAAACTGTGTGTGAAAGCCGTCCTTCACCTAGCTTGTTGGGAACACAAATTTCTTTTCCAGTTGCAAACTACAATCCATACATATTTATGGGGTGGTACTACCCCTAATCTGTTTTATAGTGAAAACTGAAGGAACTTCAAACCGGCACTAGGAAACAGACTGAGAAACCACAGTAAAATGTCTCCTGCAAAACGTTCCATTTATGCTAGATGAAGGAACGTCTCTCCATATGCTCAGTTCTGAGAGATAAGTGTGTGTGAAAGCCGTCCTTCACCTAGCTTGTTGGGAACACAAATTTCCTTTTAAATTGCAAACTACACTCCGTACAAATATAAGGGTAGGTACTAGCTCCAACTCGGTTTTACAGGGAAAACTGCAGGAACTTCAAACCGGCACTAGGAAACAGAGTGAGAAACCAGATTAAAAGTTGCTCCTGCAACCGATTCCCTTTGTGCTAGGTGAACGAACGTCTCTCCACATGCTCAGTTCTGAGAGATAAGTTTGTGTGAAAGCCTTCCTTCACCTACCTTGTTGGGAACACAAAATTCCTTTCCAGTTGCAAACTACACTCCATACATATATATTGGGAGGTGCTAGCTCCAACTCAATTTTACCGTGAAAATTGCAGGAACTTCATACCGGAACTAGGAAAGAGACTGAGAAACCAGAGTAAAAGTTTCTCCTGCAACCCTTTACCATTGTGCTAGATGAACTAACGTCTCTCCACATGCTCATTTCTGAGAGATCAGTTTGTGTGAAAGCCGTCCTTCACCTAGCTTGTTGGGAACACAAAGTTCCTTTTAAATTGCAAACTACACTCCATATATATATATCGGGTGGTACTAGCTCCAACTCGGTTTTACAGGGAAAACTGCAGGAACTTCAAATTGGCACTAGGAAACAGTCTGAGATACCAGAGTAAAATTATCTCCTGCAACCCGTTTTCTTTGTGGTAGTTGAACGAACATCTCTCCAAATGCTCAGTTCTGAGATATAAGTGTGTGTGAAAGCCGTTCTTCAACTATCATTTTGGAAACACAAAGTTCCTTTTCAGTTGCATACTACACTCCATACATACATATTGGGAAGTACTGGCTCCAACTCAGTTTTACAGTGAAAAATGCAGGAAATTCAAACCGAACTAGGAAACAGACTGAGAAACCAGAGTAAAAGTTTCTCATGCAACCCGTTCCTTAGTGCTAGATGAACGAACTTCTCCCCACATGCTCAGTTCTGAGAGAAAACTGTGTGTGAAAGCCGTCCTTCACCTAGCTTGTTGGGAACACAAATTTCTTTTCCAGTTGCAAACTACAATCCATACATATTTATGGGGTGGTACTACCCCTAATCTGTTTTATAGTGAAAACTGAAGGAACTTCAAACCGGCACTAGGAAACAGACTGAGAAACCACAGTAAAATGTCTCCTGCAAAACGTTCCATTTATGCTAGATGAAGGAACGTCTCTCCATATGCTCAGTTCTGAGAGATAAGTGTGTGTGAAAGCCGTCCTTCACCTAGCTTGTTGGGAACACAAATTTCCTTTTAAATTGCAAACTACACTCCGTACAAATATAAGGGTAGGTACTAGCTCCAACTCGGTTTTACAGGGAAAACTGCAGGAACTTCAAACCGGCACTAGGAAACAGAGTGAGAAACCAGATTAAAAGTTGCTCCTGCAACCGATTCCCTTTGTGCTAGGTGAACGAACGTCTCTCCACATGCTCAGTTCTGAGAGATACGTGTGTGTGAAAGCCGTCCTTCACCTAGCTTGTTGGGAACACAAAGTTCCGTTTCAGTTGCAAACTACACTCCATACATATATATTAGGGAGGTTCTAGCTTCAACTCAGTTTTACAGTGAAAATTGCAGGAACTTCATACCGATCACCTAGGAAGCAGACTGAGAAACCAGAGTAAAAGTTTCTCCTGCAAACCGTTCCCATTGTGCTAGATGAAGGAACGTCTCTCCACATGCTCAGTTCTGAGAAAAAATTTTGTGTGAAAGCCGTCCTTCAAATATCTTGTTGGGAATACAAACTTTCTTTTCAGTTGTACACTATACTCCATTCATATATACGGGGAGGTACTAGCTCCAACTCGGTTTTACAGTGAAAACAGCAAGAACTTCAAACCAGCACTAGGAAAAAGACTGAGAAACCAGAGTAAAATTTTCTCCTGTAACCCGTTTACTTTGTGCTAGATCAACGAACGTCTCTCCACATGCTCAGTTCTGAGAGATAAGAGTGAGTGAAGGCCGTCTTTCACCTAGCTTGTTGGGAACACAAAGTTCCTTTTAAGTTGTATACTACAATCCTTACATATATATGGGGATGTACTAGCCCCAAATCGGTTTTACAGTGAAAACTGCAGGAACTTCAAAACGGCACTAGGAAACAGACTGAGAAACCAGAGTAAAATTATCTCCTGCAACCCGCTTTCTTTGTTGTAGATGAATGAACGTCTCTCCACATGCTCAGTTCTGAGAGATAAGTGTGTGTGGATGCCGTCCTTCACCTAGCTTGTTGGGAAAACAAATTCCCTTTTCAGTTGCAAACTACACTCCATACATATATATGGGCAGGGTACCAGCTCCAACTCGTTTTTACAGTAAAAATTGTCGGAAATTAAAACCGGCACTAGGAAACAGACAGAGAAACCAGAGTAAAAGTTTCTTCTGCAACACGTTTCCTTTGTGCTAGATGAACGAACGTCTCTCCACATGGTCACTTGTGAGAAATCAGTGTGTGTGAAAGCAGTAATTCACCTATCATGTTGGGAACACAAAGTTCCTTTTCAGTTGCAAACTACACTCCATACATACATATGGGGAAGTACTAGCTCCAACTCGGTTTTACAGTGAAAAATGCAGGAACTTCAAACCGAAATAGGAAACAGACTGAGAAACCAGAGTAAAAGTTTTTCCTGCAAACCGTTCCATTAATGCTAGATGAAAAAACGTCTGTCAACATGCTCAGATCTGAGAGATCTGTGTGTGTGAAAGCCGTCCTTCAACTAGCTTGTTGGGAAAACAAAGTTCTTTTCCAGTTGCAAACTACACTCCATACATATATATGGGGGGCTACTACCCCAAATCTGTTTTACAGTGAAAACTGCAGGAACATCAAACCGGCACTAGGAAACAGACTGAGAAACCAGAGTAAAAGTTTCTCATGCAACCCATTCCTTTGTGCTAGATGAACGAACGTCTCTCCAAATGCTCAGTTCTGAGACATATGTGTGTGTGAAAGCCGTCCTTCACCTAGCTTGTTGGGAACACAAAAATTCCTTTCCAGTTGCAAACTACACTCCATACATATTTATGGGGTGGTACTTGCCCCAACTCTGTTTTACACTGAAAACTGCAGGATCTTCTAACTGGCACTAGGAAGCAGACTGAGAATCCAGAGTAAAAGTTTCTCTTGCAAACCGTTCCCATTGTGATAGATGAAGGAACTTGTCTCCACATGTTCAGTTCTGAGAAATAATTGTGTGTGAAAGCCGCCCTTCACCTCGTTTGTTGGGAAAACAAATTTCCTTTTCAGTTGCAAACTACACTCCACACATATATATGGGCAGGTACTAGCTCCAACCCTTTTTTACAGTAAAAACTGCAGGAAATTAAAACCGGCACTAGGAAACAGACTAAGACAACAGATTAAAAGTTTCTCCTGCAACCCGATCCCGTTGTGCTAGATGAACGAAAGTCTCTCCACATGCTCAGTTCTGAGACATATGTGTGTGTGAAAGCCGAACTTCACCTAGCTTGTTGGGAACACAAAGTTCCTTTCCAGTTGCAAACTACACTCCATACATACATATGGGGAAGTACTAGCTCCAACTAGGTTTTACAGTGAAAACTGCAGGAACTTCAAACCGAACTAGGAAACAGACTGAGAAACCAGAGTAAAAGTTTCTCATGCAACCCGTTCCTTTGTGCTAGATGAACGAACGTCTCCCCACATGCTCAGTTCTGAGAGAAAACTGTGTGTGAAAGCCGTCCTTCACCTAGCTTGTTGGGAACACAAATTTCTTTTCCAGTTGCAAACTACAATCCATACATATTTATGGGGTGGTACTACCCCTAATCTGTTTTATAGTGAAAACTGAAGGAACTTCAAACCGGCACTAGGAAACAGACTGAGAAACCACAGTAAAATGTCTCCTGCAAAACGTTCCATTTATGCTAGATGAAGGAACGTCTCTCCATATGCTCAGTTCTGAGAGATAAGTGTGTGTGAAAGCCGTCCTTCACCTAGCTTGTTGGGAACACAAATTTCCTTTTAAATTGCAAACTACACTCCGTACAAATATAAGGGTAGGTACTAGCTCCAACTCGGTTTTACAGGGAAAACTGCAGGAACTTCAAACCGGCACTAGGAAACAGAGTGAGAAACCAGATTAAAAGTTGCTCCTGCAACCGATTCCCTTTGTGCTAGGTGAACGAACGTCTCTCCACATGCTCAGTTCTGAGAGATAAGTTTGTGTGAAAGCCTTCCTTCACCTACCTTGTTGGGAACACAAAATTCCTTTCCAGTTGCAAACTACACTCCATACATATATATTGGGAGGTGCTAGCTCCAACTCAATTTTACCGTGAAAATTGCAGGAACTTCATACCGGAACTAGGAAAGAGACTGAGAAACCAGAGTAAAAGTTTCTCCTGCAACCCTTTACCATTGTGCTAGATGAACTAACGTCTCTCCACATGCTCATTTCTGAGAGATCAGTTTGTGTGAAAGCCGTCCTTCACCTAGCTTGTTGGGAACACAAAGTTCCTTTTAAATTGCAAACTACACTCCATATATATATATCGGGTGGTACTAGCTCCAACTCGGTTTTACAGGGAAAACTGCAGGAACTTCAAATTGGCACTAGGAAACAGTCTGAGATACCAGAGTAAAATTATCTCCTGCAACCCGTTTTCTTTGTGGTAGTTGAACGAACATCTCTCCAAATGCTCAGTTCTGAGATATAAGTGTGTGTGAAAGCCGTTCTTCAACTATCATTTTGGAAACACAAAGTTCCTTTTCAGTTGCATACTACACTCCATACATACATATTGGGAAGTACTGGCTCCAACTCAGTTTTACAGTGAAAAATGCAGGAAATTCAAACCGAACTAGGAAACAGACTGAGAAACCAGAGTAAAAGTTTCTCATGCAACCCGTTCCTTAGTGCTAGATGAACGAACTTCTCCCCACATGCTCAGTTCTGAGAGAAAACTGTGTGTGAAAGCCGTCCTTCACCTAGCTTGTTGGGAACACAAATTTCTTTTCCAGTTGCAAACTACAATCCATACATATTTATGGGGTGGTACTACCCCTAATCTGTTTTATAGTGAAAACTGAAGGAACTTCAAACCGGCACTAGGAAACAGACTGAGAAACCACAGTAAAATGTCTCCTGCAAAACGTTCCATTTATGCTAGATGAAGGAACGTCTCTCCATATGCTCAGTTCTGAGAGATAAGTGTGTGTGAAAGCCGTCCTTCACCTAGCTTGTTGGGAACACAAATTTCCTTTTAAATTGCAAACTACACTCCGTACAAATATAAGGGTAGGTACTAGCTCCAACTCGGTTTTACAGGGAAAACTGCAGGAACTTCAAACCGGCACTAGGAAACAGAGTGAGAAACCAGATTAAAAGTTGCTCCTGCAACCGATTCCCTTTGTGCTAGGTGAACGAACGTCTCTCCACATGCTCAGTTCTGAGAGATACGTGTGTGTGAAAGCCGTCCTTCACCTAGCTTGTTGGGAACACAAAGTTCCGTTTCAGTTGCAAACTACACTCCATACATATATATAGGGAGTTTATAGCTTCAAATCGGTTTTACAGTGAAAATTGCAGGAACTTCAAACCATCACCAGGAAGCAGACTGAGAAACCAGAGTAAAAGTTTCTCCTGCAAACCGTTCCCATTGTGCTAGATGAAGGAACGTCTCTCCACATGCTCAGTTCTGAGAAAAAATTTTGTGTGAAAGCCGTCCTTCAAATATCTTGTTGGGAATACAAACTTTCTTTTCAGTTGTACACTATACTCCATTCATATATACGGGGAGGTACTAGCTCCAACTCGGTTTTACAGTGAAAACAGCAAGAACTTCAAACCAGCACTAGGAAAAAGACTGAGAAACCAGAGTAAAATTTTCTCCTGTAACCCGTTTACTTTGTGCTAGATCAACGAACGTCTCTCCACATGCTCAGTTCTGAGAGATAAGAGTGAGTGAAGGCCGTCTTTCACCTAGCTTGTTGGGAACACAAAGTTCCTTTTAAGTTGTATACTACAATCCTTACATATATATGGGGATGTACTAGCCCCAAATCGGTTTTACAGTGAAAACTGCAGGAACTTCAAAACGGCACTAGGAAACAGACTGAGAAACCAGAGTAAAATTATCTCCTGCAACCCGCTTTCTTTGTTGTAGATGAATGAACGTCTCTCCACATGCTCAGTTCTGAGAGATAAGTGTGTGTGGATGCCGTCCTTCACCTAGCTTGTTGGGAAAACAAATTCCCTTTTCAGTTGCAAACTACACTCCATACATATATATGGGCAGGTACCAGCTCCAACTCGTTTTTACAGTAAAAATTGTCGGAAATTAAAACCGGCACTAGGAAACAGACAGAGAAACCAGAGTAAAAGTTTCTTCTGCAACACGTTTCCTTTGTGCTAGATGAACGAACGTCTCTCCACATGGTCACTTGTGAGAAATCAGTGTGTGTGAAAGCAGTAATTCACCTATCATGTTGGGAACACAAAGTTCCTTTTCAGTTGCAAACTACACTCCATACATACATATGGGGAAGTACTAGCTCCAACTCGGTTTTACAGTGAAAAATGCAGGAACTTCAAACCGAAATAGGAAACAGACTGAGAAACCAGAGTAAAAGTTTTTCCTGCAAACCGTTCCATTAATGCTAGATGAAAAAACGTCTGTCAACATGCTCAGATCTGAGAGATCTGTGTGTGTGAAAGCCGTCCTTCAACTAGCTTGTTGGGAAAACAAAGTTCTTTTCCAGTTGCAAACTACACTCCATACATATATATGGGGGGCTACTACCCCAAATCTGTTTTACAGTGAAAACTGCAGGAACATCAAACCGGCACTAGGAAACAGACTGAGAAACCAGAGTAAAAGTTTCTCATGCAACCCATTCCTTTGTGCTAGATGAACGAACGTCTCTCCAAATGCTCAGTTCTGAGACATATGTGTGTGTGAAAGCCGTCCTTCACCTAGCTTGTTGGGAACACAAAAATTCCTTTCCAGTTGCAAACTACACTCCATACATATTTATGGGGTGGTACTTGCCCCAACTCTGTTTTACACTGAAAACTGCAGGATCTTCTAACTGGCACTAGGAAGCAGACTGAGAATCCAGAGTAAAAGTTTCTCTTGCAAACCGTTCCCATTGTGATAGATGAAGGAACTTGTCTCCACATGTTCAGTTCTGAGAAATAATTGTGTGTGAAAGCCGCCCTTCACCTCGTTTGTTGGGAAAACAAATTTCCTTTTCAGTTGCAAACTACACTCCACACATATATATGGGCAGGTACTAGCTCCAACCCTTTTTTACAGTAAAAACTGCAGGAAATTAAAACCGGCACTAGGAAACAGACTAAGACAACAGATTAAAAGTTTCTCCAGCAACCCGATCCCGTTGTGCTAGATGAACGAAAGTCTCTCCACATGCTCAGTTCTGAAACATATGTGTGTGTGAAAGCCGAACTTCACCTAGCTTGTTGGGAACACAAAGTTCCTTTCCAGTTGCAAACTACACTCCATACATACATATGGGGAAGTACTAGCTCCAACTAGGTTTTACAGTGAAAACTGCAGGAACTTCAACCCGAACTAGGAAACAGACTGAGAAACCAGAGTAAAAGTTTCTCATGCAACCCGTTCCTTTGTGCTAGATGAACGAACGTCTCCCCACATGCTCAGTTCTGAGAGAAAACTGTGTGTGAAAGCCGTCCTTCACCTAGCTTGTTGGGAACACAAATTTCTTTTCCAGTTGCAAACTACAATCCATACATATTTATGGGGTGGTACTACCCCTAATCTGTTTTATAGTGAAAACTGAAGGAACTTCAAACCGGCACTAGGAAACAGACTGAGAAACCACAGTAAAATGTCTCCTGCAAAACGTTCCATTTATGCTAGATGAAGGAACGTCTCTCCATATGCTCAGTTCTGAGAGATAAGTGTGTGTGAAAGCCGTCCTTCACCTAGCTTGTTGGGAACACAAATTTCCTTTTAAATTGCAAACTACACTCCGTACAAATATAAGGGTAGGTACTAGCTCCAACTCGGTTTTACAGGGAAAACTGCAGGAACTTCAAACCGGCACTAGGAAACAGAGTGAGAAACCAGATTAAAAGTTGCTCCTGCAACCGATTCCCTTTGTGCTAGGTGAACGAACGTCTCTCCACATGCTCAGTTCTGAGAGATAAGTTTGTGTGAAAGCCTTCCTTCACCTACCTTGTTGGGAACACAAAGTTCCTTTCCAGTTGCAAACTACACTCCATACATATATATTGGGAGGTGCTAGCTCCAACTCAATTTTACCGTGAAAATTGCAGGAACTTCATACCGGAACTAGGAAAGAGACTGAGAAACCAGAGTAAAAGTTTCTCCTGCAACCCTTTACCATTGTGCTAGATGAACTAACGTCTCTCCACATGCTCATTTCTGAGAGATCAGTTTGTGTGAAAGCCGTCCTTCACCTAGCTTGTTGGGAACACAAAGTTCCTTTTAAATTGCAAACTACACTCCATATATATATATCGGGTGGTACTAGCTCCAACTCGGTTTTACAGGGAAAACTGCAGGAACTTCAAATTGGCACTAGGAAACAGTCTGAGATACCAGAGTAAAATTATCTCCTGCAACCCGTTTTCTTTGTGGTAGTTGAACGAACATCTCTCCAAATGCTCAGTTCTGAGATATAAGTGTGTGTGAAAGCCGTTCTTCAACTATCATTTTGGAAACACAAAGTTCCTTTTCAGTTGCATACTACACTCCATACATACATATTGGGAAGTACTGGCTCCAACTCAGTTTTACAGTGAAAAATGCAGGAACTTCAAACCGAACTAGGAAACAGACTGAGAAACCAGAGTAAAAGTTTCCCCTGCAAACCGTTCCATAATTGCTAGATGCAAAAACGTCTGTCAACATGCTCAGATCTGAGAGATCTGTGTGTGTGAAAGCCGTCTTTCAACTAGATTTTTGGGAACACAAAGTTCTTTTCCAGTTGCAAACTACACTCCATACATATATATGGGGAGGTACTAGCTCCAACTCAGTTTTACAGTGAAAACTGCAGGAACATCAAACCGGCAAAAGGAAACAGACTGAGAAACCAGAGTATAAGTTTCTCATGCAACCCGTTCCTTTGTGCTAGTTGAACGAACGTCTTTCCACATGCTCATTTCTGAGAGAATATTGTGTGAGAAAGCCGTCCTTCACATAGCTTGTTTGGAACACAAGTTTTTTTCCAGTTGCAAACTACAATCCATACATATATATGGGGTGGTACTACCCCATATCTGTTTTATAGTGAAAACTGAAGGAACTTCAAACCGGCACTAGGAAACAGACTGAGAAACCACAGTAAAATTTCACCTTCAATACGTTCTATTTGTGCTAGATGAACGAACGTCTCCATATGCTCAGTTCTGAGAGATCAGTGTGTGTAAAAGCCGTCCTTCACCTAGCTTGTTGGGAACACAAATTTCCTTTTAAATTGCAAACTACACTCCGTACAAATATAAGGGTAAGTACTAGCTCCAACTCGGTTTTACAGGGAAAACTGCAGGAACTTCAAACCGGCACTAGGAAACAGACTGAGAAACCAGATTAAAAGTTGCTCCTGCAACCCGTTCCCTTTGAGCTAGATGAACGAACGTCTCTCCACATGCTCAGTTCTGAGAGATACGTGTGTGTGAAAGCCGTCCTTCACCTAGCTTGTTGGGAACACAAAGTTCCGTTTCAGTTGCAAACTACACTCCATACATATATATAGGGAGTTTATAGCTTCAAATCGGTTTTACAGTGAAAATTGCAGGAACTTCAAACCATCACCAAGAAGCAGACTGAGAAACCAGAGTAAAAGTTTCTCCTGCAAACCGTTCCCATTGTGCTAGATGAAGGAACGTCTCTCCACATGCTCAGTTCTGAGAAAAAATTTTGTGTGAAAGCCGTCCTTCAAATAGCTTGTTGGGAATACAAACTTTCTTTTCAGTTGTACACTATACTCCATTCATATATACGGGGAGGTACTAGCTCCAACTCGGTTTTACAGTGAAAACAGCAAGAACTTCAAACCAGCACTAGGAAAAAGACTGAGAAACCAGAGTAAAATTTTCTCCTGTAACCCGTTTACTTTGTGCTAGATCAACGAACGTCTCTCCACATGCTCAGTTCTGAGAGATAAGAGTGAGTGAAGGCCGTCTTTCACCTAGCTTGTTGGGAACACAAAGTTCCTTTTAAGTTGTAAACTACAATCCTTACATATATATGGGGATGTACTAGCCCCAAATCGGTTTTACAGTGAAAACTGCAGGAACTTCAAAACGGCACTAGGAAACAGACTGAGAAACCAGAGTAAAATTATCTCCTGCAACCCGCTTTCTTTGTTGTAGATGAATGAACGTCTCTCCACATGCTCAGTTCTGAGAGATAAGTGTGTGTGGATGCCGTCCTTCACCTAGCTTGTTGGGAAAACAAATTCCCTTTTCAGTTGCAAACTACACTCCATACATATATATGGGCAGGTACCAGCTCCAACTCGTTTTTACAGTAAAAATTGTAGGAAATTAAAACCGGCACTAGGAAACAGACAGAGAAACCAGAGTAAAAGTTTCTTCTGCAACACGTTTCCTTTGTGCTAGATGAACGAACGTCTCTCCACATGGTCACTTGTGAGAAATCAGTGTGTGTGAAAGCATTAATTCACCTATCATGTTGGGAACACAAAGTTCCTTTTCAGTTGCAAACTACACTCCTTACATACATATGGGGAAGTACTAGCTCCAACTCGGTTTTACAGTGAAAACTGCAGGAACTTCAAACCGAACTAGGAAACAGACTGAGAAACCAGAGTAAAAGTTTTTCCTGCAAACCGTTCCATTAATGCTAGATGAAAAAACGTCTGTCAACATGCTCAGATCTGAGAGATCTGTGTGTGTGAAAGCCGTCCTTCAACTAGCTTGTTGGGAAAACAAAGTTCTTTTCCAGTTGCAAACTACACTCCATACATATATATGGGGGGCTACTACCCCAAATCTGTTTTACAGTGAAAACTGCAGGAACATCAAACCGGCACTAGGAAACAGACTGAGAAACCAGAGTAAAAGTTTCTCATGCAACCCGTTCCTTTGTGCTAGTTGAACGAACGTCTTTCCACATGCTCATTTCTGAGAGAATATTGTGTGAGAAAGCCGTCCTTCACATAGCTTGTTTGGAACACAAATTTTTTTCCAGTTGCAAACTACAATCCATACATATATATGGGGTGGTACTACCCCAAATCTGTTTTATAGTGAAAACTGAAGGAACTTCAAACCGGCACTAGGAAACAGACTGAGAAACCACAGTAAAATTTCACCTTCAATACGTTCTATTTGTGCTAGATGAACGAACGTCTCTCCATATGCTCAGTTCTGAGAGATCAGTGTGTGTGAAAGCCGTCCTTCACCTAGCTTGTTGGGAACACAAATTTTCTTTTAAATTGCAAACTACACTCCGTACAAATATAAGGGTAAGTACTAGCTCCAACTCGGTTTTACAGGGAAAACTGCAGGAACTTCAAACCGGCACTAGGAAACAGACTGAGAAACCAGATTAAAAGTTGCTCCTGCAACCCGTTCCCTTTGAGCTAGATGAACGAACGTCTCTCCACATGCTCAGTTCTGAGAGATACGTGTGTGTGAAAGCCGTCCTTCACCTAGCTTGTTGGGAACACAAAGTTCCGTTTCAGTTGCAAACTACACTCCATACATATATATAGGGAGTTTATAGCTTCAAATCGGTTTTACAGTGAAAATTGCAGGAACTTCAAACCATCACCAAGAAGCAGACTGAGAAACCAGAGTAAAAGTTTCTCCTGCAAACCGTTCCCATTGTGCTAGATGAAGGAACGTCTCTCCACATGCTCAGTTCTGAGAAAAAATTTTGTGTGAAAGCCGTCCTTCAAATAGCTTGTTGGGAATACAAACTTTCTTTTCAGTTGTACACTATACTCCATTCATATATACGGGGAGGTACTAGCTCCAACTCGGTTTTACAGTGAAAACAGCAAGAACTTCAAACCAGCACTAGGAAAAAGACTGAGAAACCAGAGTAAAATTTTCTCCTGTAACCCGTTTACTTTGTGCTAGATCAACGAACGTCTCTCCACATGCTCAGTTCTGAGAGATAAGAGTGAGTGAAGGCCGTCTTTCACCTAGCTTGTTGGGAACACAAAGTTCCTTTTAAGTTGTAAACTACAATCCTTACATATATATGGGGATGTACTAGCCCCAAATCGGTTTTACAGTGAAAACTGCAGGAACTTCAAAACGGCACTAGGAAACAGACTGAGAAACCAGAGTAAAATTATCTCCTGCAACCCGCTTTCTTTGTTGTAGATGAATGAACGTCTCTCCACATGCTCAGTTCTGAGAGATAAGTGTGTGTGGATGCCGTCCTTCACCTAGCTTGTTGGGAAAACAAATTCCCTTTTCAGTTGCAAACTACACTCCATACATATATATGGGCAGGTACCAGCTCCAACTCGTTTTTACAGTAAAAATTGTCGGAAATTAAAACCGGCACTAGGAAACAGACAGAGAAACCAGAGTAAAAGTTTCTTCTGCAACACGTTTCCTTTGTGCTAGATGAACGAACGTCTCTCCACATGGTCACTTGTGAGAAATCAGTGTGTGTGAAAGCAGTAATTCACCTATCATGTTGGGAACACAAAGTTCCTTTTCAGTTGCAAACTACACTCCATACATACATATGGGGAAGTACTAGCTCCAACTCGGTTTTACAGTGAAAAATGCAGGAACTTCAAACCGAACTAGGAAACAGACTGAGAAACCAGAGTAAAAGTTTTTCCTGCAAACCGTTCCATTAATGCTAGATGAAAAAACGTCTGTCAACATGCTCAGATCTGAGAGATCTGTGTGTGTGAAAGCCGTCCTTCAACTAGCTTGTTGGGAAAACAAAGTTCTTTTCCAGTTGCAAACTACACTCCATACATATATATGGGGGGCTACTACCCCAAATCTGTTTTACAGTGAAAACTGCAGGAACATCAAACCGGCACTAGGAAACAGACTGAGAAACCAGAGTAAAAGTTTCTCATGCAACCCATTCCTTTGTGCTAGATGAACGAACGTCTCCCCACATGCTCAGTTCTGAGAGAAAAGTGTGTGTGAAAGCCGTCCTTCACCTTGCTTGTTGGGAAAACAAAGTTCTTTTCCAGTTGCAAACTACAATCCATACATATATATGGGGTGGTACTACCCCAAATCTGTTTTATAGTGAAAACTGAAGGAACTTCAAACCGGCACTAGGAAACAGACTGAGAAACCACAGTAAAATTTCTCCTGCAAAACGTTCCATTTGTGCTAGATGAACGAACGTCTCTCCATATGCTCAGTTCTGAGAGATCAGTGTATGTGAAAGCCGTCCTTCACCTAGCTTGTTGGGAACAGAAATTTCCTTTTAAATTGCAAACTACCCTCCGTACAAATATAAGGGTAGGCACTAGCTCCAACTCGGTTTTACAGGGAAAACTGCAGGAACTTCAAACTGGCACTAGGAAACAGACTGAGAAACCAGATTAAAGTTGCTCCTGCAACCCGTTCCCTTTGTGCTAGATGAACCAACGTCTCTCCACATGCTCAGTTCTGAGACATAAGTGTGTGTGAAAGCCGTCCTTCAACTAGCTTGTTGGGAACACAAAGTTCCTTTTCAGTTTGCAAACTACACTATACATAAATATAGGGAGTTTATAGCTCCAACTCGTTTTTACAGTGAAAATTGCAGGAACTTCAAACCATCACTAGGAAGCAGACTGAGAAACCAGAGTAAAAGTTTCTCCTGCAAACCTTTCCCATTGTGCTAGATGAAGGAACGTCTCCCCACATGCTCAGTTCTGAGAAAAAATTTTGTGTGAAAGCCGTCCTTCAAATAGCTTGTTGGGAATACCAACTTTCTTTCAGTTGTACACTATACTCCATTCATATATACGGGGAGGAACTAGCTCCAACTCGGTTTTACAGTGAAAACTGCACGAAATTCCAACCGGCACTAGGAAACAGACTGAGAAAACAGAGTAAAAGTTTCTCATGCCACCCGTTCCTTTGTGCTAGATGAACGAACGTCTCCCCACATGTTCAGTTCTGAGAGAAAATTGTGTGTGAAAGCTGTACTTCACCTAGCTTGTTGGGAACACAAAGTTCGTTTTAAATTGTAAACTACAATCCTTACATATATATGGGGAGGTACTTGCTCCAAATCGGTTTTACAGTGAAAACTGCAGGAACTTCAAACCGGCACTAGGAAACAGACTGAGAAACCAGAGTAAAAGTTTCTCTTGCAACCAATTCCATTTGAGCTAGAAGAACGAACGTCTCTCCACATGCTCCCTTCTGAGAGATTAGTGTGTGTGAAAGCCGTAATTCACCTAGCTTGTTGGGAACACAAAATTAATTTTCAAATGCAAAATACACTCCATACATATATATGGGGAAGTACTAGCTCCAACCCAGTTTTACATGGAAAACTGCAGGAACTTCAAACCGGCACTAGGCAACAGACTGAGAAACCAGAGTAAAAGTTTCTCCTGCAACCCTTTACCATTGTGCTAGATGAACTAACGTCTCTCCACATGCTCATTTCTGAGAGATCAGTTTGTGTGAAAGCCGTCCTTCACCTAGCTTGTTGGGAACACAAAGTTCCTTTTAAATTGCAAACTACACTCCATATATATATATCGGGTGGTACTAGCTCCAACTCGGTTTTACAGGGAAAACTGCAGGAACTTCAAATTGGCACTAGGAAACAGTCTGAGATACCAGAGTAAAATTATCTCCTGCAACCCGTTTTCTTTGTGGTAGTTGAACGAACATCTCTCCAAATGCTCAGTTCTGAGATATAAGTGTGTGTGAAAGCCGTTCTTCAACTATCATTTTGGAAACACAAAGTTCCTTTTCAGTTGCATACTACACTCCATACATACATATTGGGAAGTACTGGCTCCAACTCAGTTTTACAGTGAAAAATGCAGGAAATTCAAACCGAACTAGGAAACAGACTGAGAAACCAGAGTAAAAGTTTCTCATGCAACCCGTTCCTTAGTGCTAGATGAACGAACTTCTCCCCACATGCTCAGTTCTGAGAGAAAACTGTGTGTGAAAGCCGTCCTTCACCTAGCTTGTTGGGAACACAAATTTCTTTTCCAGTTGCAAACTACAATCCATACATATTTATGGGGTGGTACTACCCCTAATCTGTTTTATAGTGAAAACTGAAGGAACTTCAAACCGGCACTAGGAATCAGACTGAGAAACCACAGTAAAATGTCTCCTGCAAAACGTTCCATTTATGCTAGATGAAGGAACGTCTCTCCATATGCTCAGTTCTGAGAGATAAGTGTGTGTGAAAGCCGTCCTTCACCTAGCTTGTTGGGAACACAAATTTCCTTTTAAATTGCAAACTACACTCCGTACAAATATAAGGGTAGGTACTAGCTCCAACTCGGTTTTACAGGGAAAACTGCAGGAACTTCAAACCGGCACTAGGAAACAGAGTGAGAAACCAGATTAAAAGTTGCTCCTGCAACCGATTCCCTTTGTGCTAGGTGAACGAACGTCTCTCCACATGCTCAGTTCTGAGAGATACGTGTGTGTGAAAGCCGTCCTTCACCTAGCTTGTTGGGAACACAAAGTTCCGTTTCAGTTGCAAACTACACTCCATACATATATATAGGGAGTTTATAGCTTCAAATCGGTTTTACAGTGAAAATTGCAGGAACTTCAAACCATCACCAGGAAGCAGACTGAGAAACCAGAGTAAAAGTTTCTCCTGCAAACCGTTCCCATTGTGCTAGATGAAGGAACGTCTCTCCACATGCTCAGTTCTGAGAAAAAATTTTGTGTGAAAGCCGTCCTTCAAATATCTTGTTGGGAATACAAACTTTCTTTTCAGTTGTACACTATACTCCATTCATATATACGGGGAGGTACTAGCTCCAACTCGGTTTTACAGTGAAAACAGCAAGAACTTCAAACCAGCACTAGGAAAAAGACTGAGAAACCAGAGTAAAATTTTCTCCTGTAACCCGTTTACTTTGTGCTAGATCAACGAACGTCTCTCCACATGCTCAGTTCTGAGAGATAAGAGTGAGTGAAGGCCGTCTTTCACTTAGCTTGTTGGGAACACAAAGTTCCTTTTAAGTTGTATACTACAATCCTTACATATATATGGGGATGTACTAGCCCCAAATCGGTTTTACAGTGAAAACTGCAGGAACTTCAAAACGGCACTAGGAAACAGACTGAGAAACCAGAGTAAAATTATCTCCTGCAACCCGCTTTCTTTGTTGTAGAAGAATGAACGTCTCTCCACATGCTCAGTTCTGAGAGATAAGTGTGTGTGGATGCCGTCCTTCACCTAGCTTGTTGGGAAAACAAATTCCCTTTTCAGTTGCAAACTACACTCCATACATATATATGGGCAGGTACCAGCTCCAACTCGTTTTTACAGTAAAAATTGTCGGAAATTAAAACCGGCACTAGGAAACAGACAGAGAAACCAGAGTAAAAGTTTCTTCTGCAACACGTTTCCTTTGTGCTAGATGAACGAACGTCTCTCCACATGGTCACTTGTGAGAAATCAGTGTGTGTGAAAGCAGTAATTCACCTATCATGTTGGGAACACAAAGTTCCTTTTCAGTTGCAAACTACACTCCATACATACATATGGGGAAGTACTAGCTCCAACTCGGTTTTACAGTGAAAACTGCAGGAACTTCAAACCGAACTAGGAAACAGACTGAGAAACCAGAGTAAAAGTTTTTCCTGCAAACCGTTCCATTAATGCTAGATGAAAAAACGTCTGTCAACATGCTCAGATCTGAGAGATCTGTGTGTGTGAAAGCCGTCCTTCAACTAGCTTGTTGGGAAAACAAAGTTCTTTTCCAGTTGCAAACTACACTCCATACATATATATGGGGGGCTACTACCCCAAATCTGTTTTACAGTGAAAACTGCAGGAACATCAAACCGGCACTAGGAAACAGACTGAGAAACCAGAGTAAAAGTTTCTCATGCAACCCATTCCTTTGTGCTAGATGAACGAACGTCTCTCCAAATGCTCAGTTCTGAGACATATGTGTGTGTGAAAGCCGTCCTTCACCTAGCTTGTTGGGAACACAAAAATTCCTTTCCAGTTGCAAACTACACTCCATACATATTTATGGGGTGGTACTTGCCCCAACTCTGTTTTACACTGAAAACTGCAGGATCTTCTAACTGGCACTAGGAAGCAGACTGAGAATCCAGAGTAAAAGTTTCTCTTGCAAACCGTTCCCATTGTGATAGATGAAGGAACTTGTCTCCACATGTTCAGTTCTGAGAAATAATTGTGTGTGAAAGCCGCCCTTCACCTAGTTTGTTGGGAAAACAAATTTCCTTTTCAGTTGCAAACTACACTCCACACATATATATGGGCAGGTACTAGCTCCAACCCTTTTTTACAGTAAAAACTGCAGGAAATTAAAACCGGCACTAGGAAACAGACTAAGACAACAGATTAAAAGTTTCTCCAGCAACCCGATCCCGTTGTGCTAGATGAAAGAAAGTCTCTCCACATGCTCAGTTCTGAAACATATGTGTGTGTGAAAGCCGAACTTCACCTAGCTTGTTGGGAACACAAAGTTCCTTTCCAGTTGCAAACTACACTCCATACATACATATGGGGAAGTACTAGCTCCAACTAGGTTTTACAGTGAAAACTGCAGGAACTTCAACCCGAACTAGGAAACAGACTGAGAAACCAGAGTAAAAGTTTCTCATGCAACCCGTTCCTTTGTGCTAGATGAACGAACGTCTCCCCACATGCTCAGTTCTGAGAGAAAACTGTGTGTGAAAGCCGTCCTTCACCTAGCTTGTTGGGAACACAAATTTCTTTTCCAGTTGCAAACTACAATCCATATATATTTATGGGGTGGTACTACCCCTAATCTGTTTTATAGTGAAAACTGAAGGAACTTCAAACCGGCACTAGGAAACAGACTGAGAAACCACAGTAAAATGTCTCCTGCAAAACGTTCCATTTATGCTAGATGAAGGAACGTCTCTCCATATGCTCAGTTCTGAGAGATAAGTGTGTGTGAAAGCCGTCCTTCACCTAGCTTGTTGGGAACACAAATTTCCTTTTAAATTGCAAACTACACTCCGTACAAATATAAGGGTAGGTACTAGCTCCAACTCGGTTTTACAGGGAAAACTGCAGGAACTTCAAACCGGCACTAGGAAACAGAGTGAGAAACCAGATTAAAAGTTGCTCCTGCAACCGATTCCCTTTGTGCTAGGTGAACGAACGTCTCTCCACATGCTCAGTTCTGAGAGATAAGTTTGTGTGAAAGCCTTCCTTCACCTACCTTGTTGGGAACACAAAGTTCCTTTCCAGTTGCAAACTACACTCCATACATATATATTGGGAGGTGCTAGCTCCAACTCAATTTTACCGTGAAAATTGCAGGAACTTCATACCGGAACTAGGAAAGAGACTGAGAAACCAGAGTAAAAGTTTCTCCTGCAACCCTTTACCATTGTGCTAGATGAACTAACGTCTCTCCACATGCTCATTTCTGAGAGATCAGTTTGTGTGAAAGCCGTCCTTCACCTAGCTTGTTGGGAACACAAAGTTCCTTTTAAATTGCAAACTACACTCCATATATATATATCGGGTGGTACTAGCTCCAACTCGGTTTTACAGGGAAAACTGCAGGAACTTCAAATTGGCACTAGGAAACAGTCTGAGATACCAGAGTAAAATTATCTCCTGCAACCCGTTTTCTTTGTGGTAGTTGAACGAACATCTCTCCAAATGCTCAGTTCTGAGATATAAGTGTGTGTGAAAGCCGTTCTTCAACTATCATTTTGGAAACACAAAGTTCCTTTTCAGTTGCATACTACACTCCATACATACATATTGGGAAGTACTGGCTCCAACTCAGTTTTACAGTGAAAAATGCAGGAACTTCAAACCGAACTAGGAAACAGACTGAGAAACCAGAGTAAAAGTTTCCCCTGCAAACCGTTCCATAATTGCTAGATGCAAAAACGTCTGTCAACATGCTCAGATCTGAGAGATCTGTGTGTGTGAAAGCCGTCTTTCAACTAGATTTTTGGGAACACAAAGTTCTTTTCCAGTTGCAAAGTACACTCCATACATATATATGGGGAGGTACTAGCTCCAACTCAGTTTTACAGTGAAAACTGCAGGAACATCAAACCGGCAAAAGGAAACAGACTGAGAAACCAGAGTATAAGTTTCTCATGCAACCCGTTCCTTTGTGCTAGTTGAACGAACGTCTTTCCACATGCTCATTTCTGAGAGAATATTGTGTGAGAAAGCCGTCCTTCACATAGCTTGTTTGGAACACAAGTTTTTTTCCAGTTGCAAACTACAATCCATACATATATATGGGGTGGTACTACCCCATATCTGTTTTATAGTGAAAACTGAAGGAACTTCAAACCGGCACTAGGAAACAGACTGAGAAACCACAGTAAAATTTCACCTTCAATACGTTCTATTTGTGCTAGATGAACGAACGTCTCCATATGCTCAGTTCTGAGAGATCAGTGTGTGTAAAAGCCGTCCTTCACCTAGCTTGTTGGGAACACAAATTTCCTTTTAAATTGCAAACTACACTCCGTACAAATATAAGGGTAAGTACTAGCTCCAACTCGGTTTTACAGGGAAAACTGCAGGAACTTCAAACCGGCACTAGGAAACAGACTGAGAAACCAGATTAAAAGTTGCTCCTGCAACCCGTTCCCTTTGAGCTAGATGAACGAACGTCTCTCCACATGCTCAGTTCTGAGAGATACGTGTGTGTGAAAGCCGTCCTTCACCTAGCTTGTTGGGAACACAAAGTTCCGTTTCAGTTGCAAACTACACTCCATACATATATATAGGGAGTTTATAGCTTCAAATCGGTTTTACAGTGAAAATTGCAGGAACTTCAAACCATCACCAAGAAGCAGACTGAGAAACCAGAGTAAAAGTTTCTCCTGCAAACCGTTCCCATTGTGCTAGATGAAGGAACGTCTCTCCACATGCTCAGTTCTGAGAAAAAATTTTGTGTGAAAGCCGTCCTTCAAATAGCTTGTTGGGAATACAAACTTTCTTTTCAGTTGTACACTATACTCCATTCATATATACGGGGAGGTACTAGCTCCAACTCGGTTTTACAGTGAAAACAGCAAGAACTTCAAACCAGCACTAGGAAAAAGACTGAGAAACCAGAGTAAAATTTTCTCCTGTAACCCGTTTACTTTGTGCTAGATCAACGAACGTCTCTCCACATGCTCAGTTCTGAGAGATAAGAGTGAGTGAAGGCCGTCTTTCACCTAGCTTGTTGGGAACACAAAGTTCCTTTTAAGTTGTAAACTACAATCCTTACATATATATGGGGATGTACTAGCCCCAAATCGGTTTTACAGTGAAAACTGCAGGAACTTCAAAACGGCACTAGGAAACAGACTGAGAAACCAGAGTAAAATTATCTCCTGCAACCCGCTTTCTTTGTTGTAGATGAATGAACGTCTCTCCACATGCTCAGTTCTGAGAGATAAGTGTGTGTGGATGCCGTCCTTCACCTAGCTTGTTGGGAAAACAAATTCCCTTTTCAGTTGCAAACTACACTCCATACATATATATGGGCAGGTACCAGCTCCAACTCGTTTTTACAGTAAAAATTGTAGGAAATTAAAACCGGCACTAGGAAACAGACAGAGAAACCAGAGTAAAAGTTTCTTCTGCAACACGTTTCCTTTGTGCTAGATGAACGAACGTCTCTCCACATGGTCACATGTGAGAAATCAGTGTGTGTGAAAGCATTAATTCACCTATCATGTTGGGAACACAAAGTTCCTTTTCAGTTGCAAACTACACTCCTTACATACATATGGGGAAGTACTAGCTCCAACTCGGTTTTACAGTGAAAACTGCAGGAACTTCAAACCGAACTAGGAAACAGACTGAGAAACCAGAGTAAAAGTTTTTCCTGCAAACCGTTCCATTAATGCTAGATGAAAAAACGTCTGTCAACATGCTCAGATCTGAGAGATCTGTGTGTGTGAAAGCCGTCCTTCAACTAGCTTGTTGGGAAAACAAAGTTCTTTTCCAGTTGCAAACTACACTCCATACATATATATGGGGGGCTACTACCCCAAATCTGTTTTACAGTGAAAACTGCAGGAACATCAAACCGGCACTAGGAAACAGACTGAGAAACCAGAGTAAAAGTTTCTCATGCAACCCGTTCCTTTGTGCTAGTTGAACGAACGTCTTTCCACATGCTCATTTCTGAGAGAATATTGTGTGAGAAAGCCGTCCTTCACATAGCTTGTTTGGAACACAAATTTTTTTCCAGTTGCAAACTACAATCCATACATATATATGGGGTGGTACTACCCCAAATCTGTTTTATAGTGAAAACTGAAGGAACTTCAAACCGGCACTAGGAAACAGACTGAGAAACCACAGTAAAATTTCACCTTCAATACGTTCTATTTGTGCTAGATGAACGAACGTCTCTCCATATGCTCAGTTCTGAGAGATCAGTGTGTGTGAAAGCCGTCCTTCACCTAGCTTGTTGGGAACACAAATTTTCTTTTAAATTGCAAACTACACTCCGTACAAATATAAGGGTAAGTACTAGCTCCAACTCGGTTTTACAGGGAAAACTGCAGGAACTTCAAACCGGCACTAGGAAACAGACTGAGAAACCAGATTAAAAGTTGCTCCTGCAACCCGTTCCCTTTGAGCTAGATGAACGAACGTCTCTCCACATGCTCAGTTCTGAGAGATACGTGTGTGTGAAAGCCGTCCTTCACCTAGCTTGTTGGGAACACAAAGTTCCGTTTCAGTTGCAAACTACACTCCATACATATATATAGGGAGTTTATAGCTTCAAATCGGTTTTACAGTGAAAATTGCAGGAACTTCAAACCATCACCAAGAAGCAGACTGAGAAACCAGAGTAAAAGTTTCTCCTGCAAACCGTTCCCATTGTGCTAGATGAAGGAACGTCTCTCCACATGCTCAGTTCTGAGAAAAAATTTTGTGTGAAAGCCGTCCTTCAAATAGCTTGTTGGGAATACAAACTTTCTTTTCAGTTGTACACTATACTCCATTCATATATACGGGGAGGTACTAGCTCCAACTCGGTTTTACAGTGAAAACAGCAAGAACTTCAAACCAGCACTAGGAAAAAGACTGAGAAACCAGAGTAAAATTTTCTCCTGTAACCCGTTTACTTTGTGCTAGATCAACGAACGTCTCTCCACATGCTCAGTTCTGAGAGATAAGAGTGAGTGAAGGCCGTCTTTCACCTAGCTTGTTGGGAACACAAAGTTCCTTTTAAGTTGTAAACTACAATCCTTACATATATATGGGGATGTACTAGCCCCAAATCGGTTTTACAGTGAAAACTGCAGGAACTTCAAAACGGCACTAGGAAACAGACTGAGAAACCAGAGTAAAATTATCTCCTGCAACCCGCTTTCTTTGTTGTAGATGAATGAACGTCTCTCCACATGCTCAGTTCTGAGAGATAAGTGTGTGTGGATGCCGTCCTTCACCTAGCTTGTTGGGAAAACAAATTCCCTTTTCAGTTGCAAACTACACTCCGTACATATATATGGGCAGGTACCAGCTCCAACTCGTTTTTACAGTAAAAATTGTAGGAAATTAAAACCGGCACTAGGAAACAGACAGAGAAACCAGAGTAAAAGTTTTTTCTGCAACACGTTTCCTTTGTGCTAGATGAACGAACGTCTCTCCACATGGTCACTTGTGAGAAATCAGTGTGTGTGAAAGCAGTAATTCACCTATCATGTTGGGAACACAAAGTTCCTTTTCAGTTGCAAACTACACTCCATACATACATATGGGGAAGTACTAGCTCCAACTCGGTTTTACAGTGAAAAATGCAGGAACTTCAAACCGAACTAGGAAACAGACTGAGAAACCAGAGTAAAAGTTTTTCCTGCAAACCGTTCCATTAATGCTAGATGAAAAAACGTCTGTCAACATGCTCAGATCTGAGAGATCTGTGTGTGTGAAAGCCGTCCTTCAACTAGCTTGTTGGGAAAACAAAGTTCTTTTCCAGTTGCAAACTACACTCCATACATATATATGGGGGGCTACTACCCCAAATCTGTTTTACAGTGAAAACTGCAGGAACATCAAACCGGCACTAGGAAACAGACTGAGAAACCAGAGTAAAAGTTTCTCATGCAACCCATTCCTTTGTGCTAGATGAACGAACGTCTCCCCACATGCTCAGTTCTGAGAGAAAAGTGTGTGTGAAAGCCGTCCTTCACCTTGCTTGTTGGGAAAACAAAGTTCTTTTCCAGTTGCAAACTACAATCCATACATATATATGGGGTGGTACTACCCCAAATCTGTTTTATAGTGAAAACTGAAGGAACTTCAAACCGGCACTAGGAAACAGACTGAGAAACCACAGTAAAATTTCTCCTGCAAAACGTTCCATTTGTGCTAGATGAACGAACGTCTCTCCATATGCTCAGTTCTGAGAGATCAGTGTATGTGAAAGCCGTCCTTCACCTAGCTTGTTGGGAACAGAAATTTCCTTTTAAATTGCAAACTACCCTCCGTACAAATATAAGGGTAGGCACTAGCTCCAACTCGGTTTTACAGGGAAAACTGCAGGAAATTCCAACCGGCACTAGGAAACAGACTGAGAAAACAGAGTAAAAGTTTCTCATGCCACCCGTTCCTTTGTGCTAGATGAACGAACGTCTCCCCACATGTTCAGTTCTGAGAGAAAATTGTGTGTGAAAGCTGTACTTCACCTAGCTTGTTGGGAACACAAAGTTCGTTTTAAATTGTAAACTACAATCCTTACATATATATGGGGAGGTACTTGCTCCAAATCGGTTTTACAGTGAAAACTGCAGGAACTTCAAACCGGCACTAGGAAACAGACTGAGAAACCAGAGTAAAAGTTTCTCTTGCAACCAATTCCATTTGAGCTAGAAGAACGAACGTCTCTCCACATGCTCCCTTCTGAGAGATTAGTGTGTGTGAAAGCCGTAATTCACCTAGCTTGTTGGGAACACAAAATTAATTTTCAAATGCAAAATACACTCCATACATATATATGGGGAAGTACTAGCTCCAACCCAGTTTTACATGGAAAACTGCAGGAACTTCAAACCGGCACTAGGCAACAGACTGAGAAACCAGAGTTAAAGTTGCTCCTGCAACCCGTTCCCTTTGTGCTAGATGAAAAAACGTCTGTCAACATGCTCAGATCTGAGAGATCAGTGTGTGTGAAAGCCATCCTTCAACTAGCTTGTTGGGAACACAAAGATCCTTTTAAATTGCAAAATCCACTCCATACATACATATGGGGAGGTACTAGCTCCAACTCTGTTTTACAGGGAAAACTGCAGGAAGTTCAAACCGGCACTAGGAAAACGACTGAGAAACCAGAGTAAAAGTTTCTCCTGCAAACCTTTCCCTTTGTGCTAGATGAACAAACGTCTGTCAACATGCTCAGATCTGAGAGATCAGTGTGTGTGAAAGCCGTCCTTCAACTAGCTTGTTGGGAACACAAATTTCCTTTTAAATTGCAAACTACACTCCGTACAAATATAAGGGTAGGTACTAGCTCCAACTCGGTTTTACAGTGAAAACTGCAGGAACATCAAACCGGCACTAGGAAAGAGACTGAGAAACCAGAGTAAAAGTTTCTCATGCAACCCGTTCCTTTGTGCTAGTTGAACGAACGTCTTTCCACATGCTCATTTCTGAGAGAATATTGTGTGAGAAAGCCGTCCTTCACATAGCTTGTTTGGAACACAAATTTTTTTCCAGTTGCAAACTACAATCCATACATATATATGGGGTGGTACTACCCCATATCTGTTTTATAGTGAAAACTGAAGGAACTTCAAACCGGCACTAGGAAACAGACTGAGAAACCACAGTAAAATTTCACCTTCAATACGTTCTATTTGTGCTAGATGAACGAACGTCTCCATATGCTCAGTTCTGAGAGATCAGTGTGTGTGAAAGCCGTCCTTCACCTAGCTTGTTGGGAACACAAATTTCCTTTCAAATTGCAAACTACACTCCGTACAAATATAAGGGTAAGTACTAGCTCCAACTCGGTTTTACAGGGAAAACTGCAGGAACTTCAAACCGGCACTAGGAAACAGACTGAGAAACCAGATTAAAAGTTGCTCCTGCAACCCGTTCCCTTTGAGCTAGATGAACGAACGTCTCTCCACATGCTCAGTTCTGAGAGATACGTGTGTGTGAAAGCCGTCCTTCACCTAGCTTGTTGGGAACACAAAGTTCCGTTTCAGTTGCAAACTACACTCCATACATATATATAGGGAGTTTATAGCTTCAAATCGGTTTTACAGTGAAAATTGCAGGAACTTCAAACCATCACCAAGAAGCAGACTGAGAAACCAGAGTAAAAGTTTCTCCTGCAAACCGTTCCCATTGTGCTAGATGAAGGAACGTCTCTCCACATGCTCAGTTCTGAGAAAAAATTTTGTGTGAAAGCCGTCCTTCAAATAGCTTGTTGGGAATACAAACTTTCTTTTCAGTTGTACACTATACTCCATTCATATATACGGGGAGGTACTAGCTCCAACTCGGTTTTACAGTGAAAACAGCAAGAACTTCAAACCAGCACTAGGAAAAAGACTGAGAAACCAGAGTAAAATTTTCTCCTGTAACCCGTTTACTTTGTGCTAGATCAACGAACGTCTCTCCACATGCTCAGTTCTGAGAGATAAGAGTGAGTGAAGGCCGTCTTTCACCTAGCTTGTTGGGAACACAAAGTTCCTTTTAAGTTGTAAACTACAATCCTTACATATATATGGGGATGTACTAGCCCCAAATCGGTTTTACAGTGAAAACTGCAGGAACTTCAAAACGGCACTAGGAAACAGACTGAGAAACCAGAGTAAAATTATCTCCTGCAACCCGCTTTCTTTGTTGTAGATGAATGAACGTCTCTCCACATGCTCAGTTCTGAGAGATAAGTGTGTGTGGATGCCATCCTTCACCTAGCTTGTTGGGAAAACAAATTCCCTTTTCAGTTGCAAACTACACTCCATACATATATATGGGCAGGTACCAGCTCCAACTCGTTTTTACAGTAAAAATTGTAGGAAATTAAAACCGGCACTAGGAAACAGACAGAGAAACCAGAGTAAAAGTTTCTTCTGCAACACGTTTCCTTTGTGCTAGATGAACGAACGTCTCTCCACATGGTCACTTGTGAGAAATCAGTGTGTGTGAAAGCATTAATTCACCTATCATGTTGGGAACACAAAGTTCCTTTTCAGTTGCAAACTACACTCCTTACATACATATGGGGAAGTACTAGCTCCAACTCGGTTTTACAGTGAAAACTGCAGGAACTTCAAACCGAACTAGGAAACAGACTGAGAAACCAGAGTAAAAGTTTTTCCTGCAAACCGTTCCATTAATGCTAGATGAAAATACGTCTGTCAACATGCTCAGATCTGAGAGATCTGTGTGTGTGAAAGCCGTCCTTCAACTAGCTTGTTGGGAAAACAAAGTTCTTTTCCAGTTGCAAACTACACTCCATACATATATATGGGGGGCTACTACCCCAAATCTGTTTTACAGTGAAAACTGCAGGAACATCAAACCGGCACTAGGAAACAGACTGAGAAACCAGAGTAAAAGTTTCTCATGCAACCCGTTCCTTTGTGCTAGTTGAACGAACGTCTTTCCACATGCTCATTTCTGAGAGAATATTGTGTGAGAAAGCCGTCCTTCACATAGCTTGTTTGGAACACAAATTTTTTTCCAGTTGCAAACTACAATCCATACATATATATGGGGTGGTACTACCCCATATCTGTTTTATAGTGAAAACTGAAGGAACTTCAAACCGGCACTAGGAAACAGACTGAGAAACCACAGTAAAATTTCACCTTCAATACGTTCTATTTGTGCTAGATGAACGAACGTCTCCATATGCTCAGTTCTGAGAGATCAGTGTGTGTGAAAGCCGTCCTTCACCTAGCTTGTTGGGAACACAAATATCCTTTTAAATTGCAAACTACACTCCGTACAAATATAAGGGTAAGTACTAGCTCCAACTCGGTTTTACAGGGAAAACTGCAGGAACTTCAAACCGGCACTAGGAAACAGACTGAGAAACCAGATTAAAAGTTGCTCCTGCAACCCGTTCCCTTTGAGCTAGATGAACGAACGTCTCTCCACATGCTCAGTTCTGAGAGATACGTGTGTGTGAAAGCCGTCCTTCACCTAGCTTGTTGGGAACACAAAGTTCCGTTTCAGTTGCAAACTACACTCCATACATATATATAGGGAGTTTATAGCTTCAAATCGGTTTTACAGTGAAAATTGCAGGAACTTCAAACCATCACCAAGAAGCAGACTGAGAAACCAGAGTAAAAGTTTCTCCTGCAAAACGTTCCCATTGTGCTAGATGAAGGAACGTCTCTCCACATGCTCAGTTCTGAGAAAAAATTTTGTGTGAAAGCCGTCCTTCAAATAGCTTGTTGGGAATACAAACTTTCTTTTCAGTTGTACACTATACTCCATTCATATATACGGGGAGGTACTAGCTCCAACTCGGTTTTACAGTGAAAACAGCAAGAACTTCAAACCAGCACTAGGAAAAAGACTGAGAAACCAGAGTAAAATTTTCTCCTGTAACCCGTTTACTTTGTGCTAGATCAACGAACGTCTCTCCACATGCTCAGTTCTGAGAGATAAGAGTGAGTGAAGGCCGTCTTTCACCTAGCTTGTTGGGAACACAAAGTTCCTTTTAAGTTGTAAACTACAATCCTTACATATATATGGGGATGTACTAGCCCCAAATCGGTTTTACAGTGAAAACTGCAGGAACTTCAAAACGGCACTAGGAAACAGACTGAGAAACCAGAGTAAAATTATCTCCTGCAACCCGCTTTCTTTGTTGTAGATGAATGAACGTCTCTCCACATGCTCAGTTCTGAGAGATAAGTGTGTGTGGATGCCATCCTTCACCTAGCTTGTTGGGAAAACAAATTCCCTTTTCAGTTGCAAACTACACTCCATACATATATATGGGCAGGTACCAGCTCCAACTCGTTTTTACAGTAAAAATTGTAGGAAATTAAAACCGGCACTAGGAAACAGACAGAGAAACCAGAGTAAAAGTTTCTTCTGCAACACGTTTCCTTTGTGCTAGATGAACGAACGTCTCTCCACATGGTCACTTGTGAGAAATCAGTGTGTGTGAAAGCATTAATTCACCTATCATGTTGGGAACACAAAGTTCCTTTTCAGTTGCAAACTACACTCCTTACATACATATGGGGAAGTACTAGCTCCAACTCGGTTTTACAGTGAAAAATGCAGGAACTTCAAACCGAACTAGGAAACAGACTGAGAAACCAGAGTAAAAGTTTTTCCTGCAAACCGTTCCATTAATGCTAGATGAAAAAACGTCTGTCAACATGCTCAGATCTGAGAGATCTGTGTGTGTGAAAGCCGTCCTTCAACTAGCTTGTTGGGAAAACAAAGTTCTTTTCCAGTTGCAAACTACACTCCATACATATATATGGGGGGCTACTACCCCAAATCTGTTTTACAGTGAAAACTGCAGGAACATCAAACCGGCACTAGGAAACAGACTGAGAAACCAGAGTAAAAGTTTCCCATGCAACCCGTTCCTTTGTGCTAGTTGAACGAACGTCTTTCCACATGCTCATTTCTGAGAGAATATTGTGTGAGAAAGCCGTCCTTCACATAGCTTGTTTGGAACACAAATTTTTTTCCAGTTGCAAACTACAATCCATACATATATATGGGGTGGTACTACCCCATATCTGTTTTATAGTGAAAACTGAAGGAACTTCAAACCGGCACTAGGAAACAGACTGAGAAACCACAGTAAAATTTCACCTTCAATACGTTCTATTTGTGCTAGATGAACGAACGTCTCTCCATATGCTCAGTTCTGAGAGATCAGTGTGTGTGAAAGCCGTCCTTCACCTAGCTTGTTGGGAACACAAATTTCCTTTTAAATTGCAAACTACACTCCGTACAAATATAAGGGTAAGTACTAGCTCCAACTCGGTTTTACAGGGAAAACTGCAGGAACTTCAAACCGGCACTAGGAAACAGACTGAGAAACCAGATTAAAAGTTGCTCCTGCAACTCGTTCCCTTTGAGCTAGATGAACGAACGTCTCTCCACATGCTCAGTTCTGAGAGATACGTGTGTGTGAAAGCCGTCCTTCACCTAGCTTGTTGGGAACACAAAGTTCCGTTTCAGTTGCAAACTACACTCCATACATATATATAGGGAGTTTATAGCTTCAAATCGGTTTTACAGTGAAAATTGCAGGAACTTCAAACCATCACCAAGAAGCAGACTGAGAAACCAGAGTAAAAGTTTCTCCTGCAAACCGTTCCCATTGTGCTAGATGAAGGAACGTCTCTCCACATGCTCAGTTCTGAGAAAAAATTTTGTGTGAAAGCCGTCCTTCAAATAGCTTGTTGGGAATACAAACTTTCTTTTCAGTTGTACACTATACTCCATTCATATATACGGGGAGGTACTAGCTCCAACTCGGTTTTACAGTGAAAACAGCAAGAACTTCAAACCAGCACTAGGAAAAAGACTGAGAAACCAGAGTAAAATTTTCTCCTGTAACCCGTTTACTTTGTGCTAGATCAACGAACGTCTCTCCACATGCTCAGTTCTGAGAGATAAGAGTGAGTGAAGGCCGTCTTTCACCTAGCTTGTTGGGAACACAAAGTTCCTTTTAAGTTGTAAACTACAATCCTTACATATATATGGGGATGTACTAGCCCCAAATCGGTTTTACAGTGAAAACTGCAGGAACTTCAAAACGGCACTAGGAAACAGACTGAGAAACCAGAGTAAAATTATCTCCTGCAACCCGCTTTCTTTGTTGTAGATGAATGAACGTCTCTCCACATGCTCAGTTCTGAGAGATAAGTGTGTGTGGATGCCGTCCTTCACCTAGCTTGTTGGGAAAACAAATTCCCTTTTCAGTTGCAAACTACACTCCATACATATATATGGGCAGGTACCAGCTCCAACTCGTTTTTACAGTAAAAATTGTAGGAAATTAAAACCGGAACTAGGAAACAGACTGAGAAACCAGAGTAAAAGTTTTTTCTGCAACACGTTTCCTTTGTGCTAGATGAACGAACGTCTCTCCACATGGTCACTTGTGAGAAATCAGTGTGTGTGAAAGCAGTAATTCACCTATCATGTTGGGAACACAAAGTTCCTTTTCAGTTGCAAACTACACTCCATACATACATATGGGGAAGTACTAGCTCCAACTCGGTTTTACAGTGAAAAATGCAGGAACTTCAAACCGAACTAGGAAACAGACTGAGAAACCAGAGTAAAAGTTTTTCCTGCAAACCGTTCCATTAATGCTAGATGAAAAAACGTCTGTCAACATGCTCAGATCTGAGAGATCTGTGTGTGTGAAAGCCGTCCTTCAACTAGCTTGTTGGGAAAACAAAGTTCTTTTCCAGTTGCAAACTACACTCCATACATATATATGGGGGGCTACTACCCCAAATCTGTTTAACAGTGAAAACTGCAGGAACATCAAACCGGCACTAGGAAACAGACTGAGAAACCAGAGTAAAAGTTTCTCATGCAACCCATTCCTTTGTGCTAGATGAACGAACGTCTCCCCACATGCTCAGTTCTGAGAGAAAAGTGTGTGTGAAAGCCGTCCTTCACCTTGCTTGTTGGGAAAACAAAGTTCTTTTCCAGTTGCAAACTACAATCCATACATATATATGGGGTGGTACTACCCCAAATCTGTTTTATAGTGAAAACTGAAGGAACTTCAAACCGGCACTAGGAAACAGACTGAGAAACCACAGTAAAATTTCTCCTGCAAAACGTTCCATTTGTGCTAGATGAACGAACGTCTGTCCATATGCTCAGTTCTGAGAGATCAGTGTATGTGAAAGCCGTCCTTCACCTAGCTTGTTGGGAACAGAAATTTCCTTTTAAATTGCAAACTACCCTCCGTACAAATATAAGGGTAGGCACTAGCTCCAACTCGGTTTTACAGGGAAAACTGCAGGAACTTCAAACTGGCACTAGGAAACAGACTGAGAAACCAGATTAAAGTTGCTCCTGCAACCCGTTCCCTTTGTGCTAGATGAACCAACGTCTCTCCACATGCTCAGTTCTGAGAGATAAGTGTGTGTGAAAGCCGTCCTTCAACTAGCTTGTTGGGAACACAAAGTTCCTTTTCAGTTTGCAAACTACACTATACATAAATATAGGGAGTTTATAGCTCCAACTCGTTTTTACAGTGAAAATTGCAGGAACTTCAAACCATCACTAGGAAGCAGACTGAGAAACCAGAGTAAAAGTTTCTCCTGCAAACCGTTCCCATTGTGCTAGATGAAGGAACGTCTCCCCACATGCTCAGTTCTGAGAAAAAATTTTGTGTGAAAGCCGTCCTTCAAATAGCTTGTTGGGATTACCAACTTTCTTTCAGTTGTACACTATACTCCATTCATATATAAGGGGAGGAACTAGCTCCAACTCGGTTTTACAGTGAAAACTGCAGGAAATTCCAACCGGCACTAGGAAACAGACTGAGAAAACAGAGTAAAAGTTTCTCATGCCACCCGTTCCTTTGTGCTAGATGAACGAACGTCTCCCCACATGTTCAGTTCTGAGAGAAAATTGTGTGTGAAAGCCGTACTTCACCTAGCTTGTTGGGAACACAAAGTTCGTTTTAAATTGTAAACTACAATCCTTACATATATATGGGGAGGTACTTGCTCCAAATCGGTTTTACAGTGAAAACTGCAGGAACTTCAAACCGGCACTAGGAAACAGACTGAGAAACCAGAGTAAAAGTTTCTCTTGCAACCAATTCCATTTGAGCTAGAAGAACGAACGTCTCTCCACATGCTCCCTTCTGAGAGATTAGTGTGTGTGAAAGCCGTAATTCACCTAGCTTGTTGGGAACACAAAATTAATTTTCAAATGCAAAATACACTCCATACATATATATGGGGAAGTACTAGCTCCAACCCAGTTTTACATGGAAAACTGCAGGAACTTCAAACCGGCACTAGGCAACAGACTGAGAAACCAGAGTTAAAGTTGCTCCTGCAACCCGTTCCCTTTGTGCTAGATGAAAAAACGTCTGTCAACATGCTCAGATCTGAGAGATCAGTGTGTGTGAAAGCCATCCTTCAACTAGCTTGTTGGGAACACAAAGATCCTTTTAAATTGCAAAATCCACTCCATACATACATATGGGGAGGTACTAGCTCCAACTCTGTTTTACAGGGAAAACTGCAGGAAGTTCAAACCGGCACTAGGAAAACGACTGAGAAACCAGAGTAAAAGTTTCTCCTGCAAACCTTTCCCTTTGTGCTAGATGAACAAACGTCTGTCAACATGCTCAGATCTGAGAGATCAGTGTGTGTGAAAGCCGTCCTTCAACTAGCTTGTTGGGAACACAAAGTTCCTTTTTAATTGCAAACTCCACTCCATACATATATATGGGGAGGTACTAGCTCCAACTCGGCTTTCAGTGAAAACTGCAGGAACTTCAACCCGGCACTAGGAAGCAGACTGAGAAAACAGAGTAAAAGTTTGTCCTCAAACCATTCCCATTGTGCTAGATGAAGGAACGTCTCTCCAAATGCTCAGTTCTGAGAAATATTTGTGTGTGAAAGAGGGCCTTCAACTAGCTTGTTGGGAACCCAAAGTTACTTTTCATTTGCAAACTTCACTCCATACATATATATGGGGAGGTTCTAGCTCCAACTCGGTTTTCAATTAAAACTGCAGGAATTTCAACCCGGCACTAGGAAGCAGACTGAGAAACCAGAGTAAAAGTTTGTCCTTCAAACCGTTCCAATTGTGATACATGAACGAACGTCTCACCACATGCTCAGTTCTGAGAGATAACTGTGTGTGAAAGCCGTACTTCACCTAGCTTGTTGGGAACATATAGTTCCTTTTCAGTTGCAAACTACACTCCTTACATATATATGGGGAGGTACTAGTTCCAACTCGGTTTTACAGTGAAAACAGCAAGAACTTCAAACCAGCACTAGGAAAAAGACTTAGAAACCAGAGTAAAATTTTCTCCTGTAACCCGTTTACTTTGTGCTAGATCAACGAACGTCTCTCCACATGCTCAGTTCTGAGAGATAAGAGTGAGTGAAGGCCGTCTTTCACCTAGCTTGTTGGGAACACAAAGTTCCTTTTAAGTTGTAAACTACAATCCTTACATATATATGGGGATGTACTAGCCCCAAATCGGTTTTACAGTGAAAACTGCAGGAACTTCAAAACGGCACTAGGAAACAGACTGAGAAACCAGAGTAAAATTATCTCCTGCAACCCGTTTTCTTTGTTGTAGATGAATGAACGTCTCTCCACATGCTCAGTTCTGAGAGATAAGTGTGTGTGGATGCCGTCCTTCACCTAGCTTGTTGGGAAAACAAATTCCCTTTTCAGTTGCAAACTACACTCCATACATATATATGGGCAGGTACCAGCTCCAACTCGTTTTTACAGTAAAAATTGTAGGAAATTAAAACTGGCACTAGGAAACAGACTAAGAAACCAGATTAAAAGTTTCCCCTGCAACCCGATCCCGTTGTGCTAGATGAACGAAAGTCTCTCCACATGCTCAGTTCTGAGACATATGTGTGTGTGAAAGCCGAACTTCACCTAGCTTGTTGGGAACACAAAGTTCCTTTTCAGTTGCAAACTACACTCCATACCTACATATGGGGAAGTACTAGCTCCAACTCGGTTTTACAGTGAAAAATGCAGGAACTTCAAACCGAACTAGGAAACAACTGAGATACCAGAGTAAAAGTTTCTCCTGCAAACGGTTCCCATTGTGCTAGATGAAGGAACGTCTCTCCACATGCTCAGTTCTGAGAAAAAATTATGTGTGAAAGCCGTCCTTCAAATTGCTTGTTGGGAATACAAAGTTTCTTTTCAATTGCACACTATACTCCATACATATATATGGGGAGGTACTAGCTCCAACTAGGTTTTACAGTGAAAACTGCAGGAATTTCAAACTGGCACAAGGAAACAGACAGAGAAACCAGAGTAAAAGTTTCTTCTGCAACACGTTTCCTTTGTGCTAGATGAACGAACGTCTCTCCACATGGTCACTTGTGAGAAATCAGTGTGTGTGAAAGCCGTAATTCACCTATCATGTTGGGAAAACAAAGTTCCTTTTCAGTTGCAAACTACACTCCATACATACATATGGGGAAGTACTAGCTCCAACTCGGTTTTACAGTGAAAAATGCAGGAACTTCAAACCGAACTAGGAAACAGACTGAGAAACCAGAGTAAAAGTTTTTCCTGCAAACCGTTCCATTAATGCTAGATGAAAAAACGTCTGTCAACATGCTCAGATCTGAGAGATCTGTGTGTGTGAAAGCCGTCCTTCAACTAGCTTGTTGGGAAAACAAAGTTCTTTTCCAGTTGCAAACTACACTCCATACATATATATGGGGGGCTACTACCCCAAATCTGTTTTACAGTGAAAACTGCAGGAACATCAAACCGGCACTAGGAAACAGACTGAGAAACCAGAGTAAAATTTTCTCATGCAACCCATTCCTTTGTGCTAGATGAACGAACGTCTCCCCACATGCTCAGTTCTGAGAGAAAAGTGTGTGTGAAAGCCGTCCTTCACCTAGCTTGTTGGGAAAACAAAGTTCTTTTCCAGTTGCAAACTACAATCCATACATATATATGGGGTGGTACTACCCCAAATCTGTTTTATAGTGAAAACTGAAGGAACTTCAAACCGGCACTAGGAAACAGACTGAGAAACCACAGTAAAATTTCTCCTGCAAAACGTTCCATTTGTGCTAGATGAACGAACGTCTCTCCATATGCTCAGTTCTGAGAGATCAGTGTTTGTGAAAGCCGTCCTTCACCTAGCTTGTTGGGAACAGAAATTTCCTTTTAAATTGCAAACTACACTCCGTACAAATATAAGGGTAGGCACTAGCTCCAACTCGGTTTTACAGGGAAAACTGCAGGAACTTCAAACCGGCACTAGGAAACAGACTGAGAAACCAGATTAAAGTTGCTCCTGCAACCCGTTCCCTTTGTGCTAGATGAACCAACGTCTCTCCACATGCTCAGTTCTGAGAGATAAGTGTGTGTGAAAGCCGTCCTTCAACTAGCTTGTTGGGAACACAAAGTTCCTTTTCAGTTTGCAAACTACACTATACATAAATATAGGGAGTTTATAGCTCCAACTCGTTTTTACAGTGAAAAATGCAGGAACTTCAAACCATCACTAGGAAGCAGACTGAGAAACCAGAGTAAAAGTTTCTCCTGCAAACCTTTCCCATTGTGCTAGATGAAGGAACGTCTCCCCACATGCTCAGTTCTGAGAAAAAATTTTGTGTGAAAGCCGTCCTTCAAATAGCTTGTTGGGAATACCAACTTTCTTTCAGTTGTACACTATACTCCATTCATATATACGGGGAGGAACTAGCTCCATCTCGGTTTTACAGTGAAAACTGCAGGAACTTCCAAACGGCACTAGGAAACAGACTGAGAAACCAGAGTAAAAGTTTCTCATGCCACCCGTTCTTTTGTGCTAGATGAACGAACGTCTCCCCACATGTTCAGTTCTGAGAGAAAATTGTGTGTGAAAGCCGTACTTCACCTAGCTTGTTGGGAACACAAAGTTCATTTTAACTTGTAAACTACAATCCTTACATATATATGGGGAGGTACTTGCTCCAAATCGGTTTTACAGTGAAAACTGCAGGAACTTCAAACCGGCACTAGGAAACAGACTGAGAAACCAGAGTAAAAGTTTCTCTTGCAACCAATTCCATTTGAGCTAGAAGAACGAACGTCTCTCCACATGCTCCCTTCTGAGAGATTAGTGTGTGTGAAAGCCGTAATTCACCTAGCTTGTTGGGAACACAAAATTAATTTTCAAATGCAAAATACACTCCATACATATATATGGGGAAGTACTAGCTCCAACCCAGTTTTACATGGAAAACTGCAGGAACTTCAAACCGGCACTAGGCAACAGACTGAGAAACCAGAGTTAAAGTTTCTCCTGCAACCCGTTCCCTTTGTGCTAGATGAAAAAACGTCTGTCAACATGCTCAGATCTGAGAGATCAGTGTGTGTGAAAGCCATCCTTCAACTAGCTTGTTGGGAACACAAAGATCCTTTTAAATTGCAAAATCCACTCCATACATACATATGGGGAGGTACTAGCTCCAACTCTGTTTTACAGGGAAAACTGCAGGAAGTTCAAACCGGCACTAGGAAAACGACTGAGAAACCAGAGTAAAAGTTTCTCCTGCAACCCTTTCCCTTTGTGCTAGATGAAGGAACGTCTCTCCAAATGCTCAGTTCTGAGAAATATTTGTGTGTGAAAGAGGGCCTTCAACTAGCTTGTTGGGAACCCAAAGTTACTTTTCATTTGCAAACTTCACTTCATACATATATATGGGGAGGTTCTAGCTCCAACTCGGTTTTCAGTGAAAACTGCAGGAATTTCAAACCGGCACTAGGAAACAGACTAAGAAACCAGAGTAAAATTATCTGCTGCAACCCGTTTTCTTTGTTGTATATGAACGAAAGTCTCTCCACATGCTCAGTTCTGAGAGATAAGTGTGTGTGGATGCCGTCCTTCACCTAGCTTGTTGGGAAAACAAATTACTTTTTCAGTTGCAAACTACACTCCATACATATATATGGGCAGGTACCAGCTTCTACTCGTTTTTACAGTAAAAACTGTAGGAAATTAAAATCGGCACTAGGAAACAGACTAAGAAACCAGATTAAAAGTTTCTCCTGCAACCCGATCCCGTTGTGCTAGATGAACGAAAGTCTCTCCACATGCTCAGTTCTGAGACATATGTGTGTGTGAAAGCCGACCTTCACCTAGCTTGTTGGGAACACAAAGTTCCTTTCCAGTTGCAAACTACACTCCATACATACATATGGGGAAGTACTAGCTCCAACTCGGTTTTACAGTGAAAAATGCAGGAACTTCAAACCGAACAAGAAACAGACTGAGAAACCAGAGTAAAAGTTTCTCCTGCAAACGGTTCCCATTGTGCTAGATGAAGGAACGTCTCTCCACATGCTTAGGTCTGAGAAAAAATTATGTGTGAAAGCCGTCCTTCAACTAGCTTGTTGTTAATACAAAGTTTGTTTTCAGTTGCACACTATACTCCATACATATATATGGGGAGGTACTAGCTCCAAATAGGTTTTACAGTGAAAACTGCAGGAATTTCAAACTGGCACTAGGAAACAGACAGAGAAACCAGAGTAAAAGTTTCTTCTGCAACACGTTTCCTTTGTGTTAGATGAATGAACGTCTCTCCACATGGTCACTTGTGAGAAATCAGTGTGTGTGAAAGCCGTAATTCACCTATCATGTTGGGAAAACAAAGTTCCTTTTCAGTTGCAAACTACACTCCATACATACATATGGGGAAGTACTAGCTCCAACTCTGTTTTACAGTGAAAAATGCAGGAACTTCAAACCGAACTAGGAAACAGACTGAGAAACCAGAGTAAAAGTTTTTCCTGCAAACCGTTCCATTAATGCCAAATTAAAAAACGTCTGTCAACATGCTAAGATCTGAGAGATCTGTGTGTGTGAAAGCCATTCTTCAACTAGCTTGTTGGGAACACAAAGTTCTTTTCCAGTTGCAAACAACACTCCATACATATATATGGGGAGCTACTACCCCAAATCTGTTTTACAGTGAAAATTGCAGGAACATCAAACCGACACTAGGAAACAGACTGAGAAACCAGAGTAAAAGTTTCTCATGCAACCCGTTCCTTTGTGCTAGATGAACGAACGTCTCCCCACATGCTCAGTTCTGAGAGAAAAGTGTGTGTGAAAGCCGTCCTTCACCTAGCTTGTTGGGAACACCAAGTTCTTTTCCAGTTGCAAACTACAATCCATACATATATATGGGGTGGTACTAACCCAAATCTGTTTTATAGTGAAAACTGAAGGAACTTCAAACCGGCACTAGGAAACAGACTGAGAAACCACAGTAAAATTTCTCCTGCAAAACGTTCCATTTGTGCTAGATGAACGAACGTCTCTCCATATGCTCAGTTCTGAGAGATCAGTGTATGTGAAAGCCGTCCTTCACCTAGCTTGTTGGGAACACAAAGTTCCTTTTCAGTTTGCAAACTACACTCCATACATAAATATAGGGAGTTTATAGCTACATCTCGGTTTTACAGTGAAAATTGCAGGAACTTCAAACCATCACTAGGAAGCAGACTGAGAAACCAGTGTAAAAGTTTCTCCTGCAAACCGTTCCCATTGTGCTAGATGAAGGAACGTCTCTCCACATGCTCAGTTCTGAGAAAAAATTTTGTGTGAAAGCCGTCCTTCAAATACCTTGTTGGGAATACCAACTTTCTTTCAGTTGTACACTATACTCCATTCATATATACGGGGAGGTACTAGCTCCAACTCGGTTTTACAGTGAAAACTGCAGGTACTTCCAACCGGCACTAGGAAACAGACTGAGAAACCAGAGTAAAAGTTACTCATGCCACCCGTTCCTTTGTGCTAGATGAACGAACGTCTCCCCACATGCTCAGTTCTGAGAGAAAATTGTGTGTGAAAGCCGTACTTCAACTAGCTTGTTGGGAACACAAAGTTCGTTTTAAATTGTAAACTGCAATCCTTACATATATATGGGGAGGTACTTGCTCCAAATCGGTTTTACAGTGAAAACTGCAGGAACTTCAAACCGGCACTAGGAAACAGACTGAGAAACCAGAGTAAAAGTTTCTCTTGCAACCCATTCCATCTGAGCTAGAAGAACGAACGTCTCTCCACATGCTGCCTTCTGAGAGATTTGTGTGTGTGAAAGCCATAATTCACCTAGCTTGTTGGGAACACAAATTTAATTTTCAGATGCAAACTACACTCCATATATATATATGGGGAAGTACTAGCTCCAACCCAGTTTTACAGGGAAAACTGCAGGAAATTCAAACCGGCACTAGGCAACAGACTGAGAAACCAGAGTTAAAGTTTCTCCTGCAACCCGTTCGCTTTGTGCTAGATGAAAAAACGTCTGTCAACATGCTCAGATCTGAGAGATCAGTGTGTGTGAAAGCCATCCTTCAACTAGCTTGTTGGGAACACAAAGATCCTTTTAAATTGCAAAATCCACTCCATACATACATATGGGGAGGTAGTAGCTCCAACTCTGTTTTACAGGGAAAACTGCAGGAACTTCAAACCGGCACTAGGAAACCGACTGAGAAACCAGAGTAAAAGTTTCTCCTGCAACCCTTTCCCTTTGTGCTATATGAACAAACGTCTGTCAATATGCTAAGATCTGAGAGATCAGTGTGTGTGAAAGCCGTCCTTCAACTAGCTTGTTGGGAACACAAAGTTCCTTTTTAATTGGAAACTCCACTCCATACATATATATGGGGAGTTACTAGCTCCAACTCGGCTTTCAGTGAAAACTGCAGGAACTTCAACCCGGCACTAGGAAGCAGACTGAGAAAACAGAGTAAAAGTTTGTCCTCAAACCATTCCCATTGTGCTAGATGAAGGAACGTCTCTCCAAATGCTCAGTTCTGAGAAATATTTGTGTGTGAAAGAGGGTCTTGAACTAGCTTGTTGGGAACCCAAAGTTACTTTTCATTTGCAAACTTCACTCCATAAATATATATGGGGAGGTTCTAGCTCCAACTCGGTTTTCAGTTAAAACTGCAGGAATTTCAACCCGGCACTAGGAAGCAGACTGAGAAACCAGAGTAAAAGTTTGTCCTTCAAACCGTTCCAATTGTGATACATGAACGAACGGCTCACCACATGCTCAGTTCTGAGAGATAACTGTGTGTTAAAGCCGTACTTCACCTAGCTTGTTGGGAACACATAGTTCCTTTTCAGTTGCAAACTACTCTCCTTACATATATATGGGGAGGTACTAGTTCCAACTCTGTTTTACAGTGAAAACAGCAAGAAATTCAAACCGGCACTAGGAAACAGACTGAGAAACCAGAGAAAAATTTTCTATTGTAACCCGTTTACTTTGTGCTAGATCAACGAACGTCTCTCCACATGCTCAGTTCTGAGAAATAAGTGTGTGTGAAAGCCGTCTTTCACCTAGCTTGTTGGGAACACAAAGTTCCTTTTTAGTTGTAAACTACAATCCTTACATATATATGGGGATGTACTAGCCCCAAATCGGTTTTACAGTGAAAACTGCAGGAACTTCAAACCGGCACTAGGAAACAGACTGAGAAACCAGAGTAAAATTATCTGCTGCAACCCGTTTTCTTTGTTGTAGATGAACGAATGTCTTTCCACATGCTCAGTTCTGAGAGATAAATGTGTGGATGCCGTCCTTCACCTAGCTTGTTGGGAAAACAAATTCCTTTTTCAGTTGCAAACTACACTCCATACATATATATGGGCAGGTACCAGCTTCAACTCGTTTTTACAGTAAAAACTGTAGGAAATTAAAATCGGCACTAGGAAACAGACTAAGAAACCAGATTAAAAGTTTCTCCTGCAACCCGATCCCGTTGTGCTAGATGAACGAAAGTCTCTCCACATGCTCAGTTCTGAGACATATGTGTGTGTGAAAGCCGACCTTCACCTAGCTTGTTGGGAACACAAAGTTCCTTTCCAGTTGCAAACATCACTCCATACATACATATGGGGTAGTACTAGCTCCAACTCGGTTTTACAGTGAAAAATGCAGGAACTTCAAACCGAACAAGGAAACAGACTGAGAAACCAGAGTAAAAGTTTCTCCTGCAAACGGTTCCCATTGTGCTAGTTGAAGGAACGTCTCTCCACATGCTCAGTTCTGAGAAAAATTTTGTATGAAAGCCGTCCTTAAAATTGCTTGTTGGGAATACAAAGTTTCTTTTCAGTTGCACACTATACTTCATACATATATATGGGGAGGTACTAGCTCCAACTAGGTTTTACAGTGAAAACTGCAGGAATTTCAAACTGGCACTAGGAAACAGACAGAGAAACCAGAGTAAAAGTTTCTTCTGCAACACGTTTCCTTTGTGCTAGATGAACGAACGTCTCTCCACATGGTCACTTGTGAGAAATCAGTGTGTGTGAAAGCCGTAATTCACCTATCATGTTGGGAACTCAAAGTTCCTTTTCAGTTGCAAACTACACTCCATACATACATATGGGGAAGTATTAGCTCCAACTCGGTTTTACAATGAAAAATGGAGGACCTTCAATCCGAACTAGGAAACAGACTGAGAAACCAGAGTAAAAGTTTCTACTGCAAACCGTTCCATTAATGCTAGGTGAAAAAACGTCTGTCAACATGCTCAGATCTGAGAGATCTGTGTGTGTGAAAGCCGTCCTTCAACTAGCTTGTTGGGAACACCAAGTCCTTTTCCAGTTGCAAACTACACTCCATACATATATATGGGGAGGTACAAGCTCCAACTCGGTTTTACAGTGAAAACTGCAGGAACATCAAACCGGCATTAGGAAAGAGACTGAGAAACCAGAGTAAAAGTTTCTCATGCAACCCGTTCCTTTGTGCTAGATGAACGAACGTCTCCCCACATGCTCAGTTCTGAGAGAAAAGTTTGTGTGAAAGCCGTCCTTCACCTAGCTTGTTGGGAACACAAAGTTCCTTTTAAGTTGTAAACTACAATCCTTACATATATACGGGGAGGTACTAGCTCCAACTCTGTTTTACAGGGAAAACTGCAGGAACTTCAATCCGGCACTAAGAAACCGACTGAGAAACCAGAGTAAATGTTTCTCCTGCATCGCTTTCCATTTGTGCTAGATGAACTAACGTCTGTCAACATGCTCAGATCTGAGAGATCAGTGTGTGTGAAAGCCGTCCTTCAACTAGTTTGTTGGGAACACAAAGTTCCTTTTAAATTGCAAACTCCACTCCATACATATATATGGGGAGGTACTAGCTCCAACTCGGCTTTCAGTGAAAACTGCAGGAACTTCAACCCGGCTCTAGGAAGCAGACTGAGAAAACAGAGTAAAGTTTGTCCTCAAACCATTCCCATTGTGCTAGATGAAGGAACGTCTCTCCAAATGCTCAGTTCTTAGAAATATTTGTGTGTGAAAGAGGGCCTTCAACTAGCTTGTTGGGAACCCAAAGTTACTTTTCATTTGCAAACTTCACTCCATACATATATATGGGGAGGTTCTAGCTCCAACTCGGTTTTCAATGAAAATTGCAGGAATTTCAACCCGGCACTAGGAAGCAGACTGAGAAACCAGAGTAAAAGTTTGTCCTTCAAACCGTTCCAATTGTGATACATGAACGAACGTCTCACCACATGCTCAGTTCTGAGAGATAACTGTGTGTGAAAGCCGTACTTCACCTAGCTTGTTGGGAACACAAAGTTCCTTTTAAGTTGTAAACTGCAATCCTTACATATATATGGGGATGTACTAGCCCCAAATGGTTTTACAGTGAAAACTGCAGGAACTTCAAACCGGCACAAGGAAACAGACTGAGAAACCAGAGTAAAAGTTTCTCCTGCTACGCATTCCATTTGAGCTAGATGAACGAAAGTCTCTCCACATGCTCCCTTTTGAGAGATTAGTGTTTGTGAAAGCCGTAATTCACCTAGCTTGTTTGGAACACAGAATTAATTTTCAGATGCAAACTAGACTCCATATATATATATGGGGAAGTACTAGCTTCAACCCGGTTTTACATGGAAAACTGCAGGAACTTCAAACCGGCACTAGGAAACAGACTGAGAAACCAGAGTAAAAGTTTCTCCTGCAACCCGTTCCCTTTGTGTTAGATGAAAAAACGTCTGTCAACATGCTCAGATCTGAGAGATCATTGTGTGTGAAAGCCGTCCTTCAACTAGCTTGTTGGGAACACAAAGTTCCTTTTAAATTGCAAAATCCACTCCATAGATATATATGGGGAGGTACTAGTTCCAACTCGGTTTTCAGTGAAAACTGCAGGAACTTCAACCCGGCACTAGGAAGCTGACTGAGAAACCAGAGTAAAATTTGTCTTCAAATCATTCCCATTGTGCTAGATTAAGGAACGTCTCTCCAAATGCCCAGTTCTGAGAAATAATGTGTGTGAAAGAGGGCCTTCAACTAGCTTGTTTTGAACACAAAGTTCCTTTTAAATTGCAAACTTCACTCCATACATGTATATGGGGATGTACTAGCTCCAACTCGGTTTTCAGTGAAAACTGCAGGAACTTCAACCGGACACTAGGGAGCAGACTGAGGATCCAGAGTAAAATTTTCTCCTGCAACCCGTTTTCTTTGTTCTAGATGAACGAACTTCTCTCCAAATGCTCAGTCCTGACAGATAAGTGTGTGAGAAAGCCATCCTTCACCTAGCTTGTTGGGAAACAAAGTTCCTTTAAAGATGAAAACTACACTCCATATATATATATGGGGTGGTACTTGCCCCAACTCTGTTTTACAGTGAAAACTGCAGGAACTTCTAACCTGCACTAGGAAGCAGACTGAGAATCCAGAGTATAAGTTTCTCCTGCAAACCGTTCCCATTGTGCTAGATGAAGGAACGTCTCTCCACATGATCATTTCTGAGAAATAATTGTGGGTGAAAGCCGTCCTTCACCTATCTTGCTGGGAAAAGGAAGTTACTTTTCAGTTGCCAGCTACACTCCATACATATTTATGGGGAGGTACAAGTTCCAACTCTGTTTTACAGTGAAAACTGCAGGAACTTCAAACCGGCACTAGGAAACAGACAGAGAAACCAGAGTAATAGTTTCTTCTGCAACCCTTTCCCTCTGTGCTAGATGAACGAAAGTCTCTCCACATGCTCAGTTCTGAGAGATAAGTGTGTGTGAAAGCCTTCCTTCACCTACCTTGTTGGGAACACAAAGTTCCTATCCAGTTGCAAACTACACTCCATACATATATATTGGGTGGTACTAGCTCCAACTCGATTTTACCGTGAAAACTGCAGGAACTTCATATCGGAACTAGGAAAGAGACTGAGAAACCAGAGTAAAAGTTTCTCCTGCAACCCTTTCCCATTGTGCTAGATGAACTAACATCTGTCAATATGCTCAGTTCTGAGAGAAAAGTTTGTGTGAAAGCCGTCCTTCACCTAGCTTGTTGGGAACACAAAGTTCCTTTTAAGTTGTAAACTACAATCCTTACATATATATGGGGAGGTACTAGCTCCAACTCTGTTTTACAGGGAAAACTGCAGGAACTTCAATCCGGCACTAAGAAACCGACTGAGAAACCAGAGTAAATGTTTCTCCTGCATCCCTTTCCATTTGTGCTAGATGAACTAACGTCTGTCAACATGCTCAGATCTGAGAGATCAGTGTGTGTGAAAGCCGTCCTTCAACTAGTTTGTTGGGAACACAAAGTTCCTTTTAAATTGCAAACTCCACTCCATACATATATATGGGGAGGTACTAGCTCCAACTCGGCTTTCAGTGAAAACTGCAGGAACTTCAACCCGGCTCTAGGAAGCAGACTGAGAAAACAGAGTAAAGTTTGTCCTCAAACCATTCCCATTGTGCTAGATGAAGGAATGTCTCTCCAAATGCTCAGTTCTTAGAAATATTTGTGTGTGAAAGAGGGCCTTCAACTAGCTTGTTGGGAACCCAAAGTTACTTTTCATTTGCAAACTTCACTCCATACATATATATGGGGAGGTTTTAGCTCCAACTCGGTTTTCAATGAAAATTGCAGGAATTTCAACCCGGAACTAGGAAGCAGACTGAGAAACCAGAGTAAAAGTTTGTCCTTCAAACCGTTCCAATTGTGATACATGAACGAACGTCTCACCACATGCTCAGTTCTGAGAGATAACTGTGTGTGAAAGCCGTACTTCACCTAGCTTGTTGGGAACACATAGTTCCTTTTCAGTTGCAAACTAGACTCCTTACATATATATGGGGAGGTACTAGTTCCAACTCGGTTTTACAGTGAAAACAGCAAGAACTTCAAACCGGCACTAGGAAACAGACTGAGAAACCAGAGTAAAACTTTCTCCTGTAACCCGTTTACTTTGTGCTAGATCAACGAACGTCTCTCCACATGCTCAGTTCTGAGAGATAAGTGTGTGTGAAAGCCGTCCTTCACCTAGCTTGTTGGGAACACAAAGTTTCTTTTAAGTTGTAAACTGCAATCCTTACATATATATGGGGATGTACTAGCCCCAAATGGTTTTACAGTGAAAACTGCAGGAACTTCAAACCGGCACAAGGAAACAGACTGAGAAACCAGAGTAAAAGTTTCTCCTGCTACGCATTCAATTTGAGCTAGATGAACGAAAGTCTCTCCACATGCTCCCTTTTGAGAGATTAGTGTTTGTGAAAGCCGTAATTCACCTAGCTTGTTTGGAACACAGAATTAATTTTCAGATGCAAACTAGACTCCATATATATATATGGGGAAGTATTAGCTTCAACCCGGTTTTACATGGAAAACTGCAGGAACTTCAAACCGGCACTAGGAAACAGACTGAGAAACCAGAGTAAAAGTTTCTCCTGCAACCCGTTCCCTTTGTGTTAGATGAAAAAACGTCTGTCAACATGCTCAGATCTGAGAGATCATTGTGTGTGAAAGCCGTCCTTCAACTAGCTTGTTGGGAACACAAAGTTCCTTTTAAATTGCAAAATCCACTCCATAGATATATATGGGGAGGTACTAGCTCCAACTCGGTTTTCAGTGAAAACTGCAGGAACTTCAACCCGGCACTAGGAAGCAGACTGAGAAACCAGAGTAAAATTTGTCTTCAAACCATTCCCATTGTGCTAGATTAAGGAACGTCTCTCCAAATGCCCAGTTCTGAGAAATAATGTGTGTGAAAGGGGGCCTTCAACTAGCTTGTTTTGAACACAAAGTTCCTTTTAAATTGCAAACTTCACTCCATACATATATATGGGGATGTACTAGCTCCAACTCGGTTTTCAGTGAAAACTGCAGGAACTTCAACCGGGCACTAGGGAGCAGACTGAGGATCCAGAGTAAAATTTTCTCCTGCAACCCGTTTTCTTTGTTCTAGATGAACGAACTTCTCTCCAAATGCTCAGTCCTGACAGATAAGTGTGTGAGAAAGCCGTCCTTCACCTAGCTTGTTGGGAAACAAAGTTCCTTTAAAGATGCAAACTACACTCCATATATATATATGGGGTGGTACTTGCCCCAACTCTGTTTTACAGTGAAAACTGCAGGAACTTCTAACCTGCACTAGGAAGCAGACTGAGAATCCAGAGTATAAGTTTCTCCTGCAAACCGTTCCCATTGTGCTAGATGAAGGAACGTCTCTCCACATGATCATTTCTGAGAAATAATTGTGGGTGAAAGCCGTCCTTCACCTATCTTGTTGGGAAAAGGAAGTTACTTTTCAGTTGCCAGCTACACTCCATACATATATATGGGGAGGTACAAGCTCCAACTCTGTTTTACAGTGAAAACTGCAGGAACTTCAAACCGGCACTAGGAAACAGACAGAGAAATCAGAGTAATAGTTTCTTCTGCAAACCTTTCCCTCTGTGCTAGATGAACGAAAGTCTCTCCACATGCTCAGTTCTGAGAGATAAGTGTGTGTGAAAGCCTTCCTTCACCTACCTTGTTGGGAACACAAAGTTCCTATCCAGTTGCAAACTACACTCCATACATATATATTGGGTGGTACTAGCTCCAACTCGATTTTACCGTGAAAACTGCAGGAACTTCATATCGGAACTAGGAAAGAGACTGAGAAACCAGAGTAAAAGTTTCTCCTGCAACCCTTTCCCATTGTGCTAGATGAACTAACGTCTCTCCAAATGCTCACTTCTGAGAGATCAGTGTGTGTGAAAGCCGTCCTTCACCTAGCTTGTTGGGAACACAAAGTTCCTTTTAAGTTGTAAACTACAATCCTTACATATATATGGGGAGGTACTAGCTCCAACTCTGTTTTACAGGGAAAACTGCAGGAACTTCAATCCGGCACTAAGAAACCGACTGAGAAACCAGAGTAAATGTTTCTCCTGCATCCCTTTCCATTTGTGCTAGATGAACTAACGTCTGTCAACATGCTCAGATCTGAGAGATCAGTGTGTGTGAATGCCGTCCTTCAACTAGTTTGTTGAGAACACAAATTTCCTTTTAAATTGCAAACTCCACTCCATACATATATATGGGGAGGTACTAGCTCCAACTCGGCTTTCAGTGAAAACTGCAGGAACTTCAACCCGGCTCTAGGAAGCAGACTGAGAAAACAGAGTAAAGTTTGTCCTCAAACCATTCCCATTGTGCTAGATGAAGGAACGTCTCTCCAAATGCTCAGTTCTTAGAAATATTTGTGTGTGAAAGAGGGCCTTCAACTAGCTTGTTGGGAACCCAAAGTTACTTTTCATTTGCAAACTTCACTCCATACATATATATGGGGAGGTTTTAGCTCCAACTCGGTTTTCAATGAAAATTGCAGGAATTTCAACCCGGCACTAGGAAGCAGACTGAGAAACCAGAGTAAAAGTTTGTCCTTCAAACCGTTCCAATTGTGATACATGAACGAACGTCTCACCACATGCTCAGTTCTGAGAGATAACTGTGTGTGAAAGCCGTACTTCACCTAGCTTGTTGGGAACACATAGTTCCTTTTCAGTTGCAAACTAGACTCCTTACATATATATGGGGAGGTACTAGTTCCAACTCGGTTTTACAGTGAAAACAGCAAGAACTTCAAACCGGCACTAGGAAACAGACTGAGAAACCAGAGTAAAACTTTCACCTGTAACCCGTTTACTTTGTGCTAGATCAACGAACGTCTCTCCACATGCTCAGTTCTGAGAGATAAGTGTGTGTGAAAGCCGTCCTTCACCTAGCTTGTTGGGAACACAAAGTTCCTTTTAAGTTGTAAACTGCAATCCTTACATATATATGGTGATGTACTAGCCCCAAATGGTTTTACAGTGAAAACTGCAGGAACTTCAAACCGGCAAAAGGAAACAGACTGAGAAACCAGAGTAAAAGTTTCTCCTGCTAGGCATTCCATTTGAGCTAGATGAACGAAAGTCTCTCCACATGCTCCCTTTTGAGAGATTAGTGTTTGTGAAAGCCGTAATTCACCCTAGCTTGTTTGGAACACAGAATTAATTTTCAGATGCAAACTAGACTCCATATATATATATGGGGAAGTACTAGCTTCAACCCGGTTTTACATGGAAAACTGCAGGAACTTCAAACCGGCACTAGGAAACAGACTGAGAAACCAGAGTAAAGTTTCTCCTGCAACCCGTTCCCTTTGTGTTAGATGAAAAAACGTCTGTCAACATGCTCAGATCTGAGAGATCATTGTGTGTGAAAGCCGTCCTTCAACTAGCTTGTTGGGAACACAAAGTTCCTTTTAAATTGCAAAATCCACTCCATAGATATATATGGGGAGGTACTAGCTCCAACTCGGTTTTCAGTGAAAACTGCAGGAACTTCAACCCGGCACTAGGAAGCAGACTGAGAAACCAGAGTAAAATTTGTCTTCAAACCATTCCCATTGTGCTAGATTAAGGAACGTCTCTCCAAATGCCCAGTTCTGAGAAATAATGTGTGTGAAAGGGGGCCTTCAACTAGCTTGTTTTGAACACAAAGTTCCTTTTAAATTGCAAACTTCACTCCATACATATATATGGGGATGTACTAGCTCCAACTCGGTTTTCAGTGAAAACTGCAGGAACTTCAACCGGGCACTAGGGAGCAGACTGAGGATCCAGAGTAAAATTTTCTCCTGCAACCCGTTTTCTTTGTTCTAGATGAACGAACTTCTCTCCAAATGCTCAGTCCTGACAGATAAGTGTGTGAGAAAGCCGTCCTTCACCTAGCTTGTTGGGAAACAAAGTTCCTTTAAAGATGAAAACTACACTCCATATATATATATGGGGTGGTACTTGCCCCAACTCTGTTTTACAGTGAAAACTGCAGGAACTTCTAACCTGCACTAGGAAGCAGACTGAGAATCCAGAGTATAAGTTTCTCCTGCAAACCATTCCCATTGTGCTAGATGAAGGAACGTCTCTCCACATGATCATTTCTGAGAAATAATTGTGGGTGAAAGCCGTCCTTCACCTATCTTGTTGGGAAAAGGAAGTTACTTTTCAGTTGCCAGCTACACTCCATACATATATATGGGGAGGTACAAGCTCCAACTCTGTTTTACAGTGAAAACTGCAGGAACTTCAAACCGGCACTAGGAAACAGACAGAAAAATCAGAGTAATAGTTTCTTCTGCAACCCTTTCCCTCTGTGCTAGATGAACGAAAGTCTCTCCACATGCTCAGTTCTGAGAGATAAGTGTGTGTGAAAGCCTTCCTTCACCTACCTTGTTGGGAACACAAAGTTCCTATCCAGTTGCAAACTACACTCCATACATATATATTGGGTGGTACTAGCTCCAACTCGATTTTACCGTGAAAACTGCAGGAACTTCATATCGGAACAAGGAAAGAGACTGAGAAACCAGAGTAAAAGTTTCTCCTGCAACCCTTTCCCATTGTGCTAGATGAACTAACGTCTCTCCAAATGCTCACTTCTGAGAGATCAGTGTGTGTGAAAGCCGTCCTTCACCTAGCTTGTTGGGAACACAAAGTTCCTTTTAAATTGCAAACTACACACCATATATATATCGGGTGGTACTAGCTCCAACTCGGTTTTACAGGGAAAACTGCAGGAATTCAAACTGGCACTAGGAAACAGACTGAGAAACCAGAGTAAAATTATGTCCTGCAACCCGTTTTCTTTGTTGTAGATGAACGAACGTCTCTCCACATGCTGAGTTCTGAGAGATAATTGTGTGTGAAAGCCATCCTTCACCTAGCTTGTTGGGAAAACAAATTTCCTTTTCAGTTGCAAACTACAATCCATACATATATATAGGGAGGTACTAGCTCCAACTTGTTTATATAGTAAAAACTGCAGGAAATAAAAACCGGCACTAGGAAACAGACTAAGAAACCAGAGTAATAGTTTCTCCTGAAAACCGATCCCTTTGTGCTAGATGAACGAACGTCTCTCCACATGCTCAGTTCTGAGAAATAATTGTGGGTGAAAGCCGTCCTTCAACTATCTTGTTGGGAAAAGAAAGTTACTTTACAGTTGCCAACTACACTCCATACATATATATGGGGAGGTACTAGCTCCAACTCTGTTTTACAGTGAAAACTGCATGAACTTCAACCCGGCACTAGGAAGCAGACTGAGAAACCAGAGTAAAAGTTTGTCCTCAAACCATTCCCATTGTGCTAGATGAAGGAACGTCTCTCCAAATGCTCAGTTCTGAGAAATATTTATGTGTGAAAGAGGGCCTTCAACTAGCTTGTTGGGAACCCAAAGTTACTTTTCATTTGCAAACTTCACTCCATACATATATATTTGGGGAGGTTCTAGCTCCAACTCTGTTTTCAGTGAAAACTGCAGGAACTTCAACCCGGCACTAGGAAGCAGACTTAGAAACCAGATTAAAAGTTTGTCCTTCAAACCGTTCCAATTGTGATACATGAACGAACGTCTCACCACATGCTCAGTTCTGAGAGATAACTGTGTGTGAAAGCCGTACTTCACCTAGCTTGTTGGGAACACATAGTTCCTTTTCAGTTGCAAACTACACTCCTTACATATATATGGGGAGGTACTAGTTCCAACTCCGTTTTACAGTGAAAACAGCAAGAATTTCAAACCGGCACTAGGAAACAGACTGAGAAACCAGAGTAAAATTTTCTATTGTAACCCGTTTACTTTGTGCTAAATCAACGAACGTCTCTCCACATGCTCAGTTCTGAGAGATAAGTGTGTGTGAAAGCCGTCCTTCACCTATCTTTTTGGGAACACAAATTTCCTTTTAAATTGCAAACTACAATCCGTACAAATATATGGGTAGGTACTAGCTCCAACTCGGTTTTACAGGGAAAACTGCAGGAACTTCAAACCGGCACTAGGAAACAGACTGAGAAACCAGATTAAAAGTTTCTCCTGCAACCCGATCCCGTTGTGGTAGATGAACGAAGTCTCTCCACATGCTCAGTTCTGAGACATATGTGTGTGTGAAAGCCGAACTTCAACTAGCTTGTTGGGAACACAAAGTTCCTTTCCAGTTGCAAACTACACTCCATACATACATATGGGGAAGTACTAGCTCCAACTCGGTTTTACAGTGAAAAATGCAGGAACTTCAAACCGAACTTGGAAACAGACTGAGAAACCAGATTAAAAGTTTCTCCTGCAAACCGTTCCATTAATGCTAGATGAAAAAACGTCTGTCAACATGCTCAGATCTGAGAGATCTGTGTGTGTGAAAGCCGTCCTTCAACTAGCTTGTTGGGAACATAATGTTCTTTTCCAGTTGCAAAATACACTCCATACATATATATGGGGTGGTACTAGATCCAACTCGGTTTTTCAGTGAAAACTGCAGGAACATCAAACCGGCACTAGGAAACAGACTGAGAAACCAGAGTAAAAGTTTCGCATGCAACCCGTTCCTTTGTGCTAGATGAACGAACGTCTCCCAACATGCTCAGTTGTGAGAGAATAGTGTGTGTGAAAGCCGTCCTTCACCTAGCTTGTTGGGAACACTAAGTTCTTTTCCAGTTGCAAACTACAATCCATACATATATATGGGGTGGTACTACCCCAAATCTGTTTTATAGTGAAAACTGAAGGAACTTCAAACCGGCACTAGGAAACAGACTGAGAAACCACAGTAAAATTTCTCCTGCAAAACTTTCCATTTGTGCTAGATGAACGAACGTCTCTCCATATGCTCAGTTCTGAGAGATCAGTGTGTGTGAAAGCCGTCCTTCACCTATCTTTTTGGGAACACAAATTTCCTTTTAAATTGCAAACTACACTCCGTACAAATATATGGGTAGGTACTAGCTCCAACTCGGTTTTACAGGGAAAACTGCAGGAACTTCAAACCGGCACTAGGAAACAGACTGAGAAACCAGATTAAAAGTTGCTATTGCAACCCGTTCCCTTTGTGCTAGATGAACGAACGTCTCTCCACATGCTCAGTTCTGAGAGATAAGTGTGTGTGAAAGCCGAACTTCACCTAGCTTGTTGGGAACACAAAGTTCCTTTCCAGTTGCAAACTACACTCCATACATATATATGCGGAAGTACTAGCTCCAACTCGGTTTTACAGTGAAAAATGCAGGAACTTCAAACCGAACTAGGAAACAGACTGAGAAACCAGAGTAAAAGTTTCTCCTGCAAACGGTTCCCATTGTGCTAGATAAAGGAACGTCTCTCCACATGCTCATTTCTGAGAAAAAATTATGTGTGAAAGCCGTCCTTCAACTAGCTTTTTGTTAATACAAAGTTTCTTTTCAGTTGCACACTATACTCCATACATATATATGGGGAGGTACTAGCTCCAACTAGGTTTTAGAGTGAAAACTGCAGGAATTTCAAACTGGCACTAGGAAACAGGCAGAGAAACCAGAGTAAAAGTTTCTTCTGCAACACTTTTCCTTTGTGCTAGATGAACGAACGTCTCTCCACATGGTCACTTGTGAGAAATCAGTGTGTGTGAAAGCCGTAATTCACCTATCATGTTGGGAAAACAAAGTTCCTTTTCAGTTGCAAACTACACTCCATACATACATATGGGGAAGTACTAGCTCCAACTCGGTTTTTCAGTGAAAACTGCAGGAACATCAAACCGGCACTAGGAAACAGACTGAGAAACCAGAGTAAAAGTTTCTCATGCAACCCGTTCCTTTGTGCTAGATGAACGAACGTCTCCCCACATGCACAGTTCTGAGAGAAAAGTGTGTGTGAAAGCCGTCCTTCACCTAGCTTGTTGGGAAAACAAAGTCCTTTTCCAGTTGCAAACTACAATCCATACATATATATGGGGTGGTACTAACCCAAATCTGTTTTATAATGAAAACTGAAGGAACTTCAAACCGGCACTAGGAAACAGACTGAGAAACCACAGTAAAATTTCTCCTGCAAAACGTTCCATTTGTGCTAGATGAACGAACGTCTCTCCATATGCTCAGTTCTGTGAGATCAGTGTATGTGAAAGCCGTCCTTCACGTAGCTTGTTGGGAACACAAATTTCCTTTTAAATTGCAAACTACACTCCGTACAAATATAAGGGTAGGTACTAGCTCCAACTCGGTTTTACAGGGAAAACTGCAGGAACTTCAAACCGGCACTAGGAAACAGACTGAGAAACCAGATTAAAAGTTGCTCCTGCAACGCGTTCCCTTTGTGCTAGATGAACGAACGTCTCTCCACATGCTCAGTTCTGAGAGATAAGTGTGTGTGAAAGCCGTCCTTCACCTAGCTTGTTGGGAACACAAAGTTCCTTTTCAGTTTGCAAAGTACACTATACATAAATATAGGGAGTTTATAGCTCCAACTCGGTTTTACAGTGAAAATTGAAGGAACTTCAAACCATCACTAGGAAGCAGACTGAGAAACCAGAGAAAAGTTTCTCCTGCAAACCGTTCCCATTGTGCTAGATGAAGGAACGTCTCTCCACATGCTCAGTTCTGAGAAAAAATTTTGTATGAAAACCGTCCTTCAAACTGCTTGTTGGGAATACAAAGTTTCTTTTCAGTTGCACACTATACTCCATACATATATATGGGGAGGTACTAGCTCCAACTAGTTTTTACAGTGAAAACTGCAGGAATTTCAAACTGGCACTAGGAAACAGACAGAGAAACCAGAGTAAAAGTTTCTTCTGCAACCCGTTTCCTTTGTGCTAGATGAACGAACGTCTCTCCACATGGTCACTTGTGAGAAATCAGTGTGTGTGAAAGCCGTAATTCACCTATCATGTTGGGAACACAAAGTTCCTTTTCAGTTGCAAACTACACTCCATACATACATATGGGGAAGTATTAGTTTCAACTCGGTTTTACACTGAAAAATGGAGGACCTTCAAACCGAACTAGGAAACAGACTGAGAAACCAGAGTAAAAGTTTCTACTGCAAACCGTTCCATTAATGCTAGATGAAAAAACGTCTGTCAACATGCTCAGATCTGAGAGATCTGTGTGTGTGAAAGCCGTCCTTCAACTAGCTTGTTGGGAACACAAAGTTCTTTTCCAGTTGCAAACTACACTCCATACATATATATGGGGAGGTACTAGCTCCAACTCGGTTTTACAGTGAAAACTGCAGGAACATCAAACCGGCACTAGGAAAGAGACTGAGAAACCAGAGTAAAAGTTTCTCATGCAACCCGTTCCTTTGTGCTAGATGAACGAACGTCTCCCCACATGCTCAGTTCTGAGAGAAAAGTGTGTGTGAAAGCCGTCCTTGAACTAGCTTGTTGGGAACACAAAGTTCTTTTCCAGTTGCAAACTACAATCCATACATATATATGGGGTGGTACTACCCCAAATCTGTTTTATAGTGAAAACTGAAGGAACTTCAAACCGGCACTAGGAAACAGACTGAGAAACCACAGTAAAATTTTTCCTGCAAACCGTTCCGTTAATGCTAGATGAAAAAACGTCTGTCAACATGCTCAGATCTGAGAGATCTGTGTGTGTGAAAGCCGTCCTTCAACTAGCTTGTTGGGAACACAAAGTTCTTTTCCAGTTGCAAACTACACTCCATACATATATATGGGGAGGTACTAGCTCCAACTCGGTTTTACAGTGAAAACTGCAGGAACATCAAACCGGCACTAGGAAAGAGACTGAGAAACCAGAGTAAAAGTTTCTCATGCAACCCATTCCTTTGTGCTAGATGAACGAACGTCTCCCCACATGCTCATTTCTGAGAGAAAAGTGTGTGTGAAAGCCGTCCTTGAACTAGCTTGTTGGGAACACAAAGTTCTTTTCCAGTTGCAAACTACAATCCATACATATATATGGGGTGGTACTACCCCAAATCTCTTTTATAGTGAAAACTGAAGGAACTTCAAACCGGCACTAGGAAACAGACTGAGAAACCACAGTAAAATTTTCCTGCAAACCGTTCCATTAATGTTAGATGAAAAAACGTCTGTCAACATGCTCAGATCTGAGAGATCTGTGTGTGTGAAAGCCGTCCTTCAACTAGCTTGTTGGGAACACAAAGTTCTTTTCCAGTTGCAAACTACAATCCATATATATATTTGGGGAGGTACTAGCTCCAACTCGGTTTTACAGTGTAAACTGCAGGAACATCAAACCGGCACTAGGAAACAGACTGAGAAACCACAGAAAAGTTTCTCATGCAACCCGTTCCTTTGTGCTACATGAATGAACGTCTCCCCACATGCTCAGTTCTGAGAGAAATGTCTGTGTGAAAGCCGTCCTTCACCTAGCTTGTTGGGAACACAAAGTTCCTTTTAAATTGCAAACTACACTCCATATATATATATCGGGTGGTTCTAGCTCCAACTCGATTTTACAGGGAAAACTGCAGGAACTTCAAACTGGCACTAGGAAACAGACTGAGAATCCAGAGTAAAATTATCTCCTGCAACCCGTTTTCTTTGTTGTAGATGAACGAACGTCTCTCCAGATGCTCAGTTCTGAGAGATAAGTGTGTGTGAAAGCCGTCCTTCACCTAGCTTGTTGGGAACACAAAGTTCCTTTTCAATTCGAAACTACACTGCATACATATATATGGGGAGATACTAGCACCAACTCTGTTTTACGGTGAAAACTGCAGGAACTTCTAACCGGCACTAGGAAGCAGACTGAGAATCCAGAGTAAAAGATTCTCCTGCAAACCGTTCCCATTTTGCTAGATGAAGGAAATTGTCTCCACATGTTCAGTTCTGAGAAATAATTGTGTGTGAAATCCGTCCTTCACCTAGCTTGTTGGGAAAACAAATTTCCTTTTCAGTTGCAAACTACACTCCATATATATATATAGGGAAGTACTAGCTCCAACACGTTTTTACAGTAAAAACTGCAGGAAATTAAAACCGGCACTAGGAAACAGACTAAGAAACCAGATTAAAAGTTTCTCCTGCAACCCAATCCCGTTGTTCTAGATGAACGAAAGTCTCTCCACATGCTCAGTTCTGAGACATATGTGTGTGTGAAAGCCGTCCTTCACCTAGCTTGTTGGGAACACAAAGTTCCTTTCCAGTAGCAAACTACACTCCATACATACATATGGGGTAGTAGTAGCTCCAACTCGGTTTTACAGTGAAAAATGCAGGAACTTCAAACCGAACTAGGGAACAGACGGAGAAAACAGAGTAAAAGTTTCTCCTGCAAACCGTTCCCATTGTGCTAGATGAAGGAACGTCTCTCCACATGCTCAGGTCTGAGAAAAAATTATGTGTGAAAGCCGTCCTTCAACTAGCTTGTTGGGAATACAAAGTTTCTTTTCAGTTGCACACTGTACTCCATACATATATATGGGGAGGTACGAGCTCCAACTCGGTTTTACAGTGAAAAATGCAGGAACTTCAAACCGAACTAGGAAACAGACTGAGAAACCAGAGTAAAAGTTTCTCCTGCAAACCGTTCCATTAATGCTAGATGAAAAAACGTCTGTCAACATGCTCAGATCTGAGAGTACTTTGTGTGTGAAAGCCGTCCTTCAACTAGCTTGTTGGGAACACAAAGTTCTTTTCCAGTTGCAAACTACAATCCATACATATATATGGGTAGGTACAAGCTCCAACTCTGTTTTACAGTGAAAACTGCAGGAACATCAAACCGGCACTAGGAAACAGACTGAGAAACCAGAGTAAAAGTTTCTCATGCAACCCATTCCTTTGTGCAAGATGAACGAAAGTCTCCCCACATGCTTATTTCTGAGAGAAAATTGTGTGTGAAAGCCGTCCTTGACCTAGCTTGTTGGGAACACAAAGTTCTTTTCCAGTTGCAAACTACAATCCATACATATATATGGGGTGGTACTACGCCAAATCTGTTTTATAGAGAAAACTGAAGGAACTTCAAACCGGCACTAGGAAACAGACTGAGAATCCACAGTAAAATTTCTCCTGCAAAACGTTCCATTTGTGCTAGATGAACGAACGTCTCTCCATATGCTCAGTTCTGAGAAATCAGTGTGTGTGAAAGCCGTCCTTCACCTAGCTTGTTGGGAACACAAATTTCCTTTTAAATTGCAAATTACACTCCGTACAAATATATGGGTAGGTACTAGCTCCAACTCGGTTTTACAGGGAAAACTGCAGGAACTTCAAACCGGCACTAGGAAACAGACTGAGAAACCAGAGTAATAGTTTCTCCTGCAAACCATTCCCATTGTGCTAGATGAAGGAACGTCTCACCACATGCTCAGTTCTGAGAAAAAATTTTGTGTGAATGCCGTCCTTCAAATAGCTTGTTGAGAATACCAACTTTCTTTTCAATTGTACACTATACTCCATTCATATATACGGGGAGGTACTAACTCCAACTCGTTTTAACAGTGAAAACTGGAGGAACTTCAAACCGGCACTAGGAAACAGACTGAGAAACCACAGTAAAATTTCTCCTGCAACACGTTCCTTTGTGGTAGATGAACGAACGTCTCCCCTCATGCTCAGTTCTGAGAGAAAAGTGTGTGTGAAAGCCGTCCTTCACCTAGGTTGTTGGGAACACAAAGTTCCTTTTAAGTTGTAAACTACAATCCTTAAATATACATGGGGAGGGTACTTGCTCCAAATCGGTTTTACAGTGAAAACTGCAGGAACTTCAAAACGGCACTAGGAAACAGACTCAGAAACCAGAGTAAAAGTTTCTCTTGCAACCCATTTCATTTGAGCTAGATGAACGAACGTCTCTCCACATGCTCCCTTCTGAAAGATTAGTGTGTTTGAAAGCCGTAATTCACCTAGCTTGTTGGGAACACAAAATTAATTTTCAGATGCAAACTACACTCCATACATATATATGGGGAAATACTAGCTGCAACCCAGTTTTACAGGGAAAACTGCAGGAACTTCAAACCGGCACTAGGAAACAGACTGAGAAACCAGAGTTAAAGTTTCTCCTGCAACCCGTTCCCTTTGTGCTAGATGAGAAAACGTCTGTCAACATGCTCAGATCTGAGAGATCATTGAGTGTGAAAGCCGTCCTTCAACTAGCTTGTTGGGAACACAAAGATCCTTTTAAATTGCAAAACCCACTCCATACATACATATGGGGAGGTACTAGCTTCAACTCTGTTTTACAGGGAAAACTGCAGGAAGTTCAATCCGGCACTAGGGAACCGACTGATAAACCAGAGTAAAAGTTTCTCCTGCAACCCTTTCTTTTGTGCTAGATGAACAAACGTCTGTCAACATGCTCAGATCTGAGAGATCAGTGTGTGTGAAAGCCGTCCTTCACCTAGATTATTGGGAACACAAAGTTCCTTTTCAGTTCCAAACTACACTCCATACATATATATGGGGAGATTCTAGCACCAACTCTGTTTTACGGTGAAAACTGCAGGAACTTCTAACCGGCACTAGGAAGCAGACTGAGAATCCAGAGTAAAAGTTTCTCCTGCAAACCGTTCCCATGTTCTAGATGAAGGAACGTGTCTCCACATGTTCAGTTCTGAGAAATAATTGTGTGTGAAAGCCGTCCTTCACCTAGCTTGTTGGGAAAACAAATTTCCTTTTCAGTTGCAAACTACAATCCATGCATATATATAGGGGAGGTACTAGCTCCAACTCGTTTATACAGTAAAAAACTGCAGGAAATAAAAACCGGGCACTAGGAAACAGACAGAGAAACCAGAGTAAAAGTTTCTTCTGCAACCCGTTTCCTTTGTGCTAGATGAACGAACGTCTCTCCACATGGTCCACTTGTGAGAAATCAGTGTGTGTGAAAGCCGTAATTCACCTATCATGTTGGGAACACAAAGTTCCTTTTCAGTTGCAAACTACACTCCATACATACATATGGGGAAGTATTAGTTTCCAACTCGGTTTTACACTGAAAAATGGAGGACCTTCAAACCGAACTAGGAAACAGACTGAGAAACCAGAGTAAAAGTTTCTACTGCCAAACCGTTCCATTAATGCTAGATGAAAAAACGTCTGTCAACATGCTCAGATCTGAGAGATCTGTGTGTGTGAAAGCCGTCCTTCAACTAGCTTGTTGGGAACACAAAGTTCTTTTCCAGTTGCAAACTACACTCCATACATATATATGGGGAGGGTACTAGCTCCAACTCGGTTTTACAGTGAAAACTGCAGGAACATCAAACCGGCACTAGGAAAGAGACTGAGAAACCAGAGTAAAAGTTTCTCATGCAACCCGTTCCTTTGTGCTAGATGAACGAACGTCTCCCCACATGCTCAGTTCTGAGAGAAAAGTGTGTGTGAAAGCCGTCCTTGAACTAGCTTGTTGGGAACACAAAGTTCTTTTCCAGTTGCAAACTACAATCCATACATATATATGGGGTGGTACTACCCCAAATCTGTTTTATAGTGAAAACTGAAGGAACTTCAAACCGGCACTAGGAAACAGACTGAGAAACCACAGTAAAATTTTTCCTGCAAACCGTTCCGTTAATGCTAGATGAAAAAACGTCTGTCAACATGCTCAGATCTGAGAGATCTGTGTGTGTGAAAGCCGTCCTTCAACTAGCTTGTTGGGAACACAAAATTCTTTTCCAGTTGCAAACTACACTCCATACATATATATGGGGAGGGTACTAGCTCCAACTCGGTTTTACAGTGATGAAAACTGCAGGAACATCAAACCGGCACTAGGAAACAGACTGAGAAACCACAGAAAAGTTTCTCATGCAACCCCGTTCCTTTGTGCTACATGAATGAACGTCTCCCACATGCTCAGTTCTGAGAGAAATGTCTGTTGTGAAAGCCGTCCTTCACCTAGCTTGTTGGGAACACAAAGTTCCTTTTAAATTGCAAACTACACTCCATATATATATATCGGGTGGTTCTAGCTCCAACTCGATTTTACAGGGAAAACTGCAGGAACTTCAAACTGGCACTAGGAAACAGACTGAGAATCCAGAGTAAAATTATCTCCTGCAACCCGTTTTTCTTTGTTGTAGATGAACGAACGTCTCTCCAGATGCTCAGTTCTGAGAGATAAGTGTGTGTGAAAGCCGTCCTTCACCTAGCTTGTTGGGAACACAAAGTTCCTTTTCAATTCGAAACTACACTCCATACATATATATGGGGAGATACTAGCACCAACTCTGTTTTACGGTGAAAACGGCAGGAACTTCTAACCGGCACTAGGAAGCAGACTGAGAATCCAGAGTAAAAGATTCTCCTGCAAACCGTTCCCATTTTGCTAGATGAAGGAAATTGTCTCCACATGTTCAGTTCTGAGAAATAATTGTGTGTGAAATCCGTCCTTCACCTAGCTTGTTGGGAAAACAAATTTCCTTTTCAGTTGCAAACTACACTCCATATATATATATAGGGAAGTACTAGCTCCAACACGTTTTTTACAGGTAAAACTGCAGGAAATTCAAACCGGCACTAGGAAACAGACTAGAAACCAGATTAAAAGTTTCTCCTGCAACCCAATCCCGTTGTTCTAGATGAACGAAAGTCTCTCCACATGCTCAGTTCTGAGACATATGTGTGTGTGAAAGCCGTCCTTCACCTAGCTTGTTGGGAACACAAAGTTCCTTTTCCAGTAGCAAACTACACTCCATACATACATATGGGGTAGTAGTAGCTCCAACTCGGTTTTACAGTGAAAAATGCAGGAACTTCAAACCGAACTAGGGAACAGACGGAGAAAACAGAGTAAAAGTTTCTCCTGCAAACCGTTCCCATTGTGCTAGATGAAGGAACGTCTCTCCACATGCTCAGGTCTGAGAAAAAATTATGTGTGAAAGCCGTCCTTCAACTAGCTTGTTGGGAATACAAAGTTTCTTTTCAGTTGCACACTGTACTCCATACATATATATGGGGAGGTACGAGCTCCAACTCGGTTTTACAGTGAAAAATGCAGGAACTTCAAACCGAACTAGGAAACAGACTGAGAAACCAGAGTAAAGTTTCTCCTGCAAACCGTTCCATTAATGCTAGATGAAAAAACGTCTGTCAACATGCTCAGATCTGAGAGTACTTGTGTGTGAAAGCCGTCCTTCAACTAGCTTGTTGGGAACACAAAGTTCTTTTCCAGTTGCAAACTACAATCCATACATATATATGGGTAGGTACAAGCTCCAACTCTGTTTTACAGTGAAAACTGCAGGAACATCAAACCGGCACTAGGAAACAGACTGAGAAACCAGAGTAAAAGTTTCTCATGCAACCCATTCCTTTGTGCAAGATGAACGAACGTCTCCCCACATGCTTATTTCTGAGAGAAAATTGTGTGTGAAAGCCGTCCTTGACCTAGCTTGTTGGGAACACAAAGTTCTTTTCCAGTTGCAAACTACAATCCATACATATATATGGGGGTGGTACTACGCCAAATCTGTTTTATAGAGAAAACTGAAGGAACTTCAAACCGGCACTAGGAAACAGACTGAGAATCCACAGTAAATTTCTCCTGCAAAACGTTCCATTTGTGCTAGATGAACGAACGTCTCTCCATATGCTCAGTTCTGAGAATCAGTGTGTGTGAAAGCCGTCCTTCACCTAGCTTGTTGGGAACACAAATTTCCTTTTAAATTGCAAATTACACTCCGTACAAATATATGGGTAGGTACTAGCTCCAACTCGGTTTTACAGGGAAAACTGCAGGAACTTCAAACCGGCACTAGGAAACAGACTGAGAAAACCAGAGTAATAGTTTCTTCCTGCAAACCATTCCCATTGTGCTAGATGAAGGAACGTCTCACCACATGCTCAGTTCTGAGAAAAAATTTTGTGTGAAAGCCGTCCTTCAATAGCTTGTTGAGAATACCAACTTTCTTTTCAATTGTTACACTATACTCCATTCATATATACGGGGGAGGGTACTAACTCCAACTCGTTTAACAGTGAAAACTGGAGGAACTTCAAACCGGCACTAGGAAACAGACTGAGAAACCACAGTAAAATTTCTCCTGCAACACGTTCCTTTGTGGTAGATGAACGATACGTCTCCCCTCATGCTCAGTTCTGAGAGAAAAGTGTGTGTGAAAGCCGTCCCTTCACCTAGGTTGTTGGGAACACAAAGTTTCCTTTTAAGTTGTAAACTACAATCCTTAAATATACATGGGGAGGTACTTGCTCCAAATCGGTTTTACAGTGAAAACTGCAGGAACTTCAAAACGGCACTAGGAAACAGACTCAGAAACCAGAGTAAAAGTTTCTCTTGCAACCCATTTCATTTGAGCTAGATGAACGACGTCTCTCCACATGCTCCCTTCTGAAAGATTAGTGTGTTTGAAAGCCGTAATCACCTAGCTTGTTGGGAACACAAAATTAATTTTCAGATGCAAACTACAACTCCATACATATATATGGGGAAATTACTAGCTGCAACCCAGTTTTACAGGGAAAACTGCAGGAACTTCAAACCGGCACTAGGAAACAGACTGAGAAACACAGAGTTAAAGTTTCTCCTGCAACCCGTTCCCTTTGTGCTAGATGAGAAAACGTCTGTCAACATGCTCAGATCTGAGAGATCATTGAGTGTGAAAGCCGTCCTTCAACCTAGCTTGTTGGGAACACAAAGATCCTTTTAAATTGCAAAACCCACTCCCATACATACATATGGGGAGGTACTAGCTCAACTCTGTTTTAACAGGGAAAACTGCAGGAACTTCAAATCCGGCACTAGGGAACCGACTGATAAACCAGAGTAAAAGTTTCTCTCCTGCAACCCTTTCTTTTGTGCTAGATGAACAAACGTCTGTCAACATGCTCAGATCTGAGAGATCAGTGTGTGTGAAAGCCGTCCTTCACCTAGATTATTGGGAACACAAAGTTCCTTTTCAGTTCCAAACTACACTCCATACATATATATGGGGAGATTCTAGCACCAACCTCTGTTTACGGTGAAAACTGCAGGAACTTCTAACCGGCACTAGGAAGCAGGACTGAGAATCCCGAGTAAAGATTCTCCTGCAAAACCGTTCCCATTTTGCTAGATGAAGGAAATGTCTCCACATGTTCAGTTCTGAGAAATAATTGTGTGTGAAATCCGTCCTTCACCTAGCTTGTTGGGAAAACAAATTTCCTTTTCAGTTGCAACTACACTCCATATATATATAGGAAGTACTAGCTCAAACACGTTTTACAGTAAAAACTGCAGGAAATTAAACCGGCACTAGGAAACGACTAAGAAACCAGATAAAAGTTTCTTCCTTGCAACCCCATTCCGTTGTTCTAGATGAACGAAAGTCTCTCCAATATGCTCAGTTCTGAGACATAGTGTGTGTGAAAGCCGTCTTCACCTAGCTGTTGGGAACACAAAGTTCCTTTTCAGTTGCAAACTACACTCCATACATCATATGGGGAAGTATTAGTTTCAACTCGGTTTTACACTGAAAATGGAGGACCTTCACAAAACCGAAACTAGGAAACAGACTGAGAAACCAGAGTAAAAGTTCTACTGCAAACCGTTCCATTAATGCTAGATGAAAAACGTCTGTCAACATGCTCAGATCTGAGAGATCTGTGTGTGTGAAAGCCGTCCTTCAACTAGCTTGTTGGGAACACAAAGTTCTTTTCCAGTTGCAAACTACACTCCATACATATATATGGGAAGGTACTAGCTCCAACTCGGTTTTACAGTGAAAACTGCAGGAACATCAAACCGGCACTAGGAAAGAGACTGAGAAACCAGAGTAAAAAGTTTCTCATGCAACCCGTTCCTTTGTGCTAGATGAACGAACGTCTCCCCACATGCTCAGTTCTGAGAGAAAAGTGTGTGTGAAAGCCGTCCTTGAACTAGCTTGTTGGGAACACAAAGTTCTTTTCCAGTTGCAAACTACAATCCATACATATATATGGGGTGGTACTACCCCAAATCTGTTTTATAGTGAAAACTGAAGGAACTTCAAACCGGCACTAGGAAACAGACTGAGAAACCACAGTAAAATTTTTCCTGCAAACCGTTCCGTTAATGCTAGATGAAAAAACGTCTGTCAACATGCTCAGATCTGAGAGATCTGTGTGTGTGAAAGCCGTCCTTCAACTAGCTTGTTGGGAACACAAAGTTCTTTTCCAGTTGCAAACTACACTCCATACATATATATGGGGAGGTACTAGCTCCAACTCGGTTTTACAGTGAAAACTGCAGGAACATCAACCGGCACTAGGAAGAGACTGAGAAACCAGAGTAAAAGTTTCTCATGCAACCCATTCCTTTGTGCTAGATGAACGAACGTCTCCCCACATGCTCATTTCTGAGAGAAAAAGTGTGTGTGAAAGCCGTCCTTGAACTAGCTTGTTGGGAACACAAAGTTCTTTTCCAGTTGCAAACTACAATCCATACATATATATGGGGTGGTACTACCCCAAATCTCTTTTATAGTGAAAACTGAAGGAACTTCAAACCGGCACTAGGAAACAGACTGAGAAACCACAGTAAAATTTTTCCTGCAAACCGTTCCATTAATGTTAGATGAAAAAACGTCTGTCAACATGCTCAGATCTGAGAGATCTGTGTGTGTGAAAGCCGTCCTTCAACTAGCTTGTTGGGAACACAAAGTTCTTTTCCAGTTGCAAACTACAATCCATATATATATTTGGGGAGGTACTAGCTCCAACTCGGTTTTACAGTGTAAACTGCAGGAACATCAAACCGGCACTAGGAAACAGACTGAGAAACCACAGAAAAGTTTCTCATGCAACCCGTTCCTTTGTGCTACATGAATGAACGTCTCCCCACATGCTCAGTTCTGAGAGAAATGTCTGTGTGAAAGCCGTCCTTCACCTAGCTTGTTGGGAACACAAAGTTCCTTTTAAATTGCAAACTACACTCCATATATATATATCGGGTGGTTCTAGCTCCAACTCGATTTTACAGGGAAAACTGCAGGAACTTCAAACTGGCACTAGGAAACAGACTGAGAATCCAGAGTAAAATTATCTCCTGCAACCCGTTTTCTTTGTTGTAGATGAACGAACGTCTCTCCAGATGCTCAGTTCTGAGAGATAAGTGTGTGTGAAAGCCGTCCTTCACCTAGCTTGTTGGGAACACAAAGTTCCTTTTCAATTCGAAACTACACTGCATACATATATATGGGGAGATACTAGCACCAACTCTGTTTTACGGTGAAAACTGCAGGAACTTCTAACCGGCACTAGGAAGCAGACTGAGAATCCAGAGTAAAAGATTCTCCTGCAAACCGTTCCCATTTTGCTAGATGAAGGAAATTGTCTCCACATGTTCAGTTCTGAGAAATAATTGTGTGTGAAATCCGTCCTTCACCTAGCTTGTTGGGAAAACAAATTTCCTTTTCAGTTGCAAACTACACTCCATATATATATATAGGGAAGTACTAGCTCCAACACGTTTTTACAGTAAAAACTGCAGGAAATTAAAACCGGCACTAGGAAACAGACTAAGAAACCAGATTAAAAGTTTCTCCTGCAACCCAATCCCGTTGTTCTAGATGAACGAAAGTCTCTCCACATGCTCAGTTCTGAGACATATGTGTGTGTGAAAGCCGTCCTTCACCTAGCTTGTTGGGAACACAAAGTTCCTTTCCAGTAGCAAACTACACTCCATACATACATATGGGGTAGTAGTAGCTCCAACTCGGTTTTACAGTGAAAAATGCAGGAACTTCAAACCGAACTAGGGAACAGACGGAGAAAACAGAGTAAAAGTTTCTCCTGCAAACCGTTCCCATTGTGCTAGATGAAGGAACGTCTCTCCACATGCTCAGGTCTGAGAAAAAATTATGTGTGAAAGCCGTCCTTCAACTAGCTTGTTGGGAATACAAAGTTTCTTTTCAGTTGCACACTGTACTCCATACATATATATGGGGAGGTACGAGCTCCAACTCGGTTTTACAGTGAAAAATGCAGGAACTTCAAACCGAACTAGGAAACAGACTGAGAAACCAGAGTAAAAGTTTCTCCTGCAAACCGTTCCATTAATGCTAGATGAAAAAACGTCTGTCAACATGCTCAGATCTGAGAGTACTTTGTGTGTGAAAGCCGTCCTTCAACTAGCTTGTTGGGAACACAAAGTTCTTTTCCAGTTGCAAACTACAATCCATACATATATATGGGTAGGTACAAGCTCCAACTCTGTTTTACAGTGAAAACTGCAGGAACATCAAACCGGCACTAGGAAACAGACTGAGAAACCAGAGTAAAAGTTTCTCATGCAACCCATTCCTTTGTGCAAGATGAACGAAAGTCTCCCCACATGCTTATTTCTGAGAGAAAATTGTGTGTGAAAGCCGTCCTTGACCTAGCTTGTTGGGAACACAAAGTTCTTTTCCAGTTGCAAACTACAATCCATACATATATATGGGGTGGTACTACGCCAAATCTGTTTTATAGAGAAAACTGAAGGAACTTCAAACCGGCACTAGGAAACAGACTGAGAATCCACAGTAAAATTTCTCCTGCAAAACGTTCCATTTGTGCTAGATGAACGAACGTCTCTCCATATGCTCAGTTCTGAGAAATCAGTGTGTGTGAAAGCCGTCCTTCACCTAGCTTGTTGGGAACACAAATTTCCTTTTAAATTGCAAATTACACTCCGTACAAATATATGGGTAGGTACTAGCTCCAACTCGGTTTTACAGGGAAAACTGCAGGAACTTCAAACCGGCACTAGGAAACAGACTGAGAAACCAGAGTAATAGTTTCTCCTGCAAACCATTCCCATTGTGCTAGATGAAGGAACGTCTCACCACATGCTCAGTTCTGAGAAAAAATTTTGTGTGAATGCCGTCCTTCAAATAGCTTGTTGAGAATACCAACTTTCTTTCAATTGTACACTATACTCCATTCATATATACGGGGAGGTACTAACTCCAACTCGTTTTAACAGTGAAACTGGAGGAACTTCAAACCGGCACTAGGAAACAGACTGAGAAACCACAGTAAAATTTCTCCTGCAACACGTTCCTTTGTGGTAGATGAACGAACGTCTCCCCTCATGCTCAGTTCTGAGAGAAAAGTGTGTGTGAAAGCCGTCCTTCACCTAGGTTGTTGGGAACACAAAGTTCCTTTTAAGTTGTAAACTACAATCCTTAAATATACATGGGGAGGTACTTGCTCCAAATCGGTTTTACAGTGAAAACTGCAGGAACTTCAAAACGGCACTAGGAAACAGACTCAGAAACCAGAGTAAAAGTTTCTCTTGCAACCCATTTCATTTGAGCTAGATGAACGAACGTCTCTCCACATGCTCCCTTCTGAAAGATTAGTGTGTTTGAAAGCCGTAATTCACCTAGCTTGTTGGGAACACAAAATTAATTTTCAGATGCAAACTACACTCCATACATATATATGGGGAAATACTAGCTGCAACCCAGTTTTACAGGGAAAACTGCAGGAACTTCAAACCGGCACTAGGAAACAGACTGAGAAACCAGAGTTAAAGTTTCTCCTGCAACCCGTTCCCTTTGTGCTAGATGAGAAAACGTCTGTCAACATGCTCAGATCTGAGAGATCATTGAGTGTGAAAGCCGTCCTTCAACTAGCTTGTTGGGAACACAAAGATCCTTTTAAATTGCAAAACCCACTCCATACATACATATGGGGAGGTACTAGCTTCAACTCTGTTTTACAGGGAAAACTGCAGGAACTTCAATCCGGCACTAGGGAACCGACTGATAAACCAGAGTAAAAGTTTCTCCTGCAACCCTTTCTTTTGTGCTAGATGAACAAACGTCTGTCAACATGCTCAGATCTGAGAGATCAGTGTGTGTGAAAGCCGTCCTTCACCTAGATTATTGGGAACACAAAGTTCCTTTTCAGTTCCAAACTACACTCCATACATATATATGGGGAGATTCTAGCACCAACTCTGTTTTACGGTGAAAACTGCAGGAACTTCTAACCGGCACTAGGAAGCAGACTGAGAATCCAGAGTAAAAGTTTCTCCTGCAAACCGTTCCCATGTTCTAGATGAAGGAACGTGTCTCCACATGTTCAGTTCTGAGAAATAATTGTGTGTGAAAGCCGTCCTTCACCTAGCTTGTTGGGAAAACAAATTTCCTTTTCAGTTGCAAACTACAATCCATGCATATATATAGGGAGGTACTAGCTCCAACTCGTTTATACAGTAAAAACTGCAGGAAATAAAAACCGGCACTAGGAAACAGACAGAGAAACCAGAGTAAAAGTTTCTTCTGCAACCCGTTTCCTTTGTGCTAGATGAACGAACGTCTCTCCACATGGTCACTTGTGAGAAATCAGTGTTGTGTGAAAGCCGTAATTCACCTATCATGTTGGGAACACAAAGTTCCTTTTCAGTTGCAAACTACACTCCATACATACATATGGGGAAGTATTAGTTCCAACTCGGTTTTACACTGAAAAATGGAGGACCTTCAAACCGAACTAGGAAACAGACTGAGGAAACCAGAGTAAAAGTTTCTACTGCAAACCGTTCCATTAATGCTAGATGAAAAAACGTCTGTCAACATGCTCAGATCTGAGAGATCTGTGTGTGTGAAAGCCGTCCTTCAACTAGCTTGTTGGGAACACAAAGTTCTTTTCCAGTTGCAAACTACACTCCATACATATATATGGGGAGGTACTAGCTCCAACTCGGTTTTACAGTGAAAACTGCAGGAACATCAAACCGGCACTAGGAAAGAGACTGAGAAACCAGAGTAAAGTTTCTCATGCAACCCGTTCCTTTGTGCTAGATGAACGAACGTCTCCCCACATGCTCAGTTCTGAGAGAAAAGTGTGTGTGAAAGCCGTCCTTGAACTAGCTTGTTGGGAACACAAAGTTCTTTTCCAGTTGCAAACTACAATCCATACATATATATGGGGTGGTACTACCCCAAATCTGTTTTATAGTGAAAACTGAAGGAACTTCAAACCGGCACTAGGAAACAGACTGAGAAACCACAGTAAAATTTTTCCTGCAAACCGTTCCGTTAATGCTAGATGAAAAAACGTCTGTCAACATGCTCAGATCTGAGAGATCTGTGTGTGTGAAAGCCGTCCTTCAACTAGCTTGTTGGGAACACAAAATTCTTTTCCAGTTGCAAACTACACTCCATACATATATATGGGGAGGTACTAGCTCCAACTCGGTTTTACAGTGAAAACTGCAGGAACATCAAACCGGCACTAGGAAACAGACTGAGAAACCACAGAAAAGTTTCTCATGCAACCCGTTCCTTTGTGCTACATGAATGAACGTCTCCCCACATGCTCAGTTCTGAGAGAAATGTCTGTGTGAAAGCCGTCCTTCACCTAGCTTGTTGGGAACACAAAGTTCCTTTTAAATTGCAAACTACACTCCATATATATATATCGGGTGGTTCTAGCTCCAACTCGATTTTACAGGGAAAACTGCAGGAACTTCAAACTGGCACTAGGAAACAGACTGAGAATCCAGAGTAAAATTATCTCCTGCAACCCGTTTTCTTTGTTGTAGATGAACGAACGTCTCTCCAGATGCTCAGTTCTGAGAGATAAGTGTGTGTGAAAGCCGTCCTTCACCTAGCTTGTTGGGAACACAAAGTTCCTTTTCAATTCGAAACTACACTCCATACATATATATGGGGAGATACTAGCACCAACTCTGTTTTACGGTGAAAACTGCAGGAACTTCTAACCGGCACTAGGAAGCAGACTGAGAATCCAGAGTAAAAGATTCTCCTGCAAACCGTTCCCATTTTGCTAGATGAAGGAAATTGTCTCCACATGTTCAGTTCTGAGAAATAATTGTGTGTGAAATCCGTCCTTCACCTAGCTTGTTGGGAAAACAAATTTCCTTTTCAGTTGCAAACTACACTCCATATATATATATAGGGAAGTACTAGCTCCAACACGTTTTTACAGTAAAAACTGCAGGAAATTAAAACCGGCACTAGGAAACAGACTAAGAAACCAGATTAAAAGTTTCTCCTGCAACCCAATCCCGTTGTTCTAGATGAACGAAAGTCTCTCCACATGCTCAGTTCTGAGACATATGTGTGTGTGAAAGCCGTCCTTCACCTAGCTTGTTGGGAACACAAAGTTCCTTTCCAGTAGCAAACTACACTCCATACATACATATGGGGTAGTAGTAGCTCCAACTCGGTTTTACAGTGAAAAATGCAGGAACTTCAAACCGAACTAGGGAACAGATGGAGAAAACAGAGTAAAGTTTCTCCTGCAAACCGTTCCCATTGTGCTAGATGAAGGAACGTCTCTCCACATGCTCAGGTCTGAGAAAAAATTATGTGTGAAAGCCGTCCTTCAACTAGCTTGTTGGGAATACAAAGTTTCTTTTCAGTTGCACACTGTACTCCATACATATATATGGGGAGGTACGAGCTCCAACTCGGTTTTACAGTGAAAAATGCAGGAACTTCAAACCGAACTAGGAAACAGACTGAGAAACCAGAGTAAAAGTTTCTACTGCAAACCGTTCCATTAATGCTAGATGAAAAAACGTCTGTCAACATGCTCAGATCTGAGAGATCTGTGTGTGTGAAAGCCGTCCTTCAACTAGCTTGTTGGGAACACAAAGTTCTTTTCCAGTTGCAAACTACACTCCATACATATATATGGGGAGGTACTAGCTCCAACTCGGTTTTACAGTGAAAACTGCAGGAACATCAAACCGGCACTAGGAAAGAGACTGAGAAACCAGAGTAAAAGTTTCTCATGCAACCCGTTCCTTTGTGCTAGATGAACGAACGTCTCCCCACATGCTCAGTTCTGAGAGAAAAGTGTGTGTGAAAGCCGTCCTTGAACTAGCTTGTTGGGAACACAAAGTTCTTTTCCAGTTGCAAACTACAATCCATACATATATATGGGGTGGTACTACCCCAAATCTGTTTTATAGTGAAAACTGAAGGAACTTCAAACCGGCACTAGGAAACAGACTGAGAAACCACAGTAAAATTTTTCCTGCAAACCGTTCCGTTAATGCTAGATGAAAAAACGTCTGTCAACATGCTCAGATCTGAGAGATCTGTGTGTGTGAAAGCCGTCCTTCAACTAGCTTGTTGGGAACACAAAATTCTTTTCCAGTTGCAAACTACACTCCATACATATATATGGGGAGGTACTAGCTCCAACTCGGTTTTACAGTGAAAACTGCAGGAACATCAAACCGGCACTAGGAAACAGACTGAGAAACCACAGAAAAGTTTCTCATGCAACCCGTTCCTTTGTGCTACATGAATGAACGTCTCCCCACATGCTCAGTTCTGAGAGAAATGTCTGTGTGAAAGCCGTCCTTCACCTAGCTTGTTGGGAACACAAAGTTCCTTTTAAATTGCAAACTACACTCCATATATATATATCGGGTGGTTCTAGCTCCAACTCGATTTTACAGGGAAAACTGCAGGAACTTCAAACTGGCACTAGGAAACAGACTGAGAATCCAGAGTAAAATTATCTCCTGCAACCCGTTTTCTTTGTTGTAGATGAACGAACGTCTCTCCAGATGCTCAGTTCTGAGAGATAAGTGTGTGTGAAAGCCGTCCTTCACCTAGCTTGTTGGGAACACAAAGTTCCTTTTCAATTCGAAACTACACTCCATACATATATATGGGGAGATACTAGCACCAACTCTGTTTTACGGTGAAAACTGCAGGAACTTCTAACCGGCACTAGGAAGCAGACTGAGAATCCAGAGTAAAAGATTCTCCTGCAAACCGTTCCCATTTTGCTAGATGAAGGAAATTGTCTCCACATGTTCAGTTCTGAGAAATAATTGTGTGTGAAATCCGTCCTTCACCTAGCTTGTTGGGAAAACAAATTTCCTTTTCAGTTGCAAACTACACTCCATATATATATATAGGGAAGTACTAGCTCCAACACGTTTTTACAGTAAAAACTGCAGGAAATTAAAACCGGCACTAGGAAACAGACTAAGAAACCAGATTAAAAGTTTCTCCTGCAACCCAATCCCGTTGTTCTAGATGAACGAAAGTCTCTCCACATGCTCAGTTCTGAGACATATGTGTGTGTGAAAGCCGTCCTTCACCTAGCTTGTTGGGAACACAAAGTTCCTTTCCAGTAGCAAACTACACTCCATACATACATATGGGGTAGTAGTAGCTCCAACTCGGTTTTACAGTGAAAAATGCAGGAACTTCAAACCGAACTAGGGAACAGATGGAGAAAACAGAGTAAAAGTTTCTCCTGCAAACCGTTCCCATTGTGCTAGATGAAGGAACGTCTCTCCACATGCTCAGGTCTGAGAAAAAATTATGTGTGAAAGCCGTCCTTCAACTAGCTTGTTGGGAATACAAAGTTTCTTTTCAGTTGCACACTGTACTCCATACATATATATGGGGAGGTACGAGCTCCAACTCGGTTTTACAGTGAAAATGCAGGAACTTCAAACCGAACTAGGAAACAGACTGAGAAACCAGAGTAAAAGTTTCTCCTGCAAAACCGTTCCATTAATGCTAGATGAAAAAACGTCTGTCAACATGCTCAGATCTGAGAGTACTTTGTGTGTGAAAGCCGTCCTTCAACTAGCTTGTTGGGAACACAAAGTTCTTTTCCAGTTGCAAACTACAATCCATACATATATATGGGGTAGGTACAAGCTCCAACTCTGTTTTACAGTGAAAACTGCAGGAACATCAAACCGGCACTAGGAAACAGACTGAGAAACCAGAGTAAAAGTTTCTCATGCAACCCATTCCTTTGTGCAAGATGAACGAACGTCTCCCCACATGCTTATTTCTGAGAGAAAATTGTGTGTGAAAGCCGTCCTTGACCTAGCTTGTTGGGAACACAAAGTTCTTTTCCAGTTGCAAACTACAATCCATACATATATATGGGGTGGTACTACGCCAAATCTGTTTTATAGAGAAAACTGAAGGAACTTCAAACCGGCACTAGGAAACAGACTGAGAATCCACAGTAAAATTTCTCCTGCAAACGTTCCATTTGTGCTAGATGAACGAACGTCTCTCCATATGCTCAGTTCTGAGAAATCAGTGTGTGTGAAAGCCGTCCTTCACCTAGCTTGTTGGGAACACAAATTTCCTTTAAATTGCAAATTACACTCCGTACAAATATATGGGTAGGTACTAGCTCCAACTCGGTTTTACAGGGAAAACTGCAGGAACTTCAAACCGGCACTAGGAAACAGACTGAGAAACCAGAGTAATAGTTTCTCCTGCAAACCATTCCCATTGTGCTAGATGAAGGAACGTCTCACCACATGCTCAGTTCTGAGAAAAAATTTTGTGTGAAAGCCGTCCTTCAAATAGCTTGTTGAGAATACCAACTTTCTTTTCAATTGTACACTATACTCCATTCATATATACGGGGAGGTACTAACTCCAACTCGTTTTAACAGTGAAAACTGGAGGAACTTCAAACCGGCACTAGGAAACAGACTGAGAAACCACAGTAAAATTTCTCCTGCAACACGTTCCTTTGTGGTAGATGAACGAACGTCTCCCCTCATGCTCAGTTCTGAGAGAAAAGTGTGTGTGAAAGCCGTCCTTCACCTAGGTTGTTGGGAACACAAAGTTCCTTTTAAGTTGTAAACTACAATCCTTAAATATACATGGGGAGGTACTTGCTCCAAATCGGTTTTACAGTGAAAACTGCAGGAACTTCAAAACGGCACTAGGAAACAGACTCAGAAACCAGAGTAAAAGTTTCTCTTGCAACCCATTTCATTTGAGCTAGATGAACGAACGTCTCTCCACATGCTCCCTTCTGAAAGATTAGTGTGTTTGAAAGCCGTAATTCACCTAGCTTGTTGGGAACACAAAATTAATTTTCAGATGCAAACTACACTCCATACATATATATGGGGAAATACTAGCTGCAACCCAGTTTTACAGGGAAAACTGCAGGAACTTCAAACCGGCACTAGGAAACAGACTGAGAAACCAGAGTTAAAGTTTCTCCTGCAACCCGTTCCCTTTGTGCTAGATGAGAAAACGTCTGTCAACATGCTCAGATCTGAGAGATCATTGAGTGTGAAAGCCGTCCTTCAACTAGCTTGTTGGGAACACAAAGATCCTTTTAAATTGCAAAACCCACTCCATACATACATATGGGGAGGTACTAGCTTCAACTCTGTTTTACAGGGAAAACTGCAGGAACTTCAATCCGGCACTAGGGAACCGACTGATAAACCAGAGTAAAAGTTTCTCCTGCAACCCTTTCTTTTGTGCTAGATGAACAAACGTCTGTCAACATGCTCAGATCTGAGAGATCAGTGTGTGTGAAAGCCGTCCTTCACCTAGATTATTGGGAACACAAAGTTCCTTTTCAGTTCCAAACTACACTCCATACATATATATGGGGAGATTCTAGCACCAACTCTGTTTTACGGTGAAAACTGCAGGAACTTCTAACCGGCACTAGGAAGCAGACTGAGAATCCAGAGTAAAAGTTTCTCCTGCAAACCGTTCCCATGTTCTAGATGAAGGAACGTGTCTCCACATGTTCAGTTCTGAGAAATAATTGTGTGTGAAAGCCGTCCTTCACCTAGCTTGTTGGGAAAACAAATTTCCTTTTCAGTTGCAAACTACAATCCATGCATATATATAGGGAGGTACTAGCTCCAACTCGTTTATACAGTAAAAACTGCAGGAAATAAAAACCGGCACTAGGAAACAGACTAAGAAACCAGAGTAAAAGTTTCTTCTGCAACCCGTTTCCTTTGTGCTAGATGAACGAAAGTCTCTCCATATGGTCACTTGTGAGAAATCAGTGTGTGTGAAAGCCGTAATTCACCTATCATGTTGGGAACACAAAGTTCCTTTTCAGTTGCAAACTACACTCCATACATACATATGGGGAAGTATTAGTTCCAACTCGGTTTTACACTGAAAAATGGAGGACCTTCAAACCGAACTAGGAAACAGACTGAGAAACCAGAGTAAAAGTTTCTACTGCAAACCGTTCCATTAATGCTAGATGAAAAAACGTCTGTCAACATGCTCAGATCTGAGAGATCTGTGTGTGTGAAAGCCGTCCTTCAACTAGCTTGTTGGGAACACAAAGTTCTTTTCCAGTTGCAAACTACACTCCATACATATATATGGGGAAGTACTAGCTCCAACTCGGTTTTACAGTGAAAACTGCAGGAACATCAAACCGGCACTAGGAAAGAGACTGAGAAACCAGAGTAAAAGTTTCTCATGCAACCCGTTCCTTTGTGCTAGATGAACGAACGTCTCCCCACATGCTCAGTTCTGAGAGAAAAGTGTGTGTGAAAGCCGTCCTTGAACTAGCTTGTTGGGAACACAAAGTTCTTTTCCAGTTGCAAACTACAATCCATACATATATATGGGGTGGTACTACCCCAAATCTGTTTTATAGTGAAAACTGAAGGAACTTCAAACCGGCACTAGGAAACAGACTGAGAAACCACAGTAAAATTTTTCCTGCAAACCGTTCCGTTAATGCTAGATGAAAAAACGTCTGTCAACATGCTCAGATCTGAGAGATCTGTGTGTGTGAAAGCCGTCCTTCAACTAGCTTGTTGGGAACACAAAGTTCTTTTCCAGTTGCAAACTACACTCCATACATATATATGGGGAGGTACTAGCTCCAACTCGGTTTTACAGTGAAAACTGCAGGAACATCAAACCGGCACTAGGAAAGAGACTGAGAAACCAGAGTAAAAGTTTCTCATGCAACCCGTTCCTTTGTGCTAGATGAACGAACGTCTCCCCACATGCTCAGTTCTGAGAGAAAACTGTGCGTGAAAGCCGTCCTTGAACTAGCTTGTTGGGAACACAAAGTTCTTTTCCAGTTGCAAACTACAATCCATACATATATATGGGGTGGTACTACCCCAAATCTCTTTTATAGTGAAAACTGAAGGAACTTCAAACCGGCACTAGGAAACAGACTGAGAAACCACAGTAAAATTTTTTCTGCAAACCGTTCCATTAATGTTAGATGAAAAAACGTCTGTCAACATGCTCAGATCTGAGAGATCTGTGTGTGTGAAAGCCGTCCTTCAACTAGCTTGTTGGGAACACAAAGTTCTTTTCCAGTTGCAAACTACAATCCATATATATATTTGGGGAGGTACTAGCTCCAACTCGGTTTTACAGTGTAAACTGCAGGAACATCAAACCGGCACTAGGAAACAGACTGAGAAACCACAGAAAAGTTTCTCATGCAACCCGTTCCTTTGTGCTACATGAATGAACGTCTCCCCACATGCTCAGTTCTGAGAGAAATGTCTGTGTGAAAGCCGTCCTTCACCTAGCTTGTTGGGAACACAAAGTTCCTTTTAAATTGCAAACTACACTCCATATATATATATCGGGTGGTTCTAGCTCCAACTCGATTTTACAGGGAAAACTGCAGGAACTTCAAACTGGCACTAGGAAACAGACTGAGAATCCAGAGTAAAATTATCTCCTGCAACCCGTTTTCTTTGTTGTAGATGAACGAACGTCTCTCCAGATGCTCAGTTCTGAGAGATAAGTGTGTGTGAAAGCCGTCCTTCACCTAGCTTGTTGGGAACACAAAGTTCCTTTTCAATTCGAAACTACACTCCATACATATATATGGGGAGATACTAGCACCAACTCTGTTTTACGGTGAAAACTGCAGGAACTTCTAACCGGCACTAGGAAGCAGACTGAGAATCCAGAGTAAAAGATTCTCCTGCAAACCGTTCCCATTTTGCTAGATGAAGGAAATTGTCTCCACATGTTCAGTTCTGAGAAATAATTGTGTGTGAAATCCGTCCTTCACCTAGCTTGTTGGGAAAACAAATTTCCTTTTCAGTTGCAAACTACACTCCATATATATATATAGGGAAGTACTAGCTCCAACACGTTTTTACAGTAAAAACTGCAGGAAATTAAAACCGGCACTAGGAAACAGACTAAGAAACCAGATTAAAAGTTTCTCCTGCAACCCAATCCCGTTGTTCTAGATGAACGAAAGTCTCTCCACATGCTCAGTTCTGAGACATATGTGTGTGTGAAAGCCGTCCTTCACCTAGCTTGTTGGGAACACAAAGTTCCTTTCCAGTAGCAAACTACACTCCATACATACATATGGGGTAGTAGTAGCTCCAACTCGGTTTTACAGTGAAAAATGCAGGAACTTCAAACCGAACTAGGGAACAGACGGAGAAAACAGAGTAAAAGTTTCTCCTGCAAACCGTTCCCATTGTGCTAGATGAAGGAACGTCTCTCCACATGCTCAGGTCTGAGAAAAAATTATGTGTGAAAGCCGTCCTTCAACTAGCTTGTTGGGAATACAAAGTTTCTTTTCAGTTGCACACTGTACTCCATACATATATATGGGGAGGTACGAGCTCCAACTCGGTTTTACAGTGAAAAATGCAGGAACTTCAAACCGAACTAGGAAACAGACTGAGAAACCAGAGTAAAAGTTTCTCCTGCAAACCGTTCCATTAATGCTAGATGAAAAAACGTCTGTCAACATGCTCAGATCTGAGAGTACTTTGTGTGTGAAAGCCGTCCTTCAACTAGCTTGTTGGGAACACAAAGTTCTTTTCCAGTTGCAAACTACAATCCATACATATATATGGGTAGGTACAAGCTCCAACTCTGTTTTACAGTGAAAACTGCAGGAACATCAAACCGGCACTAGGAACAGACTGAGAAACCAGAGTAAAAGTTTCTCATGCAACCCATTCCTTTGTGCAAGATGAACGAAAGTCTCCCCACATGCTTATTTCTGAGAGAAAATTGTGTGTGAAAGCCGTCCTTGACCTAGCTTGTTGGGAACACAAAGTTCTTTTCCAGTTGCAAACTACAATCCATACATATATATGGGGTGGTACTACGCCAAATCTGTTTTATAGAGAAAACTGAAGGAACTTCAAACCGGCACTAGGAAACAGACTGAGAATCCACAGTAAAATTTCTCCTGCAAAACGTTCCATTTGTGCTAGATGAACGAACGTCTCTCCATATGCTCAGTTCTGAGAAATCAGTGTGTGTGAAAGCCGTCCTTCACCTAGCTTGTTGGGAACACAAATTTCCTTTTAAATTGCAAATTACACTCCGTACAAATATATGGGTAGGTACTAGCTCCAACTCGGTTTTACAGGGAAAACTGCAGGAACTTCAAACCGGCACTAGGAAACAGACTGAGAAACCAGAGTAATAGTTTCTCCTGCAAACCATTCCCATTGTGCTAGATGAAGGAACGTCTCACCACATGCTCAGTTCTGAGAAAAAATTTTGTGTGAAAGCCGTCCTTCAAATAGCTTGTTTAGAATACCAACTTTCTTTTCAATTGTACTCTATACTCCATTCATATATACGGGGAGGTACTAACTCCAACTCGTTTTAACAGTGAAAACTGGAGGAACTTCAAACCGGCACTAGGAAACAGACTGAGAAACCACAGTAAAATTTCTCCTGCAACACGTTCCTTTGTGGTAGATGAACGAACGTCTCCCCTCATGCTCAGTTCTGAGAGAAAAGTGTGTGTGAAAGCCGTCCTTCACCTAGGTTGTTGGGAACACAAAGTTCCTTTTAAGTTGTAAACTACAATCCTTAAATATACATGGGGAGGTACTTGCTCCAAATCGGTTTTACAGTGAAAACTGCAGGAACTTCAAAACGGCACTAGGAAACAGACTCAGAAACCAGAGTAAAAGTTTCTCTTGCAACCCATTTCATTTGAGCTAGATGAACGAACGTCTCTCCACATGCTCCCTTCTGAAAGATTAGTGTGTTTGAAAGCCGTAATTCACCTAGCTTGTTGGGAACACAAAATTAATTTTCAGATGCAAACTACACTCCATACATATATATGGGGAAATACTAGCTGCAACCCAGTTTTACAGGGAAAACTGCAGGAACTTCAAACCGGCACTAGGAAACAGACTGAGAAACCAGAGTTAAAGTTTCTCCTGCAACCCGTTCCCTTTGTGCTAGATGAGAAAACGTCTGTCAACATGCTCAGATCTGAGAGATCATTGAGTGTGAAAGCCGTCCTTCAACTAGCTTGTTGGGAACACAAAGATCCTTTTAAATTGCAAAACCCACTCCATACATACATATGGGGAGGTACTAGCTTCAACTCTGTTTTACAGGGAAAACTGCAGGAACTTCAATCCGGCACTAGGGAACCGACTGATAAACCAGAGTAAAAGTTTCTCCTGCAACCCTTCTTTTGTGCTAGATGAACAAACGTCTGTCAACATGCTCAGATCTGAGAGATCAGTGTGTGTGAAAGCCGTCCTTCACCTAGATTATTGGGAACACAAAGTTCCTTTTCAGTTCCAAACTACACTCCATACATATATATGGGGAGATTCTAGCACCAACTCTGTTTTACGGTGAAAACTGCAGGAACTTCTAACCGGCACTAGGAAGCAGACTGAGAATCCAGAGTAAAAGTTTCTCCTGCAAACCGTTCCCATGTTCTAGATGAAGGAACGTGTCTCCACATGTTCAGTTCTGAGAAATAATTGTGTGTGAAAGCCGTCCTTCACCTAGCTTGTTGGGAAAACAAATTTCCTTTTCAGTTGCAAACTACAATCCATGCATATATATAGGGAGGTACTAGCTCCAACTCGTTTATACAGTAAAAACTGCAGGAAATAAAAACCGGCACTAGGAAACAGACTGAGAAACCAGATTAAAAGTTTCTCCTGCAAACCGTTCCATTAATGCTAGATGAAAAAACGTCTGTCAACATGCTCAGATCTGAGAGATCTGTGTGTGTGAAAGCCGTCCTTCAACTAGCTTGTTGGGAACATAATGTTCTTTTCCAGTTGCAAAATACACTCCATACATATATATGGGGTGGTACTAGCTCCAACTCGGTTTTACAGTGAAAACTGCAGGAACATCAAACCGGCACTAGGAAACAGACTGAGAAACCAGCGTAAAAGTTTCTCATGCAACCCGTTCCTTTGTGCTAGATGAACGAACGTCTCCCCACATGCACAGTTCTGAGAGAAAAGTGTGTGTGAAAGCCGTCCTTCACCTAGCTTGTTGGGAAAACTAAGTCCTTTTCCAGTTGCAAACTACAATCCATACATATATATGGGGTGGTACTACCCCAAATCTGTTTTATAGTGAAAACTGAAGGAACTTCAAACCGGCACTAGGAAACAGACTGAGAAACCACAGTAAAATTTCTCCTGCAACCCGTTCCCTTTGTGCTAGATGAACGAACGTCTCTCCACATGCTCAGTTCTGAGAGATAAGTGTGTGTGAAAGCCGACCTTCACCTAGCTTGTTGGGAACACAAAGTTCCTTTCCAGTTGCAAACTACACTCCATACATATATATGGGGAAGTACTAGCTCCAACTCGGTTTTACAGTGAAAAATGCAGGAACTTCAAACCGAACTAGGAAACAGACTGAGAAACCAGAGTAAAAGTTTCTCCTGCAAACGGTTCCCATTGTGCTAGATAAAGGAACGTCTCTCCACATGCTCAGTTCTGAGAAAAAATTATGTGTGAAAGCCGTCCTTCAACTAGCTTTTTGTTAATACAAAGTTTCTTTTCAGTTGCACACTATACTCCATACATATATATGGGGAGGTACTAGCTCCAACTAGGTTTTAGAGTGAAAACTGCAGGAATTTCAAACTGGCACTAGGAAACAGGCAGAGAAACCAGAGTAAAAGTTTCTTCTGCAACACTTTTCCTTTGTGCTAGATGAACGAACGTCTCTCCACATGGTCACTTGTGAGAAATCAGTGTGTGTGAAAGCCGTAATTCACCTATCATGTTGGGAAAACAAAGTTCCTTTTCAGTTGCAAACTACACTCCATACATACATATGGGGAAGTACTAGCTCCAACTCGGTTTTTCAGTGAAAACTGCAGGAACATCAAACCGGCACTAGGAAACAGACTGAGAAACCAGAGTAAAAGTTTCTCATGCAACCCGTTCCTTTGTGCTAGATGAACGAACGTCTCCCCACATGCACAGTTCTGAGAGAAAAGTGTGTGTGAAAGCCGTCCTTCAACTAGCTTGTTGGGAAAACAAAGTCCTTTTCCAGTTGCAAACTACAATCCATACATATATATGGGGTGGTAGTAACTCAAATCTGTTTTATAATGAAAACTGAAGGAACTTCAAACCGGCACTAGGAAACAGACTGAGAAACCACAGTAAAATTTCTCCTGCATAACGTTCCATTTGTGCTAGATGAACGAACGTCTCTCCATATGCTCAGTTCTGTGAGATCAGTGTATGTGAAAGCCGTCCTTCACGTAGCTTGTTGGGAACACAAATTTCCTTTTAAATTGCAAACTACACTCCGTACAAATATAAGGGTAGGTACTAGCTCCAACTCGGTTTTACAGGGAAAACTGCAGGAACTTCAAACCGGCACTAGGAAACAGACTGAGAAACCAGATTAAAAGTTGCTCCTGCAACGCGTTCCCTTTGTGCTAGATGAACGAACGTCTCTCCACATGCTCAGTTCTGAGAGATAAGTGTGTGTGAAAGCCGTCCTTCACCTAGCTTGTTGGGAACACAAAGTTCCTTTTCAGTTTGCAAAGTACACTATACATAAATATAGGGAGTTTATAGCTCCAACTCGGTTTTACAGTGAAAATTGAAGGAACTTCAAACCATCACTAGGAAGCAGACTGAGAAACCAGAGTAAAAGTTTCTCCTGCAAACCGTTCCCATTGTGCTAGATGAAGGAACGTCTCTCCACATGCTCAGTTCTGAGAAAAAATTTTGTATGAAAACCGTCCTTCAAACTGCTTGTTGGGAATACAAAATTTCTTTTCAGTTGCTCACTATACTCCATACATATATATGGGGAGTTACTAGCTCCAACTAGTTTTTACAGTGAAAACTGCAGGAATTTCAAACTGGCACTAGGAAACAGACAGAGAAACCAGAGTAAAAGTTTCTTCTGCAACCCGTTTCCTTTGTGCTAGATGAACGAACGTCTCTCCACATGGTCACTTGTGAGAAATCAGTGTGTGTGAAAGCCGTAATTCACCTATCATGTTGGGAACACAAAGTTCCTTTTCAGTTGCAAACTTCACTCCATACATACATATGGGGAAGTATTAGTTCCAACTCGGTTTTACACTGAAAAATGGAGGACCTTCAAACCGAACTAGGAAACAGACTGAGAAACCAGAGTAAAAGTTTCTACTGCAAACCGTTCCATTAATGCTAGATGAAAAAACGTCTGTCAACATGCTCAGATCTGAGAGATCTGTGTGTGTGAAAGCCGTCCTTCAACTAGCTTGTTGGGAACACAAAGTTCTTTTCCAGTTGCAAACTACACTCCATACATATATATGGGGAGGTACTAGCTCCAACTCGGTTTTACAGTGAAAACTGCAGGAACATCAAACCGGCACTAGGAAAGAGACTGAGAAACCAGAGTAAAAGTTTCTCATGCAACCCGTTCCTTTGTGCTAGATGAACGAACGTCTCCCCACATGCTCAGTTCTGAGAGAAAAGTGTGTGTGAAAGCCGTCCTTGAACTAGCTTGTTGGGAACACAAATTTCTTTTCCAGTTGCAAACTACAATCCATAAATATATATGGGGTGGTACTACCCCAAATCTGTTTTATAGTGAAAACTGAAGGAACTTCAAACCGGCACTAGGAAACAGACTGAGAAACCACAGTAAAATTTTTCCTGCAAACCGTTCCGTTAATGCTAGATGAAAAAACGTCTGTCAACATGCTCAGATCTGAGAGATCTGTGTGTGTGAAAGCCGTCCTTCAACTAGCTTGTTGGGAACACAAAGTTCTTTTCCAGTTGCAAACTACACTCCATACATATATATGGGGAGGTACTAGCTCCAACTCGGTTTTACAGTGAAAACTGCAGGAACATCAAACCGGCACTAGGAAAGAGACTGAGAAACCAGAGTAAAAGTTTCTCATGCAACCCGTTCCTTTGTGCTAGATGAACGAAAGTCTCCCCACATGCACAGTTCTGAGAGAAAAGTGTGTGTGAAAGCCGTCCTTCACCTAGCTTGTTGGGAAAACAAAGTCCTTTTCCAGTTGCAAACTACAATCCATACATATATATGGGGTGGTACTAACTCAAATCTGTTTTATAATGAAAACTGAAGGAACTTCAAACCGGCACTAGGAAACAGACTGAGAATCCACAGTAAAATTTCTCCTGCAAAACGTTCCATTTGTGCTAGATGAACGAACGTCTCTCCATATGCTCAGTTCTGTGAGATCAGTGTATGTGAAAGCCGTCCTTCACGTAGCTTGTTGGGAACACAAATTTCCTTTTAAATTGCAAACTACACTCCGTACAAATATAAGGGTAGGTACTAGCTCCAACTCGGTTTTACAGGGAAAACTGCAGGAACTTCAAACCGGCACTAGGAAACAGACTGAGAAACCAGGTTAAAAGTTGCTCCTGCAACGCGTTCCCTTTGTGCTAGATGAACGAACGTCTCTCCACATGCTCAGTTCTGAGAGATAAGTGTGTGTGAAAGCCGTCCTTCACCTAGCTTGTTGGGAACACAAAGTTCCTTCTCAGTTTGCAAAGTACACTATACATAAATATAGGGAGTTTATAGCTCCAACTCGGTTTTACAGTGAAAATTGAAGGAACTTCAAACCATCACTAGGAAGCAGACTGAGAAACCAGAGTAAAAGTTTCTCCTGCAAACCGTTCCCATTGTGCTAGATGAAGGAACGTCTCTCCACATGCTCAGTTCTGAGAAAAAATTTTGTATGAAAACCGTCCTTCAAACTGCTTGTTGGGAATACAAAGTTTCTTTTCAGTTGCTCACTATACTCCATACATATATATGGGGAGGTACTAGCTCCAACTAGTTTTTACAGTGAAAACTGCAGGAATTTCAAACTGGCACTAGGAAACAGACAGAGAAACCAGAGTAAAAGTTTCTTCTGCAACCCGTTTCCTTTGTGCTAGATGAACGAACGTCTCTCCACATGGTCACTTGTGAGAAATCAGTGTGTGTGAAAGCCGTAATTCACCTATCATGTTGGGAACACAAAGTTCCTTTTCAGTTGCAAACTACACTCCATACATACATATGGGGAAGTATTAGTTCCAACTCGGTTTTACAGTGAAAACTGCAGGAACATCAAACCGGCACTAGGAAAGAGACTGAGAAACCAGAGTAAAAGTTTCTCATGCAACCCATTCCTTTGTGCTAGATGAACGAACGTCTCCCCAAATGCTCAGTTCTGAAAGAAAAGTGTGTGTGAAAGCCGTCCTTGAACTAGCTTGTTGGGAACAAAAAGTTCTTTTCCAGTTGCAAACTACAATCCATAAATATATATGGGGTGGTACTACCCCAAATCTGTTTTATAGTGAAAACTGAAGGAACTTCAAACCGGCACTAGGAAACAGACTGAGAAACCACAGTAAAATTTTTCCTGCAAACCGTTCCATTAATGTTAGATGAAAAAACGTCTGTCAACATGCTCAGATCTGAGAGATCTGTGTGTGTGAAAGCCGTCCTTCAACTAGCTTGTTGGGAACACAAAGTTCTTTTCCAGTTGCAAACTACAATCCATATATTATTTGGGGAGGTACTAGCTCCAACTCGGTTTTACAGTGTAAACTGCAGGAACATCAAACCGGCACTAGGAAACAGACTGAGAAACCACAGAAAAGTTTCTCATGCAACCCGCTCTTTGTGCTACATGAATGAACGTCTCCCCACATGCTCAGTTCTGAGAGAAATGTCTGTGTGAAAGCCGTCCTTCACCTAGCTTGTTGGGAACACAAAGTTCCTTATAAATTGCAAACTACACTCCATATATATATATCGGGTGGTTCTAGCTCCAACTCGATTTTACAGGGAAAACTGCAGGAACTTCAAACTGGCACTAGGAAACAGACTGAGAATCCAGAGTAAAATTATCTCCTCCAACCCGTTTTCTTTGTTGTAGATGAACGAACGTCTCTACAGATGCTCAGTTCTGAGAGATAAGTGTGTGTGAAAGCCGTCCTTCACCTAGCTTGTTGGGAACACAAAGTTCCTTTTCAATTCGAAACTACACTCCATACATATATATGGGGAGATACTAGCACCAACTCTGTTTTACGGTGAAAATTGCAGGAACTTCTAACCGGCACTAGGAAGCAGACTGAGAATCCAGAGTAAAAGATTCTCCTGCAAACCGTTCCCATTTTGCTAGATGAAGGAAATTGTCTCCACATGTTCAGTTCTGAAAAATAATTGTGTGTGAAATCCGTCCTTCACCTAGCTTGTTGGGAAAACAAATTTCCTTTTCAGTTGCAAACTACACTCCATATATATATATAGGGAAGTACTAGCTTCAACACGTTTTTACAGTAAAAACTGCAGGAAATTAAAACCGGCACTAGGAAACAGACTAAGAAACCAGATTAAAAGTTTCTCCTGCAACCCAATCCCGTTGTTCTAGATGAACGAAAGTCTCTCCACATGCTCAGTTCTGAGACATATGTGTGTGTGAAAGCCGTCCTTCACCTAGCTTGTTGGGAACACAAAGTTCCTTTCCAGTAGCAAACTACACTCCATACATACATATGGGGTAGTAGTAGCTCCAACTCGGTTTTACAGTGAAAAATGCAGGAACTTCAAACCGAACTAGGGAACAGACGGAGAAAACAGAGTAAAAGTTTCTCCTGCAAACCGTTCCCATTGTGCTAGATGAAGGAACGTCTCTCCACATGCTCAGGTCTGAGAAAAAATTATGTGTGAAAGCCGTCCTTCAACTAGCTTGTTGGGAATACAAAGTTTCTTTTCAGTTGCACACTGTACTCCATACATATATATGGGGAGGTACGAGCTCCAACTCGGTTTTACAGTGAAAAATGCAGGAACTTCAAACCGAACTAGGAAACAGACTGAGAAACCAGAGTAAAAGTTTCTCCTGCAAACCGTTCCATTAATGCTAGATGAAAAAACGTCTGTCAACATGCTCAGATCTGAGAGTACTTTGTGTGTGAAAGCCGTCCTTCAACTAGCTTGTTGGGAACACAAAGTTCTTTTCCAGTTGCAAACTACAATCCATACATATATATGGGTAGGTACAAGCTCCAACTCTGTTTTACAGTGAAAACTGCAGGAACATCAAACCGGCACTAGGAAACAGCCTGAGAAACCAGAGTAAAAGTTTCTCATGCAACCCATTCCTTTGTGCAAGATGAACGAACGTCTCCCCACATTCTTATTTCTGAGAGAAAATTGTGTGTGAAAGCCGTCCTTGACCTAGCTTGTTGGGAACACAAAGTTCTTTTCCAGTTGCAAACTACAATCCATACATATATATGGGGTGGTACTACGCCAAATCTGTTTTATAGAGAAAACTGAAGGAACTTCAAACCGGCACTAGGAATCAGACTGAGAATCCACAGTAAAATTTCTCCTGCAAAACGTTCCATTTGTGCTAGATGAACGAACGTCTCTCCATATGCTCAGTTCTGAGAAATCAGTGTGTGTGAAAGCCGTCCTTCACCTAGCTTGTTGGGAACACAAATTTCCTTTTAAATTGCAAATTACACTCCGTACAAATATATGGGTAGGTACTAGCTCCAACTCGGTTTTACAGGGAAAACTGCAGGAACTTCAAACCGGCACTAGGAAACAGACTGAGAAACCAGAGTAATAGTTTCTCCTGCAAACCATTCCCATTGTGCTAGATGAAGGAACGTCTCACCACATGCTCAGTTCTGAGAAAAAATTTTGTGTGAAAGCCGTCCTTCAAATAGCTTGTTGAGAATACCAACTTTCTTTTCAATTGTACACTATACTCCATTCATATATACGGGGAGGTACTAACTCCAACTCGTTTTAACAGTGAAAACTGGAGGAACTTCAAACCGGCACTAGGAAACAGACTGAGAAACCACAGTAAAATTTCTCCTGCAACACGTTCCTTTGTGGTAGATGAACGAACGTCTCCCCTCATGCTCAGTTCTGAGAGAAAAGTGTGTGTGAAAGCCGTCCTTCACCTAGGTTGTTGGGAACACAAAGTTCCTTTTAAGTTGTAAACTACAATCCTTAAATATACATGGGGAGGTACTTGCTCCAAATCGGTTTTACAGTGAAAACTGCAGGAACTTCAAAACGGCACTAGGAAACAGACTCAGAAACCAGAGTAAAAGTTTCTCTTGCAACCCATTTCATTTGAGCTAGATGAACGAACGTCTCTCCACATGCTCCCTTCTGAAAGATTAGTGTGTTTGAAAGCCGTAATTCACCTAGCTTGTTGGGAACACAAAATTAATTTTCAGATGCAAACTACACTCCATACATATATATGGGGAAATACTAGCTGCAACCCAGTTTTACAGGGAAAACTGCAGGAACTTCAAACCGGCACTAGGAAACAGACTGAGAAACCAGAGTTAAAGTTTCTCCTGCAACCCGTTCCCTTTGTGCTAGATGAGAAAACGTCTGTCAACATGCTCAGATCTGAGAGATCATTGAGTGTGAAAGCCGTCCTTCAACTAGCTTGTTGGGAACACAAAGATCCTTTTAAATTGCAAAACCCACTCCATACATACATATGGGGAGGTACTAGCTTCAACTCTGTTTTACAGGGAAAACTGCAGGAACTTCAATCCGGCACTAGGGAACCGACTGATAAACCAGAGTAAAAGTTTCTCCTGCAACCCTTTCTTTTGTGCTAGATGAACAAACGTCTGTCAACATGCTCAGATCTGAGAGATCAGTGTGTGTGAAAGCCGTCCTTCACCTAGATTATTGGGAACACAAAGTTCCTTTTCAGTTCCAAACTACAATCCATACATATATATGGGGAGATTCTAGCACCAACTCTGTTTTACGGTGAAAACTGCAGGAACTTCTAACCGGCACTAGGAAGCAGACTGAGAATCCAGAGTAAAAGTTTCTCCTGCAAACCGTTCCCATGTTCTAGATGAAGGAACGTGTCTCCACATGTTCAGTTCTGAGAAATAATTGTGTGTGAAATCCGTCCTTCACCTAGCTTGTTGGGAAAACAAATTTCCTTTTCAGTTGCAAACTACACTCCATATATATATATAGGGAAGTACTAGCTCCAACACGTTTTTACAGTAAAAACTGCAGGAAATTAAAACCGGCACTAGGAAACAGACTAAGAAACCAGATTAAAAGTTTCTCCTGCAACCCAATCCCGTTGTTCTAGATGAACGAAAATCTCTCCACATGCTCAGTTCTGAGACATATGTGTGTGTGAAAGCCGTCCTTCACCTAGCTTGTTGGGAACACAAAGTTCCTTTCCAGTAGCAAACTACACTCCATACATACATATGGGGTAGTAGTAGCTCCAACTCGGTTTTACAGTGAAAAATGCAGGAACTTCAAACCGAACTAGGGAACAGACGGAGAAACCAGAGTAAAAGTTTCTCCTGCAAACCGTTCCATTAATGCTAGATGAAAAAACGTCTGTCAACATGCTCAGATCTGAGAGTATTTTGTGTGTGAAAGCCGTCCTTCAACTAGCTTATTGGGAACACAAAGTTCTTTTCCAGTTGCAAACTACAATCCATACATATATATGGGTAGGTACAAGCTCCAACTCTGTTTTACAGTGAAAACTGCAGGAAGATCAAACCGGCACTAGGAAACAGACTGAGAAACCAGAGTAAAGTTTCTCATGCAACCCATTCCTTTGTGCAAGATGAACGAACGTCTCCCCACATGCTTATTTTTGAGAGAAAATTGTGTGTGAAAGCCGTCCTTGACCTAGCTTGTTGGGAACACAAAGTTCTTTTCCAGTTGCAAACTACAATCCATACATATATATGGGGTGGTACTACGCCAAATCTGTTTTATAGAGAAAACTGAAGGAACTTCAAACCGGCACTAGGAAACAGACTGAGAATCCACACTAAAATTTCTCCTGCAAACCGTTCCCATTGTGCTAGATGAAGGAACGTCTCACCACATGCTCAGTTCTGAGAAAAAATTTTGTGTGAAAGCCGTCCTTCAAATAGCTTGTTGGGAATACCAACTTTCTTTTCAATTGTACACTATACTCCAATCATATATACGGGGAGGTACTAACTCCAACTCGTTTTAACAGTGAAAACTGGAGGAACTTCAAACCGGCACTAGGAAACAGACTGAGAAACCACAGTAAAATTTCTCCTGCAACACGTTCCTTTGTGGTAGATGAACGAACGTCTCCCCTCATGCTCAGTTCTGAGAGAAAAGTGTGTGTGAAAGCCGTCCTTCACCTAGGTTGTTGGGAACACAAAGTTCCTTTTAAGTTGTAAACTACAATCCTTAAATATACATGGGGAGGTACTTGCTCCAAATCGGTTTTACAGTGAAAACTGCAGGAACTTCAAAACGGCACTAGGAAACAGACTCAGAAACCAGAGTAAAAGTTTCTCTTGCAACCCATTTCATTTGAGCTAGATGAACGAACGTCTCTCCACATGCTCCCTTCTGAAAGATTAGTGTGTTTGAAAGCCGTAATTCACCTAGCTTGTTGGGAACACAAAATTAATTTTCAGATGCAAACTACACTCCATACATATATATGGGGAAATACTAGCTGCAACCCAGTTTTACAGGGAAAACTGCAGGAACTTCAAACCGGCACTAGGAAACAGACTGAGAAACCAGAGTTAAAGTTTCTCCTGCAACCCGTTCCCTTTGTGCTAGATGAGAAAACGTCTGTCAACATGCTCAGATCTGAGAGATCATTGAGTGTGAAAGCCGTCCTTCAACTAGCTTGTTGGGAACACAAAGATCCTTTTAAATTGCAAAACCCACTCCATACATACATATGGGGAGGTACTAGCTTCAACTCTGTTTTACAGGGAAAACTGCAGGAACTTCAATCCGGCACTAGGGAACCGACTGATAAACCAGAGTAAAAGTTTCTCCTGCAACCCTTTCTTTTGTGCTAGATGAACAAACGTCTGTCAACATGCTCAGATCTGAGAGATCAGTGTGTGTGAAAGCCGTCCTTCACCTAGATTATTGGGAACACAAAGTTCCTTTTCAGTTCCAAACTACACTCCATACATATATATGGGGAGATTCTAGCACCAACTCTGTTTTACGGTGAAAACTGCAGGAACTTCTAACCGGCACTAGGAAGCAGACTGAGAATCCAGAGTAAAAGTTTCTCCTGCAAACCGTTCCCATGTTCTAGATGAAGGAACGTGTCTCCACATGTTCAGTTCTGAGAAATAATTGTGTGTGAAAGCCGTCCTTCACCTAGCTTGTTGGGAAAACAAATTTCCTTTTCAGTTGCAAACTACAATCCATGCATATATATAGGGAGGTACTAGCTCCAACTCGTTTATACAGTAAAAACTGCAGGAAATATAAACCGGCACTAGGAAACAGACTAAGAAACCAGAGTAATAGTTTCTCCTGAAACCCGATCCCTTTGTGCTAGGTGAACGAACGTCTCTCCACATGGTCAGTTCTGAGACATATGTGTGTGTGAAAGCCGTCCTTCTCCTAGCTTGTTGTGAAACAAAGTTTCTTTAAAGATGCAAACTACACTCCATACATTTATATGGGGTGGTACTTGCCCCAACTCTGATTTATAGTGAAAACTGCAGGAACTTCTAACCATCACTAGGAAGCAGACTGAGAATACAGAGTATAAGTTTCTCCTGCAAACCGTTCCCATTGTGCTAGATGAAGGAACGTCTCTCCACAAGCTCAGTTCTGAGAGATAAGTGTGTGTGAAAGCCGTCATTCACCTAGCTTGTTGGGAACACAAAGTTCCTTTTCAGTTTCAAACTACACTCCATACATATATATGGGGAGATACTAGCACCAACTCGGTTTTACAGTGAAAACTGCAGGAACTTCTAACCATCACTAGGAAGGAGACTGAGAATACAGAGTATTAGTTTCTCCTGCAAACCGTTCCCATTGTGCTAGATGAAGGAACGTCTCTCCACATGCTCAGTTCTGAGAAATAATTGTGGGTGAAAGCCGTCCTTCAACAATCTTGTTGGGAAAAGAAAGTTACTTTACAGTTGCCAACTACACTCCATACATATATATGGGGAGGTACTAGCTCCAACTCTGTTTTACAGTGAAAACTGCAGGAACTTCAACCCGGCACTAGGAAGCAGACTGAGAAACCAGAGTAAAAGTTTGTCCTCAAACCATTCCCATTGTGCTAGATGAAGGAACGTCTCTCCAAATGCTCAGTTCTGAGAAATATTTATGTGTGAAAGAGGGCCTTCAACTAGCTTGTTGGGAACCCAAAGTTACTTTTCATTTGCAAACTTCACTCCATACATATATATGGGGAGGTTCTAGCTCCAACTCGGTTTTCAGTGAAAACTGCAGGAACTTCAACCCGGCACTAGGAAGTAGACTTAGAAACCAGATTAAAAGTTTGTCCTTCAAACCGTTCCAATTGTGATACATGAACGAACGTCTCACCACATGCTCAGTTCTGAGAGATAACTGTGTGTGAAAGCCGTACTTCACCTAGCTTGTTGGGAACACATAGTTCCTTTTCAGTTGCAAACTACACTCCTTACATATATATGGGGAGGTACTAGTTCCAACTTCGTTTTACAGTGAAATCAGCTAGAATTTCAAACCGGCACTAGGAAACAGACTGAGAAACCAGAGTAAAATTTTCTCCTGTAACCCGTTTACTTTGTGCTAAATCAACGAACGTCTCTCCACATGCTCAGTTCTGAGAGATAAGTGTGTGTGAAAGCCGTCCTTCAAATAGCTTGTTGGGAATACCAACTTTCTTTCAGTTGTACACTATACTCCATTCATATATACGGGGTGGTACTAGCTCCAACTCGGTTTAACAGTGAAAACTGCAGGAACTTCAAACCGGCAGTAGGAAACAGAATGAGAAACCAGAGTAAAAGTTTCTCCTGCAACGCATTCCATTTGAGCTTGATGAACGAACGTCTCTCCACATGCTCCCTTTTGAGAGATTAGTGTGTGTGAAAGCCGTAATTCACCTAGCTTGTTGGGAACACAAAATTAATTTTCAGATGCAAACTACACTCCATACATATATATGGGGAGATACTAGCATCAACTCGGTTTTACGGTGAAATCTGCAGGAACTTCTAACCGGCACTAGGAAGCAGACTGAGAATCCAGAGTAAAAGTTTCTCCTGCAAACCGTTCCCATTGTGCTAGATGAAGGAACGTGTCTCCACATGTTCAGTTCTGAGAAATAATTGTGTGTGAAAGCCGTCCTTCACCTAGCTTGTTGGGAAAACAAATTTCCTTTTCACTTGCAAACTACACTCCTTAAATATATATAGGGAAGTACTAGCTCCAACACGTTTTTACAGTAAAAAATGCAGGAACTTAAAACCGGCACTAGGAAACAGACTAAGAAACCAGAGTAAAAGTTTCTCCTGCAACCCGATCCATTTGTGCTAGATGAACGAACGTCTCTCCACATGCTCAGTTCTGAGAGATATGTGTGTGTGAAAGCCGTCCTTAATCTAGCTTTTTGGGAATACAAAGTTCCTTTCCAGTTCCAAACTACACTCCATACATATATATGGAGTGGTACTTGCCCCAAATCTGTTTTACACTGAAAACTGCAGGATTTTCTAACCGGAACTAGGAAGCAGACTGAGAATCCAGAGTAAAAGTTTCTCCTGCAAGCCGTTCCCATTGTGCGAGATGAAGGAAAGTGTCTCCACATGTTCAGTTCTGAGAAATAATTGTGTGTGAAAGCCGTCCTTCACCTATCTTGTTGGGAAAACAAATTTCCTTTTCAGTTACAAACTACATTCCTTAAATATATATGGGCAGGTAATAGCTCCAACTCATTTTTACAGTAAAAACTGCAGGAAATTAAAACCGGCACTAGGAAACAGACTAAGAAACCAGATTAAAAGTTTCTCCTGCAACCCGATCCCGTTGTGCTAGATGAACGAAGTCTCTCCACTTGCTCAGTTCTGAGACATATGTGCGTGTGAAAGCCGAACTTCACCTAGCTTGTTGGGAACACAAAGTTACTTTCCAGTTGCAAACTACACTCCATACATACATATGGGGAAGTACTAGCTCCAACTCGGTTTTACAGTGAAAAATGCAGGAACTTCAAACCGAACTTGGAAACAGACTGAGAAACCAGATTAAAAGTTTCTCCTGCAAACCGTTCCATTAATGCTAGATGAAAAAACGTCTGTCAACATGCTCAGATCTGAGAGATCTGTGTGTGTGAAAGCCGTCCTTCAACTAGCTTGTTGAGAACATAAAGTTCTTTTCCAGTAGCAAACTACACTCCATACATATATATGGGGTGGTACTAGCTCCAACTCGGTTTTTCAGTGAAAACTGCAGGAACATCAAACCGGCACTAGGAAACAGACTGAGAAACCAGAGTAAAAGTTTCTCATGCAACCCGTTCCTTTGTGCTAGATGAACGAACGTCTCCCAACATGCTCAGTTCTGAGAGAAAAGTGTGTGTGAAAGCCGTCCTTCACCTAGCTTGTTGGGAATACTAAGTTCTTTTCCAGTTGCAAACTACAATCCATACATATATATGGGGTGGTACTACCCCAAATCTGTTTTATAGTGAAAACTGAAGGAACTTCAAACCGGCACTAGGAAACAGAATGAGAAACCACAGTAAAATTTCTCCTGCAAAACGTTCCATTTGTGCTACATGAACGAACGTCTCTCCATATGCTCAGTTCTGAGAGATCAGTGTGTGTGAAAGCCGTCCTTCACCTATCTTGTTGGGAACACAAATTTCCTTTTAAATTGTAAACTACACTCCATACAAATATATGGGTAGTTACTAGCTCCAACTCGGTTTTACAGGGAAAACTGCAGGAACTTCAAACTGGCACTAGGAAACAGACTGAGAAACCAGATTATAAGTTGATCCTGCAACCCGTTCCCTTTGTGCTAGATGAACGAACGTCTCTCCACATGCTCAGTTCTGAGAGATAAGTGTGTGTGAAAGCCGAACTTCACCTAATTTGTTGGGAACACAATGTTCCTTTCCAGTTGCAAACTACACTCCATACATACATATGGGGAAGTACTAGCTCCAAATCGGTTTTACAGTGAAAAATGCAGGAACTTCAAACCGAACTAGGAAACAAACTGAGAAACCAGAGTAAAAGTTTCTCATGCAACCCGTTCCTTTGTGCTAGATGAACGAACGTCTCCCCACATGCTCAGTTCTGAGAGAAAAGTGTGTGTGAAAGCCGTCCTTCACCTAGCTTGTTGGGAACACAAAGTACTTTTCCAGTTGCAAACTACAATCCATACATATATATGGGGTGGTACTACCCCAAATCTCTTTTATAGTGAAAACTGAAGGAACTTCAAACCGGCACTAGGAAACAGACTGAGAAACCACAGTAAAATTTCTCCTGCAAAACGTTCCATTTGTGCTAGATGAACGAACGTCTCTCCATATGCTCAGTTCTGAGAGATCAGTGTATGTGAAAGCCGTCCTTCACCTAGCTTGTTGGGAACAGAAATTTCCTTTTAATTTGCAAACTACACTCCGTACAAATATAAGGGTATGTACTAGCTCCAACTCGGTTTTACAGGGAAAACTGCAGGAACTTCAAACCGGCACTAGGAAACAGACTAAGAAACCAGATTAAAAGTTGCTCCTGCAACGCGTTCCCTTTGTGCTAGATGAACGAACGTCTCTCCACATGCTCAGTTCTGAGAGATAAGTGTGTGTGAAAGCCGTCCTTCACCTAGCTTGTTGGGAACACAAAGTTCCTTTTCAGTTTGCAAAGTACACTATACATAAATATAGGGAGTTATAGCTCCAACTCGGTTTTACAGTGAAAATTGCAGGAACATCAAACCATCACTAGGAAGCAGACTGAGATACCAGAGTAAAAGTTTCTCCTGCAAACCGTTCCCATTGTGCTAGATGAAGGAACGTCTCTCCACATGCTCAGTTCTGAGAAAAAATTTTGTATGAAAGCCGTCCTTCATATTGCTTTTTGGGAATACAAAGTTTCATTTCAGTTGCACACTATACTCCATACATATATATGGGGAGGTACTAGCTCCAACTAGTTTTTACAGTGAAAACTGCAGGAATTTCAAACTGGCACTAGGAAACAGACAGAGAAACCAGAGTAAAAGTTTCTTCTGCAACCCGTTTCCTTTGTGCTAGATGAACGAACGTCTCTCCACATGGTCACTTGTGAGAAATCAGTGTGTGTGAAAGCCGTAATTCACCTATCATGTTGGGAACACAAAGTTCCTTTTCAGTTGCAAACTACACTCCATACATACATATGGGGAAGTATTAGCTCCAACTCGGTTTTACACTGAAAAATGGAGGACTTTCAAACCGAACTAGGAAACAGACTGAGAAACCAGAGTAAAAGTTTCTACTGCAAACCGCTCCATTAATGCTAGATGAAAAAACGTCTGTCAACATGCTCAGATCTGAGAGATCTGTGTGTGTGAAAGCCGTCCTTCAACTAGCTTGTTGGGAAAACAAAGTTCTTTTCCAGTTGCAAACTACACTCCATACATATATATGGGGAGGTACTAGCTCCAACTCTGTTTTACAGTGAAAACTGCAGGAACATCAAACCGGCACTAGGAAAGAGACTGAGAAACCAGAGTAAAAGTTTCTCATGCAACCCGTTCCTTTGTGCTAGATGAACGAAAGTCTCCCCACATGCTCAGTTCTGAGAGAAAAGTGTGTGTGAAAGCCGTCCTTCACCTAGCTTGTTGGGAACACAAAGTTCCTTTTAAGTTGTAAACTACAATCCTTACATATATATGGGGATGTACTAGCTCCAACTCTGTTTTACAGGGAAAACTGCAGGAAATTCAATCCGGCACTAGGAAACCGACTGAGAAACCAGAGTAAAAGTTTTTCCTGCAACCCTTTCCATTTGTGCTAGATGAACTAACGTCTGTCAACATGCTCAGATCTGAGAGATCAGTGTGTGTGAAAGCCGTCCTTCAACTAGTTTGTTGGGAACACATAGTTCCTTTTAAATTGCAAACTCCACTCCATACATATATATGGGGTGGTACTAGCTCCAACTCGGCTTTCAGTGAAAACTGCAGGAACTTCAACCCGGCACTAGGAAGCAGTCTGAGAAAACAGAGTAAAAATTTGTCCTCAAACCATTCCCATTCTGCTAGATGAAGGAACGTCTCTCCAAATGCTCAGTTCTGAGAAATATTTGTGTGTGAAAGAGGGCCTTCAACTAGCTTGTTTGGAACCCAAAGTTACTTTTCATTTGCAAACTTCACTCCATACATATATATGGGGAGGTTCTAGCTCCAACTCGGTTTTCAATGAAAACTGCAGGAATTTCAACCCGGCACTAGGAAACAGACTTAGAAACCAGAGTAAAAGTTTGTCCTTCAAACCGTTCCAATTGTGATACATGAACGAACGTCTCACCACATGCTCAGTTCTGAGAGATAACTGTGTGTGAAAGCCGTACTTCACCTAGCTTGTTGGGAACACATAGTTCCTTTTCAGTTGCAAACTACACTCCTTACATATATATGGGGAGGTACTAGTTCCAACTCGGTTTTACAGTGAAAACAGCAAGAACTTCAAACCGGCACTAGGAAACAGACTGAGAAACCAGAGTAAAACTTTCTCCTGTTACCCGTTTACTTTGTGCTAGATCAACGAACGTCTCTCCACATGCTCATTTCTGAGAGATAATTGTGTGTGAAAGCCGTCCTTCACCTAGCTTGTTGGGAACACAAAGTTCCTTTTAAATTGCAAAATCCACTCCATAGATATATATGGGGAGGTACTAGCTCCAACTCTGTTTTCAGTGAAAACTGCAGGAACTACAACACGGCACTAGGAAGCAGACTGAGAAACCAGAGTAAAATTTGTCTTCAAATCATTCCCATTGTGATAGATTAAGGAACGTCTCTCCAAATGCCCAGTTCTGAGAAATAATGTGTGTGAAAGAGGGACTTCAACTAGCTTGTTTTGAACACAAAGTTCCTTTTAAATTGCAAACTTCACTCCATACATATATATGGGGATGTACTAGCTCCAAATCGGTTTTCAGTGAAAACTGCAGGAACTTCAACCGGGCACTAGGGAGCAGACTGAGGATCCAGAGTAAAATTTTCTCCTGCAACCCGTTTTCTTTTTTCTAGATGAACGAACTTCTCTCCAAATGCTCAGTCCTGACAGATAAGTGTGTGAGAAAGCCGTCCTTCACCTAGCTTGTTGGGAAACAAAGTTCCTTTAAAGCTGCAAACTAAACTCCATATATATATATGGGGTGGTACTTGCCCCAACTCTGTTTTACAGTGAAAACTGCAGGAACTTCTAACCGGCACTAGGAAGCAGACTGGGAATCCAGAGTATAAGTTTCTCCTGCAAACCGTTCCCATTGTGCTAGATGAAGGAACGTCTCTCCACATGATCATTTCTGAGAAATAATTGTGGGTGAAAGCCGTCCTTCACCTATCTTGTCGGGAAAAGGAAGTTACTTTTCAGTTGCCAGCTACACTCCATACATATATATGGGGAGGTACAAGCTCCAACTCTGTTTTACAGTGAAAACTGCAGGAACTTCAAACCGGCACTAGGAAACAGACAGAGAAACCAGAGTAATAGTTTCTTATGCAACCCTTTCCCTCTGTGCTAGATGAACGAAAGTCTCTCCACATGCTCAGTTCTGAGAGATAAATGTGTGTGAAAGCCTTCCTTCACCTACCTTGTTGGGAACACAAAGTTCCTATCCAGTTGCAAACTACACTCCATACATATATATTGGGTGGTACTAGCTCCAACTCGATTTTACCGTGAAAACTGCAGGAACTTCATATCGGAACTAGGAAAGAGACTGAGAAACCAGAGTAAAAGTTTCTCCTGCAACCCTTTCCCATTGTGCTAGATGAACTAACGTCTCTCCAAATGCTCACTTCTGAGAGATCAGTGTGTGTGAAAGCCGTCCTTCACCTAGCTTGTTGGGAACACAAAGTTCCTTTTAAATTGCAAACTACACACCATATATATATATCGGGTGGTACTAGCTCCAACTCGGTTTTACAGGGAAAACTGCAGGAATTCCAACTGGCACTAGGAAACAGACTGAGAAACCAGAGTAAAATTATGTCCTGCAACCCGTTTTCTTTGTTGTAGATGAACGAACGTCTCTCCACATGCTCAGTTCTGAGAGATCAGTGTGTGTGGATGCCGTCCTTCACCTAGCTTGTTGGGAAAACAAATTCCCTTTTCAGTTGCAAACTACACTCCATACATATATATGGGCAGGAACTAGCTCAAACTCGTTTTTACAGTAAAAACTGCAGGAAATTAAAACCGGCACTAGGAAACAGACTAAGAAACCAGATTAAAAGTTTCTCCTGCAAACCGATCCCGTTGTGCTAGATGAACGAAAGTCTCTCCACATGCTCAGTTCTGAGACATATGTGTGTGTGAAAGCCGAACTTCACCTCACTTGTTGGGAACACAAAGTTCCTTTCCAGTTGCAAACTACACTCCATAAATACATATGGGGAAGTACTAGCTCCAACTCGGTTTTACACTGAAAAATGCAGGAACTTCAATCCGAACTAGGAAACAGACTGAGAAACCAGAGTAAAAGTTTCTCCTGCAAACCATTCCCATTGTGCTAGATGAAGGAACGTCTCTCCACATGCTCAGTTCTGAAAAAAAATTATGTGTAAAAGCCGTGCTTCAACTAGCTTGTTGGGAATACAAATTTACTTTTCAGTTGCACACTATACTCCATACATATATATGGGTAGGTACTAGCTCCTACTAGGTTTTACAGTGAAAACTGCAGGAATTTCAAACTGGCACTAGGAAACAGACAGAGAAACAAGAGTAAAAGTTTCTTCTGCAAACCGTTTCCTTTGTGCTAGATGAACGAACGTCTCTCCACATGGTCACTTGTGAGAAATCAGTGTGTGTGAAAGCCGTAATTCACCTATCATGTTGGGAACACAAAGTTCCTTTTCAGTTGCAAAGAACACTCCATACATACATATGGGGAAGTACTAGCTCCAACTCGGTTTTACAGTGAAAATTGCAGGAACTTCAAACCGAACTAGGAAACAGACTGAGAAACCAGAGTAAAAGTTTCTCCTGCAACCCTTTCCATTTGTGCTAGATGAACAAACGTCTGTCAACATGCTCAGATCTGAGAGATCTTTGTGTGTGAAAGCCGTCCTTCAACTAGCTTGTTGGGATCACAAAGTTCTTTTCCAGTTGCAAACTACAATCCATACATATATATGGGGTGGTAATACCCCAAGTCTGTTTTACAGTGAAAACTGCAGGAATATCAAACCGGCACTAGGAAACAGACTGAGAAACCAGAGTAAAAATTTCTCATGCAACCCGTTCCTTTGTGCTAGATGAACGAACATCTCCCCACATGCTCAGTTCTGAGAGAAAAGTGTGTGTTAAAGCCGTCCTTCACCTAGCTTGTTGGGAACACAAAGTACTTTTCCAGTTGCAAACTACAATCCATACATATATATGGGGTGGTACTACCCCAAATCTGTTTTATAGTGAAAACTGAAGGAACTTCAAATCGGCACTAGGAAACAGACTGAGAAACCACAGTAAAATTTCTCCTGCAAAACGTTCCATTTGTGCTAGATGAATGAACGTATTTCCATATGCTCAGTTCTGAGAGATCAGTGTATGTGAAAGCCGTCCTTCACCTAGCTTGTTGGGAACACAAAGTTCCTTTTAAATTGCAAACTACAATCCGTACAAATATAAGGGTAGGTACTAGCTCCAACTCCGTTTTACAGGGAAAACTGCAGGAACTTCAAACCGGCACTAGGAAACAGACTGAGAAACCAGATTAAAAGTTGCCCCTGCAACTCGTTCCCTTTGTGCTAGATGAACGAACGTCTCTCCACATGCTCAGTTCTGAGAGATAAGTGTGTGTGAAAGCCGCCCTTCACCTAGCTTGTTGGGAACACAAAGTTCCTTTTCAGTTGCAAACTACCCTCCACACACATATATAGGTAGTATATAGCTCCAACTCGGTTTTACAGTGAAAAATGCAGGAACTTCAAACCATCACTAGGAAGCAGACTGAGAAACCAGAGTAAAAGTTCCTCCTGCAAACCGTTCCCATTGTGCTAGATGAAGGAACGTCTCTCCACATGCTCAGTTCTGAGAAAAAATTTTGTATGAAAGCCGTCCTTCAAATAGATTGTTGGGAATACAAAGTTTCTTTTCAGTTGCACACTATATTCCATACATATATATGGGGAGGTACTAGCTCCAACTAGGTTTTACAGTGAAAACTGCAGGAATTTCAAACTTGCACTAGGAAACAGACAGAGAAACCAGAGTAAAAGTTTCTTCTGCAACCCGTTTCCTTTGTGCTAGATGAACGAACGTCTCTCCACATGGTCATTTGTGAGAAATCAGTGTGTGAAAGCCGTAATTCACCTATCATTTTGGGAACACAAAGTTCCTTTTCAGTTGCAAACTACACTCCATACATACATATGGGAAAGTACTAGCTCCAACTCGGTTTTACAGTGAAAAATGCAGGACCTTCAAACCGAACTATGAAACAGACTGAGAAACCAGAGTAAAAGTTTCTCCTGCAAACCATTCCATTAATGCTAGATGAAAAAACGTCTGTCAACATGCTCAGATCTGAGAGATCTGTGTGTGTGAAAGCCGTCCTTCAACTAGCTTGTTGGGAACACAAAGTTCTTTTCCAGTTGCAAACTACAATCCATACATATATATGGGGAGGTACTAGTTCCAACTCGGTTTTACAGTGAAAACTGCAGGAACATCAAACCGGCACTAGGAAAGAGACTGAGAAACCAGAGTAAAAGTTTCTCATGCAACCCGTTCCTTTGTGCTAGATGAACGAACGTCTCCCCACATGCTCAGTTCTGAGAGAAAAGTGTGTGTGAAAGCCGTTCTTGACCTAGCTTGTTGGGAACACAAAGTTCTTTTCCAGTTGCAAACTACAATCCATACATATAGATGGGGTGGTACTACCCCAAATCTGTTTTATAGTGAAAACTGAAGGAACTTCAAACCGGCACTAGGAAACAGACTGAGAAACCACAGTAAAATTTCTCCTGCAAACCGTTCCATTAATGCTAGATGAAAAAACGTTTGTCAACATGCTCAGATCTGAGAGAACTTTGTGTGTGAAAGCCGTCCTTCAACTAGCTTGTTGGGAACACAAAGTTCTTTTAAAGTTGCAAACTACAATCCATACATATATATGGGGAGGTACTAGCTCCAACTCTGTTTTACAGTGAAAACTGCAGGAACATCAAACCGGCGCTAGGAAACAGACTGAGAAACCAGAGTAAAAGTTTCTCATGCAACCCGTTCCTTTGTGCTAGATGTATGAACTTCTCCCAACATGCTCAGTTCTGAGAGAAAAGTCTGTGTGAAAGCCGTCCTTCACCTAGCTTGTTGGGAACACAAATTTCTTTTCCAGTTGCAAACTACAATCCATACATATATATGGGGTGGTACTACCCCAAATCTGTTTTATAGTGAAAACTGAAGGAACTTGAAACCGGCACTAGGAAACAGACTGAGAAACCACAGTAAAATTTCTCCTGCAGAACGTTCCATTTGTGCTAGATAAACAAACGTCTTTCCATATGCTTAATTCTTAGAGATCAGTGTATGTGAAAGCCGTCCTTCACCTAGCTTGTTGGGAACAGAAATTTCCTTTTAAATTGCAAACTACACTCCGTACAAATATAAGGGTAGGGACTAGCTCCAACTCGGTTTTACAGGGAAAACTGCAGGAACTTCAAACCGGCACTAGGAAACAGACTGAGAAACCAGATTAAAAGTTGCCCCTGCAAACCTTTCCCTTTGTGCTAGATGAACGAACGTCTCTCCACATGCTCAGTTCTGAGAGAAAAGTGTGTGTGAAAGCCGCCCTTCACCTAGCTTGTTGGGAACAGAAAGTTCCTTTTCAGTTGCAAACTACACTCCATATATAAATATAGGGAGTTTATAGCTCCATCTCGGTTTTACAGTGAAAATTGCAGGAACATCAAACCATCACTAGGAAGCAGACTGAGAAACCAGAGTAAAAGTTTCTCCTGCAAACCGTTCCCATTGTGCTAGATGAAGGAACGTCTCTCCACATGCTCAGTTCTGAGAAAAAGTTTTGTATGGAAGCTGTCCTTCAAATAGCTTGTTGGGAATACAAACTTTCTTTTCAGTTGTACTCTATACTCCATTCATATATACGGGGAGGTACTAGCTCCAACTCGGTTTACAAGTGAAAACTGCAGGAACTTCAAACCGGAACTAGGAAACAGACTGAGAAACCACAGTAAATTTTCTCCTGCAAAACGTTCCATTTGTGCTAGATGAACTAACGTCTCTCCATATGCTCAGTTCTGAGGGATCAGTGTGTGTGAAAGCCGTCCTTCACCTAGCTTGTTGGGAAAACAAATTTCCTTTTCAGTTGCAATATACACTCCATATATATATATAGGGAAGTACTAGCTCCAACACGTTTTTACAGTAAAAACTGCAGGAAATTAAAACCGGTACTAGGAAACAGACTAAGAAACCAGTTTAAAAGTTGCTCCTGCAACCCGATCCCGTTTTGCTAGGTGAACGAAAGTCTCTCCACATGCTCAGTTCTGAGACATATGTGTGTGTGAAAGCCGTCCTTCACCTAGCTTGTTGGGAACACAAAGTTCCTTTCCAGTTGCAAACTACACTCCATACATACATATGGGGAAGTACTAGCTCCAACTCGGTTTTACAGTGAAAAATGCAGGAACTTCAATCCGAACTAGGAAACAGACTGAGAAAACAGAGTAAAAGTTTCTCCTGCAAACCGTTCCCATTGTGCTAGATGAAGGAACGTCTCTCCACATGCTCAGTTCTGAGAAAAAATTATGTGTGAAAGCCGTCCTTCAACTAGCTTGTTGGGAATACAAAGTTTCTTTTCAGTTGCACACTATACTCCATACATATATATGGGGAGGTACAAGCTCCAACTCGGTTTTACAGTGAAAAATTCAGGAACTTCAAACCGGCACTAGGAAACAGACTGAGAAACCAGAGTAAAAGTTTCTCCTGCAAACCATTCCATTAATGCTATATGAAAAAACGTCTGTCAACATGTTCAGATCTGAGAGTTCTGTGTGTGTGAAAGCCGTCCTTCAACTAGCTTGTTGGGAACACAAAGTTCTTTTCCAGTTGCAAACTACAATCCATACATATATACGGGGAGGTACTAACTCCAACTCGGTTTAACAGTGAAAACTGCAGGAACTTCAAATCGGCACTAGGAAACAGAATGAGAAACCACAGTAAAGTTTCTCCTGCAACACGTTCCTTTGTGGTAGATGAACGAACGTCTCCCCTCATGCTCAGTTCTGAGAGAAAAGTGTGTGTGAAAGCCGTCCTTCACCTTGGTTGTTGGGAACACAAAGTTCCTTTTAAGTTGTAAACTACAATCCTTAAATATACATGGGGGGGTACTTGCTCCAAATCGGTTTTACAGTGAAAAATGCAGGAACTTCAAAACGGCACTATGAAACAGACTGAGAAACCAGAGTAAAAATTTCTCTTGCAACCCATTTCATTTGAGCTAGATGAACGAACGTCTCTCCACATGCTCCCTTCTGAAAGATTAGTGTGTTTGAAAGCCGTAATTCACCTAGCTTGTTGGAAACACAAAATTAATTTTCAGATGCAAACTACACTCCATACATATATATGGGGAAATACTAGCTCCAACCCAGTTTTACAGGGAAAAATGCAGGAACTTCAAACCGGCACTAGGAAACAGACTGAGAAACCAGAGTTAAAGTTTCTCCTGCAACCCGTTCCCTTTGTGTTAGATGAGAAAACGTCTGTCAACATGCTCAGATCTGAGAGATCAGTGAGTGTGAAAGCCGTCCTTCAACTAGCTTGTTGGGAACACAAAGATCCTTTTAAATTGCAAAATCCACTCCATACATACATATGGGGAGGTACAAGCTTCAACTCTGTTTTACAGGGAAAACTGCAGGAACTTCAATCCGGCACTAGGAAACCGACTGAGAAACCAGAGTAAAAGTTTCTCCTGCAACCCTGTCTTTTGTGCTAGATGAACAAACGTCTGTCAACATGCTCAGATCTGAGAGATCAGTGTGTGTGAAAGCCGTCCTTCAACTAGCTTGTTGGGAACACAAAGTTCCTTTTAAATTGCAAACTCCACTCCATACATATATATGGGGAGGTACTAGCTCCAACTCGGCTTTCAGTGAAAACTGCAGGAACTTCAACCCGGCACTAGGAAGCAGTCTGAGAAACCAGAGTAAAAGTTTGTCCTCAAACCATTCCCATTGTGCTAGATGAAGGAACGTCTCTCCAAATGCTCAGTTCTGAGAAATATTTGTGTGTGAAAGAGGGCCTTCAACTAGCTTGTTGGGAACCCAAAGTTACTTTTCATTTGCAAACTTCACACCATACATATATATGGGGAGGTTGTAGCTCCAACTCGGTTTTCAGTGAAATCTGCAGGAACTTCAACCCGGCACTAGGAAGCAGACTGAGAAACCAGATTAAAAGTTTGTCCTTCAAACTGTTCCAATTGTGATACATGAACGAACGTCTCACCACATGCTCAGTTCTGAGAGATAACTGTGAGTGAAAGCCGTACTTCACCTAGCTTGTTGGGAACACATAGTTCCTTTTCAGTTGCAAACTACACTCCTTACATATATATGGGGAGGTACTAGTTCCAACTCCGTTTTACAGTGAAAACAGCAAGAACTTCAAACTGGCACTAGGAAACAGACTGAGAAACCAGAGTAAAATTTTCTCCTGTAACCCGTTTACTTTGTGCTAAATCAACGAACGTCTCTCCACATGCTCAGTTCTGAGAGATAAGTGTGTGTGAAAGCCGTCCTTCACCTAGCTTGTTGGGAACACAAAGTTCCTTTTAAGTTGTAAACTACAATCCTTACATATATATGGGGATGTACTAGCTCCAAATCGGTTTTACAGTGAAAACTGCAGGAACTTCAAACCGGCACTAGGAAACAGAATGAGAAACCAGAGTAAAAGTTTCTCCTGCAACGCATTCCATTTGAGCTAGATGAACGAACATCTCTCCACATGCTCCCTTTTTCAGAGATTAGTGTGTGTGAAAGCCGTAATTCACCTAGCTTGTTGGGAACACAAAATTAATTTTCAGATGCAAACTACACTCCATACATATATATGGGGAAGTACTTGCTCCAACACGGTTTTACAGGGAAAACAGCAGGAACTTAAAACCGGCACTAGGAAACAGACTGAGAAACCAGATTAAAAGTTTCTCCTGCAACCCGTTTCCTTTGTGTTAGATGAAAAAACGTCTGTCAACATGCTCATATCTGAGAGATCATTGTGTGTGAAAGCCGTCCTTCACCAAGATTGTTGGGAACACAAAGTTCCTTTTCAGTTCCAAACTACACTCCATACATATATATGGGGAGATTCTAGCACCAACTCTGTTTTACGGTGAAAACTGCAGGAACTTCTAACCGGCACTAGGAAGCAGACTGAGAATCCAGAGTAAAAGTTTCTCCTGCAAACCGTTCCCATGTTCTAGATGAAGGAACGTGTCTCCACATGTTCAGTTCTGAGAAATAATTGTGTGTGAAATCCGTCCTTCACCTAGCTTGTTGGGAAAACAAATTTCCTTTTCAGTTGCAAACTACAATCCATACATATATATAGGGAGGTACTAGCTCCAACTCGTTTATACAGTAAAAACTGCAGGAAATAAAAACCGGCACTAGGAAACAGACTAAGAAACCAGAGTAAAAGTTTCTCCTGAAACCCGATCAATTTGTGCTAGATGAACGAACGTCTCTCCACATGCTCAGTTCTGAGACATATGTGTGTGTGAAAGCCGTCCTTCTCCTAGCTTGTTGCGAAACAAAGTTTCTTTAAAGATGCAAACTACACTCCATACATATATATGGGGTGGTACTTGCCCCAACTCTGTTTTACAGTGAAAACTGCAGGAACTTCTAACCATCACTAGGAAGCAGACTGAGAATACAGAGTATAAGTTTCTCCTGCAAACCGTTCCCATTGTGCTAGATGAAGGAACGTCTCTCCACATGCTCAGTTCTGAGAAATAATTGTGTGTGAAAGCCGTCCTTCAACTATCTTGTTGGGAAAAGAGAGTTTCTTTACAGTTGCCAACTACACTCCATACATATATATGGGGAGGTACTAGCTCCAACTCTGTTTTACAGTGAAAACTGCAGGAAATTCAAACCGGCACTAGGAAACAGACTGAGAAACCAGAGTAAAAGTTTCTCCTGCAACCCGTTCCCATTGTGCTAAATGAACGAAAGTCTCTCCACATGCTCAGTTCTGAGAGATAAGTGTGTGTGAAAGCCTTCCTTCACCTACCTTGTTGGGAACACAAAGTTCCTTTCCAGTTGCAAACTACACTCCATACATTTATATTGGGAGATACTAACTCCAACTCGATTTTACGGTGAAAACTGCAGGAACTTCAAACCGGAACTAGGAAAGAGACTGAGAAAACAGAGTAAAAGTTTCTCCTACAACCCTTTCCCATTGTGCTAGATGAACTAACGTCTCTCCACATGCTCAGTTCTGAGAGATCAGTGTGTGTGAAAGCCGTCCTTCACCTAGCTTGTTGGGCACACAAAGTTCCTTTTAAATTGCAAACTACACTCCATATATATATATCGGGTGGTACTAGCTCCAAGTCGGTTTTACAGGGAAAACTGCAGGAATTTCAAATTGGCACTAGGAACCAGACTGAGAATCCAGAGTAAAATTATGTCCTGCAACCCGTTTTCTTTGTTGTAGATGAACGAACGTCTCTCCAAATGCTCAGTTATGAGAGATAAGTGTGTGTGAAAGCCGTCCTTCACCTAGCTTGTTGGGAACACAAAGTTCCTTTTCAGTTTCCAACTACACTCCATACATATATATGGGGAGATACTAGCACCAACTCGGTTTTACGATGAAATCTGCAGGAACTTCAACCCGGCACTAGGAAGCAGACTGAGAAACCAGAGTAAAAGTTTGTCCTCAAACCATTCCCATTGTGCTAGATGAAGGAACGTCTCTCCAAATTCTCAGTTCTGAGAAATATTTGTGTGTGAAAGAGGGCCTTCAACTAGCTTGTTGGGAACCCAAAGTTACTTTTCATTTGCAAACTTCACTCCATACATATATATGGGGAAGTTGTAGCTCCAACTCGGTTTTCAGTGAAATCTGCAGGAACTTCAACCCGGCACTAGGAAGCAGAATGAGAAACCAGAGTAAAAGTTTGTCCTTCAAACTGTTCCAATTTTGATACATGAACGAACGTCTCACCACATGCTCAGTTCTGAGAGATAACTGTGTGTGAAAGCCGTACTTCACCTAGCTTGTTGGGAACACATAGTTCCTTTTCAGTTGCAAACTACACTCCTTACATATATATGGGGAGGTACTAGTTCCAACTCCGTTTTACAGTGAAAACAGCAAGAACTTCAAACCGGCACTAGGAAACAGACTGAGAAACCAGAGTAAAATTTTCTCCTGTAACCCGTTTACTTTGTGCTAAATCAACGAACGTCTCTCCACATGCTCAGTTCTGAGAGATAAGTGTGTGTGAAAGCCGTCCTTCACCTAGCTTGTTGGGAACACAAAGTTCCTTTTAAGTTGTAAACTACAATCCTTACATATATATGGGGATGTACTAGCTCCAAATCGGTTTTACAGTGAAAACTGCAGGAACTTCAAACCGGCACTAGGAAACAGAATGAGAAACCAGAGTAAAAGTTTCTCCTGCAACGCATTCCAATTGAGCTAGATGAACGAACGTCTCTCCACATGCTCCCTTTTGAGAGATTAGTGTGTGTGAAAGCCGTAATTCACCTAGCTTGTTGGGAACACAAAATTAATTTTCAGATGCAAACTACACTCCATACATATATATGGGGAAGTACTAGCTCCAACCCGGTTTTACAGGGAAAACAGCAGGAACTTAAAACCGGCACTAGGAAACAGACTGAGAAACTAGATTAAAAGTTTCTCCTGCAACCCGTTTCCTTTGTGTTAGATGAAAAAACGTCTGTCAACATGCTCAGATCTGAGAGATCATTGTGTGTGAAAGCCGTCCTTCAACTATCTTGTTGGGAAAAGAGAGTTTCTTTACAGTTGCCAACTACACTCCATACATATATATGGGGAGGTACTAGCTCCAACTCTGTTTTACAGTGAAAACTGCAGGAAATTCAAACCGGCACTAGGAAACAGACTGATAAACCAGAGTAAAAGTTTCTCCTGCAACCCGTTCCCATTGTGCTAAATGAACGAAAGTCTCTCCACATGCTCAGTTCTGAGAGATAAGTGTGTGTGAAAGCCTTCCTTCACCTACCTTGTTGGGAACACAAAGTTCCTTTCCAGTTGCAAACTACACTCCATACATTTATATTGGGAGATACTAACTCCAACTCGATTTTACGGTGAAAACTGCAGGAACTTCAAACCGGAACTAGGAAAGAGACTGAGAAACCAGAGTAAAAGTTTCTCCTACAACCCTTTCCCATTGTGCTAGATGAACTAACGTCTCTCCACATGCTCAGTTCTGAGAGATCAGTGTGTGTGAAAGCCGTCCTTCACCTAGCTTGTTGGGCACACAAAGTTCCTTTTAAATTGCAAACTACACTCCATATATATATATCGGGTGGTACTAGCTCCAAGTCGGTTTTACAGGGAAAACTGCAGGAATTTCAAATTGGCACTAGGAACCAGACTGAGAATCCAGAGTAAAATTATGTCCTGCAACCCGTTTTCTTTGTTGTAGATGAACGAACGTCTCTCCAAATGCTCAGTTATGAGAGATAAGTGTGTGTGAAAGCCGTCCTTCACCTAGCTTGTTGGGAACACAAAGTTCCTTTTCAGTTTCCAACTACACTCCATACATATATATGGGGAGATACTAGCACCAACTCGGTTTTACGGTGAAATCTGCAGGAACTTCAACCCGGCACTAGGAAGCAGACTGAGAAACCAGAGTAAAAGTTTGTCCTCAAACCATTCCCATTGTGCTAGATGAAGGAACGTCTCTCCAAATGCTCAGTTCTGAGAAATATTTGTGTGTGAAAGAGGGCCTTCAACTAGCTTGTTGGGAACCCAAAGTTACTTTTCATTTGCAAACTTCACACCATACATATATATGGGGACGTTGTAGCTCCAACTCGGTTTTCAGTGAAATCTGCAGGAACTTCAACCCGGCACTAGGAAGCAGACTGAGAAACCAGAGTAAAAGTTTGTCCTTCAAACTGTTCCAATTTTGATACATGAACGAACGTCTCACCACATGCTCAGTTCTGAGAGATAACTGTGTGTGAAAGCCGTACTTCACCTAGCTTGTTGGGAACACATAGTTCCTTTTCAGTTGCAAACTACACTCCTTACATATATATGGGGAGGTACTAGTTCCAACTCCGTTTTACAGTGAAAACAGCAAGAACTTCAAACCGGCACTAGGAAACAGACTGAGAAACCAGAGTAAAATTTTCTCCTGTAACCCGTTTACTTTGTGCTAAATCAACGAACGTCTCTCCACATGCTCAGTTCTGAGAGATAAGTGTGTGTGAAAGCCGTCCTTCACCTAGCTTGTTGGGAACACAAAGTTCCTTTTAAGTTGTAAACTACAATCCTTACATATATATGGGGATGTACTAGCTCCAAATCGGTTTTACAGTGAAAACTGCAGGAACTTCAAACCGGCACTAGGAAACAGAATGAGAAACCAGAGTAAAAGTTTCTCCTGCAACGCATTCCAATTGAGCTAGATGAACGAACGTCTCTCCACATGCTCCCTTTTGAGAGATTAGTGTGTGTGAAAGCCGTAATTCACCTAGCTTGTTGGGAACACAAAATTAATTTTCAGATGCAAACTACACTCCATACATATATATGGGGAAGTACTAGCTCCAACCCGGTTTTACAGGGAAAACAGCAGGAACTTAAAACCGGCACTAGGAAACAGACTGAGAAACCAGATTAAAAGTTTCTCCTGCAACCCTTTTCCTTTGTGTTAGATGAAAAAACGTCTGTCAACATGCTCAGATCTGAGAGATCATTGTGTGTTAAAGCGTCCTTCACCTAGATTGTTGGGAACACAAAGTTCCTTTTCAGTTCCAAACTACACTCCATACATATATATGGGGAGATTCTAGCACCAACTCTGTTTTACGGTGAAAACAGCAGGAACTTCTAACCGGCACTAGGAATCAGACTGAGAATCCAGAGTAAAAATTTCTCCTGCAAACCGTTCCCATGTTCTAGATGAAGGAACGTGTTTCCACATGTTCAGTTCTGAGAAATAATTGTGTGTGAAAGCCGTCCTTCACCTAGCTTGTTGGGAAAACAAATTTCCTTTTCAGTTGCAAACTACAATCCATGCATATATATAGGGAGGTACTAGCTCCAACTCGTTTATACAGTAAAAACTGCAGGAAATAAAAACCGGCACTAGGAAACAGACTAAGAAACCAGAGTAAAAGTTTCTCCTGAAACCCGATCAATTTGTGCTAGATGAACGAACGTCTCTCCACATGCTCAGTTCTGAGACATATGTGTGTGTGAAAGCCGTCCTTCTCCTAGCTTGTTGCGAAACAAAGTTTCTTTAAAGATGCAAACTACACTCCATACATATATATGGGGTGGTACTTGCCCCAACTCTGTTTTACAGTGAAAACTGCAGGAACTTCTAACCATCACTAGGAAGCAGACTGAGAATACAGAGTATAAGTTTCTCCTGCAAACCGTTCCCATTGTGCTAGATGAAGGAACGTCTCTCCACATGCTCAGTTCTGAGAAATAATTGTGGGTGAAAGCCGTCCTTCAACTATCTTGTTGGGAAAAGAGAGTTTCTTTACAGTTGCCAACTACACTCCATACATATATATGGGGAGGTACTAGCTCCAACTCTGTTTTACAGTGAAAACTGCAGGAAATTCAAACCGGCACTAGGAAACAGACTGAGAAACCAGAGTAAAAGTTTCTCCTGCAACCCGTTCCCATTGTGCTAAATGAACGAAAGTCTCTCCACATGCTCAGTTCTGAGAGATAAGTGTGTGTGAAAGCCTTCCTTCACCTACCTTGTTGGGAACACAAAGTTCCTTTCCAGTTGCAAACTACACTCCATACATTTATATTGGGAGATACTAACTCCAACTCGATTTTACGGTGAAAACTGCAGGAACTTCAAACCGGAACTAGGAAAGAGACTGAGAAACCAGAGTAAAAGTTTCTCCTGCAACCCGTTCCCATTGTGCTAAATGAACGAAAGTCTCTCCACATGCTCAGTTCTGAGAAATAATTGTGTGTGAAAGTCTTCCTTCACCTACCTTGTTGGGCACACAAAGTTCCTTTTAAATTGCAAACTACACTCCATATATATATATCGGGTGGTACAAGCTCCAACTCGGTTTTAAAGGGAAAACTGCAGGAACTTCTAATTGGCACTAGGAACCAGACTGAGAATCCAGAGTAAAATTATGTCCTGCAACCCGTTTTCTTTGTTGTAGATGAACGAACGTCTCTCCAAATGCTCAGTTATGAGAGATAAGTGTGTGTGAAAGCCGTCCTTCACCTAGGTTGTTGGGAACACAAAGTTCCTTTTCAGTTTCCAACTACACTCCATACATATATATGGGGAGATACTAGCACCAACTCGGTTTTACGGTGAAATCTGCAGGAACTTCTAACCGGCCTTAGGAAGCAGACTGAGAATCCAGAGTAAAAGTTTCTCCTGCAAACCGTTCCCATTGTGCTAGATGAAGGAACGTGTCTCCACATGTTCAGTTCTGAGAAATAATTGTGTTTGAAAGCCGTCCTTCACCTAGCTTGTTGGGAAAACAAATTTCCTTTTCACTTGCAAACTACACTCCATAAATATATATAGGGAAGTACTAGCTCCAACACGTTTTTACAGTAAAAAATGCAGGAACTTAAAACCGGCAGTAGGAAACAGACTAAGAAACCAGAGTAAAAGTTTCTCCTGCAACCCGATCCCTTTGTGCTAGATGAACGAACGTCTCTCCACATGCTCAGTTCTGAGACATATGTGTGTGTGAAAGCCGTCCTTCACCTAGCTTTTTGGGAATACAAAGTTCCTTTCCAGTTCCAAACTACACTCCATACATACGTATGGGGAGGTACTAGCTCCAACTCTGTTTTACAGGGAAAACTGCAGGAACTTCAATCCGGCACTAGGAAACAGACTGAGAAACCACAGTAAAATTTCTCCTGCAAAACGTTCCATTTGTGCTAGTTGAACGAACGTCTCCCCTCATGCTCAGTTCTGAGAGAAAAGTGTGTGTGAAAGCCGTCCTTCAACTAGGTTGTTGGGAACACAAAGTACCTTTTAAGTTGTAAACTACAATCCTTACATATATAAGGGGAGGTACTTGCTCCAATTCGATTTTACAGTGAAAACTGCAGGAACTTCAAACCGGCACTAGGAAACAGACTGAGAAACCAGAGTAAAACTTGCTCTTGCAAACCATTCCATTTGAGCTAGATGAACGAACTTCTCTCCACATGCTCCCTTCTGAGAGATTAGTGTGTGTGAAAGCCGTAATTCACCTATCTTGTTGGGAACACAAAATTAATTTTCAGATGCAAACTACACACCATACATATATATGGGGAAGTACTAGCTCCAACCCAGTTTTACAGGGAAAACTGCAGGAACTTCAAACCGGCACAGGGAAACAGACTGAGAAACCAGAGTTAAAGTTTCTCCTGCAACCCGTTCCCTTTGTGCTAGATGAAAAAACGTCTGTCAACATGCTCAGATCTGAGAGATAAGTGTGTGTGAAAGCCGTCCTTCAACTAACTTGTTGGGAACACAAAGATCCTTTTAAATTGCAAAATCCACTCCATACATACATATGGGGAGGTACTAGTTCCAACTCTGTTTTACAGGGAAAACTGCAGGAACTTCAATCCGGCACTAGGAAACAGACTGAGAAACCAGAGTAAATGTTTCTCCTGTAACCCTTTCCCTTTGGGCTAGATGAACAAACGTCTGTCAACATGCTCAGATCAGAGAGATCAGTGTGTGTGAAAGCCGTCCTTCAACTAGCTTGTTGGGAACACAAAGTTCCTTTTAAATTGCAAACTCCACTCCATACATATATATGAGGAGGTACTAGCTCCAACTCGATTTTCAGTGAAACCTGCAGGAACTTCAACCCGGCACTAGGAAGCAGACTGAGAAACCAGGGTAAAATTTGTCCTCAAACCATTCCCATTGTGCTAGATGAAGGAACGTCTCTCCAAATGCTCAGTTTTGAGAAATATTTGTGTGTGAAAAAGGGCCTTCAACTAGCTTGTTGGTAACACAAAGTTCCTTTTCAGTTGCAAACAACTCTCCTTAAATATATATGGGGAGATACTAGCTCCAAATCTGTTTAACAGTGAAAACTGCAGGATCTTCAAACCGGCAGTAGGAAACAGACTGAGAAACCAGAGTAAAAGTGTATCTTGCTACCCGTTAAATTTGTGCTAGATGAACGAACGTCTCTCCACATGCACAGTTCTGATAGGTAAGTGTGTGTGAAAGCCGTCCTTCAACTTGGTGTTTGGAACACAATGATCTTTTAGAGTTGCAAACTACACTCCATACATATATATGGGGATGTACTAGCTCCAACTCGGTTTTACAGTGAAAACTGCAGGAACTTCAAACCAGCACTAGGAAACAGACTGAGAAAACAGAGTAAAAGTTTCCTTTGGTACCCGTTAAATTTGTGCTAGATGAACGAACGTCTCTCCACATGCACAGTTCTGATAGGTAATGTGTGTGAAAGCCGTCTTCACCAAGGTGTTTGGAACACAAATTTCCTTTCCGGGTGCAAACTATACTCCATACATATATATGGGGTTGTACTAGCTTCAAGTCGGTTTTACAGTAAAAACTGCAGGAACTTCAAACCGGCACTAGGAAACAGACTAAGAAGCCACAGTAAAAGTTTCTTCTGCAAAACCTTCCCTTTGTGAGAGATGAACGAACGTCTCTCCACATGCTCAGTTTTGAGAGCTAAGTGTGTGTGAACGCCGTCATTCACCTAGCTTGTTGGGAACACCAAGTTCCTCTCCAGTTGCAAACTACACACCTTTCATATATATGGTTTGGTACAAGCTCAAAGTCTGTTTTACAGTGAAAACTGCAGGAACATCAAACCGGCACTAGGAAACAGACTGAGAAACCAGAGTAAAAGATTCTCCTGTAACGCTTTCCCTTTGTGCTAGATGAACGAACGTCTCTCCACATGCTCAGTTCTGAGAGATATTTGTGTGTGAAAGCCGTCCTTCACCTAGGTTTTTGGGAATACAAAGTTCCTTTTCAGTTGCAAACTACATTCCACACATATATATGCGTGGTATTAGCTCCAACTCAATTTTACAGTGAAAACTGCAGGAACTTCAAACCGGCAGTAGGAAACAGACTGAGAAACCAGAGAAAAAGTTTCTCCTGCAACCCGTTAACTTTGTGCTAGATGAACGAACGTCTCTCCACATGCTCAGTTCTGAGAGATAAGTGTGTGTGAATGCCGTACATCACCTAGCTTGTTTGGAACACATAGTTCCTTTTAAGTTACAAACTACAATCCTTACATATATATGGGGTGGTACTAGTTCCAACTCGGTTTTCAGTGAAAACTGCAGAATCTTCAAACTGGCACTAGGAAGCAGACTGATAAACCAGAGTAAAAGTTTCTCCTTCAAACCTTTCCCATTGTGCTAGGTGAAGGAACGTCTCCCCAGATGCTCAGTTCTGAGAAATAATTGTGTGTGAAATAGGAACTTCAAATAGCTTGTTGGGAACACAAAGTTCCTTTTCAGTTGCAAACTGCACTTCTTACATATATATGCGGAGGTACTAGCTCCAAATCGGATTTACAGTAAAAACTGCAGGAACTTCAAACCGGCACTAGGAAACAGACTGAGAAACCACAGTAAAAGTTTCTTCTGCAACCCGTTCCCATTGTGCTAGATGAACAAAATTCTCTCCACATGCTCAGTTTTGAGAGATAAGTGTGTGTGAAAGGCGTCATTCATTAGCTTGTTGGGAACACAAAATTCCATTTCAAGTGCAAACTACAATCCATACATATATATGGGGATGTAATAGCTCGAACTCGGTTTTACAGTGAAAACTGCAGGAACTTCAAACCGGCAGTAGGAAACAGACTGAGAAACCAGAGAAAAAGTTTCACCTGCAACCCGTTAACTTTGTGCTAGATGAACGAACGTCGCTCCACATGCACAGTTCTGATAGGTAAGTGTGTGTGAAAGCCGTCCTTCACCTAGGTGTTTGGAACACAAAGTTCCTTTCCAGTTGCCAACTACACTCCATACAAATATATGGGAATGTACTAGCTCCAATACGGTTTTATAGTAAAAACTGCAGGAACTTCAAACCGGCATTAGGAAACAGACTGAGAAACCACAGTAAATGTTTCTTCTGCAAACCATTCCCTTTGTGTTAGATGAACGAACGTCTCTCCACATGCTCAGTTTTGAGAGCTAAGTGTGTGTGAACGCCGTAATTCACCTAGCTTGTTGGGAACACCAAGTTCCTTTCCAGTTGCAAACTACAATGCATACATATATATTGGGATGTACTAGCTCCAACTCGGTATTACAGTGAAAACTTCAGGAAATTCATACCGGCACTAACAGACTGAGAAACCAGAGTAAAACTTTCTCCTGCAACCAGTTTACTTTTTGCTAGATGAACGAACGTCTCTCCACGTGCTCACTTCTTAGAGATAAGTGTGTGTGAAAGCCGTCCTTCACCTAACTTGTTGGGAAAACAAAGTTCCTTTTCAGTTGCACACTACAATCCTTACATATATATGGGGAGGTACTAGCTCCAACTCGATTTTACTGTGAAAACTGCAGGAACTTCAAACCGGCACTAGGAAATAGACTGAGAAACCACAGTAAAAGTTTCTACTGCAACCCGTTCCCATTGTGCTACGTGAACAAAATTCTTTCCACATGCTCAGTTTTGAGAGATAAGTGTGTGTGAAAGGCGTCATTCATTAGCTTGTTGTGAACACAAAGTTCCTTTCCAGTTGCAAACTACAATCCATACATATATATGGTGATGTAAGAGCTCGAACTCGGTTATACAGTGAAAACTGCAGGAACTTCAAACCGGCCCTAGGAAACAGACTGAGATACTAGAGTAAAAGTTTCTCCTGCAAACCGTTCCCTTTGTGCTTTATGAAAAAATGTCTGTCTACATGCTCAGTTCTAGGAAATCGGTGTGTGTGAAAGCCGTCCTTCACCTAGCTTGTTGGGAACACAAAGTTCCTTTTCAGTTGCAAACAACACTCCTTAAATATATATGGGGAGTTACTAGCTCCAATTCGGTTTTACAGTGAAAACTGCAGGATCTTCAAACCGGCAGTAGGAAACAGACTGAGAAACCAGAGTAAAAGTTTCCCTTGGTACCCGTTAAATTTGTGCTAGATGAACGAACGTCTCTCCACATGCACATTTCTGATAGGTAATGTGTGTGAAAGCCGTCCTTCACCTAGGTGTGTGGAACACAAAGTTCCTTTCCAGGTGCAAATTATACTCCATATATATATATGGGGTTGTACTAGCTTCAAGTCGGTTTTACAGTAAAAACTGCAGGAACTTCAAACCGGCACTAGGAAACAGACTAAGAAGCCACAGTAAAAGTTTCTTCTGCAAAACGTTCCCTTTGTGATAGATGAACGAACGTCTCTCCACATGCTCAATTTTGAGAGCTAAGTGTGTGTGAACGCCGTCATTCACCTAGCTTGTTGGGAACACCAAGTTCCTTTCCAGTTGCAAACTACAATGCATACATATATATGGGGATGTACTAGCTCCAACTCGGTTTTACATTGAAAACTGCAGGAACATCAAACCGGCACTAGGAAACAGACTGAGAAACCAGAGAAAAAGATTCTCCTGCAACGCTTTCCCTTTGTGCTAGATGAACGAACGTCTCTCCACATGCTCAGTTCTGAGAGATATGTGTGTGTGAAAGCCGTACTTCACCTAGGTTTTTGGGAATACAAAGTTCCTATTAATTTGCAAACTACACTCCATACATATATATGGGGAGGTACTAGCTCCAAATCGATTTTACAGTGAAAAATGCAGGAACTTCACACCGGCACTAGGAAATAGAGTGAGAAACCAGAGTAATGTTTTCTCCTGCAACGCGTTTAATTTGTGCTAGATGAACGAACGTCTCTGCACATGCTCAGTTCTGAGAAATAAGTGTGTGTGAAAGCCGTACATCACCTAGTTTTTGGGAACACATAGTTCCTTTTCAGTTGCACACTACAATCCTTACATATATATGGGGAGGTATTAGCTCCAACTCGGTTTTACAGTGAAAACTGCAGGAACTTCAAACCAGCACTAGGAAACAGACTGAGAACCAAATTAAAAGTTTCTCCTGTAACCCGTTCCATTTGTGATAGATGAACAAACGTCTGTCAACATGGTCAGATCTGAGTGATCAGTGTGTGTGAAAGCCGTTCTTCAACTAGCTTGTTGGGAACAGAAAGTTACTTTTAATTTGCAAACTACACTCCATACATATATATGGGGAGGTACTAGCTCCAAATCGATTTTAAATTGAAAAATGCAGGAACTTCACACCGGCACTAGGAAACAGACTGAGAAACCAGAGTAAAGTTTTCTCCTGCAACGCGTTTAATTTGTGCTAAATGAACGAACGTCTCTGCACATGCTCAGTTCTGAGAGATAAGTGTGTGTGAAAGCCGTACATCACCTAGTTTTTGGGAACACATAGTTCCTTTTCAGTTGCACACTACAATCCTTACATATATATGGGGAGGTATTAGCTCCAACTCGGTTTTACAGAGAAAACTGCAGGAACTTCAAACCAGCACTAGGAAACAGACTGAGAACCCAAAGTAAAAGTTTCTCCTGTAACCCGTTCCCTTTGTGATAGATGAAGAAACGTCTGTCTACATGCTCAGTTCTGAGAAATCAGTGTGTGTGAAAGCCGTCCTTCACCTAGCTTGTTGGGAACACAAAGTTCCTTTTCAGTTGCAAACAACACTCCTTAAATATATATGGGGTGTTACTAGCTCCAATTCGGTTTTACAGTGAAAACTGCAGGATCTTCAAACCGGCAGTAGGAAACAGACTGAGAAACCAGAGTAAAAGTTTCCCTTGGTACCCGTTAAATTTGTGCTAGATGAACGAACGTCTCTCCACATGCACAGTTCTGATAGGTAATGTGTGTGAAAGCCGTCCTTCACCTAGGTGTTTGGAACACAAATTTCCTTTCCGGGTGCAAACTATACTCCATACATATATATGGGGTTGTACTAGCTTCAAGTCCGTTTTACAGTAAAAACTGCAGGAACTTCAAACCGGCACTAGGAAACAGACTAAGAAGCCACAGTAAAAGTTTCTTCTGCAAAACGTTCCCTTTTTGATAGATGAACGAACGTCTCTCCACATGCTCAGTTTTGAGAGCTAAGTGTGTGTGAACGCCGTCATTCACCTAGCTTGTTGGGAACACCAAGTTCCTTTCCAGTTGCAAACTACAATGCATACATATATATGGGGATGTACTAGCTCCAACTCGGTTTTACAGTGAAAACTGCAGGAAATTCATACCGGCACTAACAGATTGAGAAACCAGAGTAAAACTTTCTCCTGCAACCTGTTTACTTTGTGCTAGATGAACGAAAGTCTCTCCACGTGCTCACTTCTGAGAGATAAGTGTGTGTGAAAGCCGTCCTTCACCTAGCTTGTTGGGAAAACAAAGTTCCTTTTCAGTTGCAAACTACAATCCTTACATATGTATGGGGAGGTACTAGCTGCAACTCGGTTTTACAGTGAAAATTGCAGGAACTTCAAACCGGCACTAGGAAACAGACTGAGAAACCAGAGTAAAATTTTTTCCTGCAACCCGTTCCCTTTGTGCTAGATGAACGAACGTCTCACCACATGCTCAGTTCTGAGAGAATTTTGTGCATGAAATCCTTCCTTCACCAAGCTTGTGGGGAACACAGAGTTCCTTTTCAGTTGCAAACTACACACCTTTCATATATATGGGTTGGTAATAGCTCAAAGTCGGTTTTACAGTGAAAACTGCAGGAACTTCAAACCGGCACTAGGAAACAGACTGAGAAACCAGAGTAAAAGATTCTCCTGCAACGCTTTCCCTTTGTGCTAGATGAACGAACGTCTCTCCACATGCTCAGTTCTGAGAGATATGTGTGTGTGAAAGCCGTCCTTCACCTAGGTTGTTGGGAATACAAAGTTCCTTTTCAGTTGCAAACTACATTCCACACATATATATGCGTGGAATTAGCTCCAACTCAGTTTTACAGTGAAAACTGCAGGAACCTCAAACCAGCAGTAGGAAACAGACTGAGAAACCAGAGTAAAAGTTTCTCTTGCTACCCATTAAATTTGTGCTAGATGAACGAACGTCGCTCCAAATGCTTAGTTCTGAGAGATATGTGTGTGTGAAAGCCGTCCTTCACCTAGGTTGTTGGGAATACAAAGTTCCTTTTCAGTTGCAAACTACATTCCACGCATATATATGCGTGGTATTAGCTCCAACTCGGTTTTATAGTGAAAACTGCAGGCACTTCAAACCGGCGGTAGGAAACAGACTGAGAAACCAGAGAAAAAGTTTCTCCTGCAACCCGTTAACTTTGTGCTAGATGAACGAACGTCGCTCCACATGCACAGTTCTGATAGGTATGTGTGTGTGAAAGCCGTCCTTCACCTAGATGTTTGGAACACAAAGTTCCTTTCCAGTTGCCAACTACACTCCATAGAAATATATGGAGATGTACTAGCTCCAACTCGGTTTTATAGTAAAACCTGCAGGAACTTCAAACCGGCATTAGGAAACAGACTGAGAAACCACAGTAAATGTTTCTTCTGCAAACCGTTCCCTTTGTGATAGATGAACGAACGTCTCTCCACATGCTCAGTTTTGAGAGCTAAGTGTGTGTGAACGCCGTCATTCACCTAGCTTGTTGGGAAAACAAAGTTCCTTTTCAGTTGCAAACTACAATACATACATATATATGGGGATGTACTAGCTCCAAATCGGTTTTACAGTGAAAACTTCAGGAAATTCATACCGGCACTAACAGACTGAGAAACCAGAGTAAAACTTTCCCTAGAACCCGTTTACTTTTTGCTAGATGAACGAACGTCTCTCCACATGCTCAGTTTTGAGAGCTAAGTGTGTGTGAACGCCGTCATTCACCTAACTTGTTGGGAAAACAAAGTTCCTTTTAAGTTGCAAACAACAATCCTTACATATATATGGGGAGGTACTAGCTCCAACTCGGTTTTACAGTGAAAAATGCAGGAACTTCAAACCGGCACTAGGAAATAGACTGAGAAACCACAGTAAAAGTTTCTACTGCAACCCGTTCCCATTGTGCTAGATGAACAAAATTCTCTCCACATGCTCAGTTTTGAGAGATAAGTGTGTGTGAAAGGCGTCATTCATTAGCTTTTTGGGAACACAAAGTTCCTTTCCAGTTGCAAACTACAATCCATACATATATATGGTGATGTAATTGCTCGAACTCGGTTATACAGTGAAAACTGCAGGAACTTCAAACCGGCCCTAGGAAACAGACTGAGATACCAAAGTAAAAGTTTCTCCTGCAAACCGTTCCTTTTGTGCTATATGAAAATAAGTCTGTCTACATGATCAGTTCTGAGAAATCAGTGTGTGTGAAAGCCGTCCTTCACCTAGCTTGTTGGGAACACAAAGTTCCTTTTCAGTTGCAAACAACACTCCTTAAATATATATGGGGAGTTACTAGCTCCAATTCGGTTTTACAGTGAAAAGTGCAAGATCTTCAAACCGGCAGTAGGAAACAGACTGAGAAACCAGAGTAAAAGTTTCCCTTGGTACCCGTTAAATTTGTGCTAGATGAACGAACGTCTCTCCACATGCACAGTTCTGATAGGTAATGTGTGTGAAAGCCGTCTTTCACCTAGGTGTTTGGAACACAAAGTTCCTTTCCAGGTGCAAACTATACTCCATACATATATATGGGGTTGTACTAGCTTCAAGTCGGTTTTACAGTAAAAACTGCAGGAACTTCAAACCGGCACTAGGAAACAGACTAAGAAGCCACAGTAAAAGTTTCTTCTGCAAAACGTTCCCTTTTTGATAGATGAACGAACGTCTCTCCACATGCTCAGTTTTGAGAGCTAAGTGTGTGTGAACGCCGTCATTCACCTAGCTTGTTGGGAACACCAAGTTCCTTTCCAGTTGCAAACTACAATACATAAATATATATGGGGATGTACTAGCTCCAAATCGGTTTTACATTGAAAACTTCAGGAAATTCATACCGGCACTAACAGACTGAGAAACCAGAGTAAAACTTTCTCCTGCAACCCGTTCCCTTTGTGCTAGATAAATGAACGTCTCTCCACATGCTCAGTTCTGAGAGAATTTTGTGCGTGAAATCCGTCCTTCACCAAGCTTGTTGGGAACACAGAGTTCCTTTTCAGTTGCAAACTACACACCTTTCATATATATGGGATGCTACAAGCTCAAAGTCGGTTTTACAGTGAAAACTAATAGGAACTTTAAACCGGCACTATGAAACAGACTGAGAAACCAGAGTAAAAGATTCTCCTGCAACGCTTTCCCTTTGTGCTAGATGAACGAACGTCTCTTCACATGCTCAGTTCTGAGAGATATGTGTGTGTGAAAGCCGTCCTTCACCTAGGTTGTTGGGAATACAAAGTTCCTTTTCAGTTGCAAACTACTTTCCACATATATATATGCGTGGTATTAGCTCCAACTCAGTTTTACAGTGAAAACTGCAGGAACTTCAAAACTGCACTAGGAAACAGACTGAGAAAATAGAAAAAGATTCTCCTGCAACCGTTAACTTCGTGCTAGATGAACGAACGTCTCTCCACATGCACAGTTCTGATAGATAAGTGTGTGTGAAAGCCGTCCTTCAACTTGGTGTTTGGAACACAAGATCCTTAACAGTTGAAAACTACACTCCATACATATATATGGGGATGTACTATCTCCAACTCAGTTTTACAGTGAAAACTGCAGGAACTTCAAACCGGCACTAGGAAACAGACTGAGAAAACAGAGTAAAAGTTTCTCCTGCAACCTTTTCACTTTTTGCTAGATGAAAGAACGTCTCTCCTAATGATCAGTTCTGAGAAATAAGTGTGTGAATGCCGTCCTCCACATAGTTTGTTGGGAGCAGAAATTTCCTTTCCAGTTGCAAACTACAATCCATACATATATATGGGGAGGTACTAACTTCAACTAAGTTTTACAGTGAAAACTGCAGGAATTTCATACCGGCACTAGGAAACAGGCTGAGAAAACGCAGTAAATGTTTTTCCTGCAACCCGTTTACTTTGTGCTAGATGAACGAACGTCTCTCCACATGCTAGTTCTCAGAGAAATGTGTGTGTGAAAGCCGTCCTTCAACTAGCTTGTTGGGAACACAAAGTTCGTTTTAAGTAGCAAACTACACTCCTTACATATATATGGGGAGGTACTAGCTTCAACTCGGTTTTACAGGGAAAATTGCAGGAACTTCAAAACGGCACTAGGAAACAGAGAGAGAAACCAGAGAAAAGTTTTCTCCTGCAACGCGTTTAATTTGTGCTAGATGAACGAACGTCTCTGCACATGCTCCGTTCTGAGAGATAAGTGTGTGTGAAAGCCGTACATCACCTAGTTTTTGGGAACACATAGATCCTTTTCAGTTGCAATCTACAAACCTTACATATATATGGGGAGTTATTAGCTCCAACTCGGTTTTACAGTGAAAACTGCAGGAACTTCAAACCAGCACTAGGAAACAGACTGAGAAACCAGAGTAAAAGTTTCTCCTGTAACCCTTTCGCTTTGTGATAGATGAATAAACGTCTGCCTACATGCTCAGTTCTGAGAAATCTGTGTGTGTGAAAGCCGTCCTTCACCTAGCTTGTTGGGAACACAAAGTTCCTTTTCAGTTTCAAACTACACTCCTTACATATATATGGGGAGGTACTAGCTCCAACTCGGTTTTACATGGAAAACTGCAGGAACTTCAAACCGGCACTAGGGAACAGTGAGAAACCACAGAAAAAATTTCTCCTACAAACCGTTCCCTTTGTACTAGATGAACGAACGTCTCTGCACATGCTCAGTTTTGAGAGTTAAGTGTATGTGAAAGCCGTCATTCACCAAGCTTGTTGGGAACACAAAGTTCCTTTTCAGTTGCAAACTACACTTCTTACATATATATGGGGAGGTACTAGCTCCAACTCGGTTTTACAGGGAAAACTGCAGGATCTTCAAACCGGCAGTAGGAAACAGACTGAGAAACCAGAGTAAAAATTTCCCTTGCTACCCGTTAAATTTGTCCTAGATGAACGAACGTCTCTCCACATGCTCAGATCTGAGAAATAATTCTGTGTGAATGTGGTCCTACACCTAGATTGTTGGGAACACAAAGTCCCTTTTCATTTGCAGACTACACTGCATACATATATATGGGGAGGTACTATCTCCAACTCGGGTTTACAGTGAAAACTGCAGGAACTTCAAACCGGCACTAGGAAACAGACTGAGAAACCAGTGTAAAAGTTTCTAGTGCAAACCATTCTGATTTAGCTAGTTGAACGAACGTCTCTCCACATGCTGATTTCTGAGTGATAATTGTGTGTGAAAGCCATGATTCACCTAGCTTGTTGGGAACACCAAGTTCCTTTCCAGTTGCAAATTACACTCCATACATATATATGGGGAGGTACAAGCTCCAACTCGGTTTTACAGTGAAAACTGCAGGAACTTCAAACTGGCACTAGGAAGCAGACTGATAAACCAGAGTAAAAGTTTCTCCTTCAAACCTTTCCCATTGTGCTGGGTGAAGGAACGTCTCTCCAGATGCTCAGTTCTAAGAAATAATTGTGTGTGAAAGAAGAACTTCAAATAGCTTGTTGGGAACACAAAGTTCCTTTTCAGTTGCAAACTACACTTCTTACATATATATGGGGAAGTACTAGCCCCTAATCGGATTTACAGTAAAAAGTGCAGGAACTTCAAACCGGCACTAGGAAACAGACTGAGAAACCACAGTAAAAGTTTCTTCTGCAACCCGTTCCCATTGTGCTAGATGAACAAAATTCTCTCCACATGCTCAGTTTTGAGAGATAAGTGTGTGTGAAAGGCGTCATTCATTAGCTTGTTGGGAACACATAGTTCCTTTCCAGTTGCAAACTACAATCCATACATATATATGGGGATGTAATAGCTCGAACTCGGTTTTACAGGGAAAACTGCAGGAACTTCAAACCGGCCCTAGGAAACAGACTGAGATACCAGAGTAAATGTTTCTCCTGCAAATCGTTCCCTTTGTGCTATATAAACAAACGTCTGTCTACATGCTCAGTTCTGAGAAATCAGTGTGTGTGAAAGCCGTCCTTCACCTAGCTTGTTGGGAACACAAAGTTCCTTTTCAGTTGCAAACAACACTCCTTAAATGTATATGGGGAGTTACTAGCTCCAACTCGGTTTTACAGTGAAAACTGCAGGATCTTCAAACCGGCAGTAGGAAACAGACTGAGAAACCAGAGTAAAAATTTCCCTTGCTACCCGTTAAATTTGTCCTAGATGAACGAACGTCTCTCCACATGCTCAGATCTGAGAAATAATTCTGTGTGAATGTGGTCCTACACCTAGATTGTTGGGAACACAAAGTCCCTTTTCATTTGCAGACTACACTCCATACATATATATGGGGAGGTACTATCTCCAACTCGGGTTTACAGTGAAAACTGCAGGAACTTCAAACCGGCACTAGGAAACAGACTGAGAAACCAGTGTAAAAGTTTCTAGTGCAAACCATTCTGATTTAGCTAGTTGAACGAACGTCTCTCCACATGCTGATTTCTGAGTGATAATTGTGTGTGAAAGCCATGATTCAGCTAGCTTGTTGGGAACACCAAGTTCCTTTCCAGTTGCAAATTACACTCCATACATATATATGGGGAGGTACAAGCTCCAACTCGGTTTTACAGTGAAAACTGCAGGAACTTCAAACAGGACTAGGAAACAGACTGAGAAACCAGAGTAAAATTTTTTCTGCAACAAGTTCCTTTGTGCTAGATGAACGAACGTCTCCCCTCATGCTCAGTTCTGAGAGAAAAGTGTGTGTGAAAGCCGTCCTTCACCTAGCTTGTTGGGAACACAAAGTACCTTTTAAGTTGTAAACTACAATTCTTACATATATATGTGGAGATACTAGCTCCAAATCGGTTTTACAGTGAAAACTGCAGGAACTTCAAACCGGCACTATGAAACAGACTGAGAAACCAGAGTAAAAGTTTCTCCTGTAACCGGTTCCCTTTGTGATAGATGAACAAAAGTCTGTCTTCATGCTTAGTTCTGAGAAATCAGTGTGTGTGAAAGCCGTCCTTCACCTAACTTGTTGGGAACACAAAGTTCCTTTTCAGTTTCAAACTACACTCCTTACATATATATGGGGAGGTACTAGCTCCAACTCGGTTTTACAGGGAAAACTGCAGGAACTTCAAACCGGCAGTAGGAAAGAGACTGAGAAACCAGAGTATAATTTCCCCTGCTAACCGTTTACTTTTTGCTAGATGAACGAACGTCTTTCCACATGCTCAGTTCTGAGAGATAAGTGTGTGTGAATGCCGTACATCACCTAGCTTGTTTGGAACACATAGTTCCTTTTCAGTTTCAAACTACAATCCTTACATATATATGGGTAGGTACTAGTTCCAACTCGGTTTTCAGTGAAAACTGCAGGATCTTCAAACTGGCACTAGGAAGCAGACTGATAAACCAGAGTAAAAGTTTCTCCTTCAAACCTTTCCCATTTTGCTAGGTGAAGGAACGTCTCTCCAGATGCTCAGTTCTAAGAAATAATTGTGTGTGAAAGAAGAACTTCAAATAGCTTGTTGGGAACACAAAGTTCCTTTTCAGTTGCAAACTACACTTCTTACATATATATGGGGAAGTACTAGCCCCTAATCGGATTTACAGTAAAAACTGCAGGAACTTCAAACAGGCACTAGGAAACAGACTGAGAAACCACAGTAAAAGTTTCTTCTGCAACCCGTTCCCATTGTGCTAGATGAACAAAATTCTCTCCACATGCTCAGTTTTGAGAGATAAGTGTGTGTGAAAGGCGTCATTCATTAGCTTGTTGGGAACACATAGTTCCTTTCCAGTTGCAAACTACAATCCATACATATATATGGGGATGTAATAGCTCGAACTCGGTTTTACAGGGAAAACTGCAGGGACTTCAAACCGGCCCTAGGAAACAGACTGAGATACCAGAGTAAATGTTTCTCCTGCAAATCGTTCCTTTGTGCTATATGAACAAACGTCTGTCTACATGCTCAGTTCTGAGAATTCAGTGTGTGTGAAAGCCGTCCTTCACCTAGCTTGTTGGGAACACAAAGTTCCTTTTCAGTTGCAAACAACACTCCTTAAATGTATATGGGGAGTTACTAGCTCCAACTCGGTTTTACAGTGAAAACTGCAGGATCTTCAAACCGGCAGTAGGAAACAGACTGAGAAACCAGAGTAAAAATTTCCCTTGCTACCCGTTAAATTTCTCCTAGATGAACGAACGTCTCTCCACATGCTCAGATCTGAGAAATAACTCTGTGTGAATGTGGTCCTACACCTAGATTGTTGGGAACACAAAGTCCCTTTTCATTTGCAGACTACACTCCATACATATATATGGGGAGGTACTATCTCCAACTCGGGTTTACAGTGAAAACTGCAGGAACTTCAAACCGGCACTAGGAAACAGACTGAGAAACCAGTGTAAAAGTTTCTAGTGCAAACCATTCTGATTTAGCTAGTTGAACGAACGTCTCTCCACATGCTGATTTCTGAGTGATAATTGTGTGTGAAAGCCATGATTCACCTAGCTTGTTGGGAACACCAAGTTCCTTTCCAGTTGCAAATTACACTCCATACATATATATGGGGAGGTACAAGCTCCAACTCGGTTTTACAGTGAAAACTGCAGGAACTTCAAACAGGCCCTAGGAAACAGACTGAGATACCAGAGAAAAATTTTCTCCTGCAAACCGTTCCCTTTGTGCTATATGAACAAACGTTTTTCTACATGCTCAGTTCTGAGAAATCAGTGTGTGTGAAAGCCGCCCTTCACCTAGCTTGTTGGGAACACAAAGTTCCTTTTCAGTTGCAAACAACACTCCTTAAATATATATGGGGAGTTACTAGCTCCAACTCGATTTTACAGTGAAAACTGCAGGATCTTCAAACCGGCAGTAGGAAACAGACTGAGAAACCAGAGTAAAAGTTCCCTTGCTACCCGTTAAATTTGTATTAGATGAACGAACATCTCTCCACATGCTCAGATCTGAGAAATAATTGTGTGTTAAAGTGGTCCTACACCAAGGTTGTTGGGAACACAAAGTCCCTTTTCATTTGCAAACTTCACTCCATACATATATATGGGGAGGTACTATCTCCAACTCGGGTTTACAGTGAAAACTGCAGGAAATTCAAACCGGCACTAGGAAACACACTGAGAAACCAGAGTAAAAGTTTCTACTGCAAACCATTCCGATTTAGCTAGATGAAAGAACGTCTCTCCACATGCTCATTTCTGAGTGATAATTGTGTGTGAAAGCCATGCTTCACCTAGCTTGTTGGGAACACAAAGTTCCTTCCCAGGTGAAAACTAAACTCCATACATATATATGGGGAGGTACAAGCTCCAACTCGGTTTTAAAGTGAAAACTGCAGGAACTTCAAACAGGCACTAGGAAACAGACTGAGAAACCAGAGTAAAAGTTTCCCTTGCTACCCGTTAAATTTGTATTAGATGAACGAACGTCTCTCCACATGCTCAGATCTGAGAAGTAATTGTGTGTTAAAGTGGTCCTACACCAAGGTTGTTGGGAACACAAAGTCCCTTTTCATTTGCAAACTTCACTCCATACATATATATGGGGAGGTACTATCTCCAACTCGGGTTTACAGTGAAAACTGCAGGAAATTCAAACCGGCACTAGGAAACAGACTGAGAAACCAGTGTAAAAGTTTCTAGTGCAAACCATTCTGATTTAGCTAGTTGAACGAACGTCTCTCCACATGCTGATTTCTGAGTGATAATTGTGTGTGAAAGCCATGATTCACCTAGCTTGTTGGGAACACCAAGTTCCGTTCCAGTTGCAAATTACACTCCATACATATATATGGGGAGGTACAAGCTCCAACTCGGTTTTACAGTGAAAACTGCAGGAACCTCAAACAGGCACTAGGAAACAGACTGAGAAACCAGAGTAAAATATTTCCTGCAACACGTTCCTTTGTGCTAGATGAACGAACGTCTCCCCTCATGCTCAGTTCTGAGAGAAAAGTGTGTGTGAAAGCCGTCCTTCACCTAGCTTGTTGGGAACACAAAGTACCTTTTAAGTTGTAAACTACAATTCTTACATATATATGGGGAGATACTAGCTCCAACTCGGTTTTACAGTGAAAACTGCAGGAACTTCAAACCGGCACTATGAAACAGACTGAGAAACCAGAGTAAAAGTTTCTCCTGTAACCGGTTCCCTTTGTGATAGATGAACAAACGTCTGTCTTCATGCTTAGTTCTGAGAAATCAGTGTGTGTGAAAGCCGTCCTTCACCTAGCTTGTTGGGAACACAAAGTTCCTTTTCAGTTTCAAACTACACTCCTTACATATATATGGGGAGGTACTAGCTCCAACTCGGTTTAACAGGGAAAACTGCAGGAACTTCAAACCGGCAGTAGGAAAGAGACTGAGAAACCAGAGTATAATTTCCCCTGCTAACCGTTTACTTTTTGCTAGATGAACGAACGTCTCTCCATATGCTCAGTTCTGAGAGATAAGTGTGTGTGAATGCCGTACATCACCTAGCTTGTTTGGAACACATAGTTCCTTTTCAGTTGCAAACTACAATCCTTACATATATGTGGGGAGGTACTAGTTCCAACTCGGTTTTCAGTGAAAACTGCAGGATCTTCAAACTGGCACTAGGAAGCAGACTGATAAACCAGAGTAAAAGTTTCTCCTTCAAACCTTTCCCATTGTGCTAGGTGAAGGAACGTCTCTCCAGATGTTCAGTTCTAAGAAATAATTGTGTGTGAAAGAAAAACTTCAAATAGCTTGTTGGGAACACAAAGTTCCTTTTCAGTTGCAAACTACACTTCTTACATATATATGGGGTGGTACTAGCCCCTAATCGGATTTACAGTAAAATCTGCAGGAACTTCTAACCGGCACTAGGAAACAGACTGAGAAACCACAGTAAAAGTTTCTTCTGCAACCCGTTCCCATTGTGCTAGATGAACAAAATTCTCTCCACATGCTCAGTTTTGAGAGATAAGTGTGTGTGAAAGGCGTCATTCATTAGCTTGTTGGGAACACATAGTTCCTTTCCAGTTGAAAACTACAATCCATACATATATATGGGGATGTAATAGCTCGAACTCGGTTTTACAGGGAAAACTGCAGGAACTTCAAACCGGCACTAGGAAACAGACTGAGATACCAGAGTAAAAGTTTCTCCTGCATACCGTTCCCTTTGTGCCATATGAACAAACGTCTGTCTACATGCTCAGTTCTGAGAAATCATTGTGTGTGAAAGCCGTCCTTCACCTAGCTTGTTGGGAACACAAAGTTCCTTTTCAGTTGCAAACAACACTCCTTAAATATATATGGGGAGTTACTAGCTCCAACTCGGTTTTACAGTGAAAAGTGCAGGATCTTCAAACCAGCAGTAGGAAACAGACTGAGAAACCAGAGTAAAAATTTCCCTTGCTACCCGTTAAATTTGTCCTAGTTGAACGAACGTCTATCCACATGCTCAGATCTGAGAAATAATTGTGTGTGAATGTGGTCCTACACCTAGATTGTTGGGAACACAAAGCCCTTTTCATTTGCAGACAACACTCCATACATATATATGGGGAGGTACTAGTTCCAACTCGGTTTTCAGTGAAAATTGCAGGATCTTCAAACTGGCACTAGGAAGCAGACTGAGAAACCAGAGTAAAAGTTTCTCCTTCAAACCTTTCCCATTGTGCTACGTGAAGGAACGTCTCTCCAGATGCTCAGTTCTGAGAAATAATTGTGTGTGAAATAGGAACTTCAAATAGCTTGTTGGGAACACAAAGTTCCTTTTCAGTTGCAAACTACACTTCTTACATATATATGGGGAGGTACTAGCTCCAAATCGGATTTACAGTAAAAACTGCAGGAACTTCAAACCGGCACTAGGAAACAGACTGAGAAACCAGAGTAAAAGTTTCTTCTGCAACCGGTTCCCATTGTGCTAGGTGAACAAAATTCTCTCCACATGCTCAGTTTTGAGAGATAAGTGTGTGTGAAAGGCGTCATTCATTAGCTTGTTGGGAACACAAAGTTCCTTTCCAGTTGCAAACTACAGTCCATACATATATATGGTGATGTATTAGCTCCAACTCGGTTTTACAGTGAAAACTGCAGGAACTTCAAACCGGCACTAGGAAACAGACTGAGAAACCAGAGTAAAATTTTCTCCTGTAACCCGTTTACTTTGTGCTAAATGAACGAACTTCTCTCCACATGCTCATTTCTGAGAGAAATGTGTGTGTGAAAGCCGTCTTCACCTAGCTTGTTGGGAACACAAAGTTCCTTTTCAGTTGCAAACTACACTCCTTACATATATATGGGGAGGTACTAGCTTCAACTCGGTTTTACAGGGAAAATTGCAGGAACTTCAAACCGGCACTAGGAAACAGAGTGAGAAACCAGAGAATAGTTTCCCCTGAAACCCGTTCCCTTTGTGCTAGATGAACAAACGTCTGTCAACATGGTCTGATCTGAGTGATCCGTGTGTGTGAAAGCCGTCCGTAAACTAGCTTGTTGGGAACACAAAGTTCCTTTTAATTTGCAAACTCCACTCCATACATATATATGGGGAGGTACTAGCTCCAACTCTGTTTTACAGGGAAAACGGCAGGAACTTCACACCGTCACTAGGAAACAGACTGAGAAAACAGAGTAAAGTTTTCTCATGCAACGCGTTTAATTTGTGCTAGATGAACGAACATCTCTGCACATGCTCAGTTCTGAGAGATAAGTGTGTGTGAAAGCCGTACATCACCTAGTTTTTGGGAACACATAGTTCCTTTTCAGGTGCAAACTACAATCCTTACATATATATGGGGAGGTATTAGCTCCAACTCGGTTTTACAGTGAAAACTGCAGGAACTTCAAACCATCACTAGGAAACAGACTGAGAAACCAGAGTAAAAGTTTCTCCTGTAACCCGTTCCCTTTGTGATAGATGAACAAACGTCTGTCTACATGCTCAGTTCTGAGAAATCTGTGTGTGTGAAAGACGTCCTTCACCTAGCTTGTTGGGAACACAAAGTTCCTTTTCAGTTTCAAACTACACTCCTTACATATATATGGGGAGGTACTAGCTCCAACTCGGTTTTACAGGGAAAACTGCAGGAACTTCAAACCGGCACTAGGAAAGAGACTGAGAAACCAGAGTATAATTTCTCCTGCTACCCGTTTACTTTTTGCTAGCTGAACGAACGTCTCTCCACATGCTCAGTTCTGAGAGATAAGTGTGTGTGAATGCCGTACATCACCTAGCTTGTTTGGAACACATAGTTCCTTTTCAGATGCAAACTACAATCCTTACATATATATGGGGAGGTACTAGTTCCAACTCGGTTTTCAGTGAAAATTGCAGGATCTTCAAACTGGCACTAGGAAGCAGACTGAGAAACCAGAGTAAAGTTTCTCCTTCAAACATTTCCCATTGTGCTAGGTGAAGGAACGTCTCTCCAGATGCTCAGTTCTGAGAAATATTTGTGTGTGAAAACCGTCCTTCACATATCTTGTTTTGAAAACAAAGTTACTTTTCTGTTGCAAACTACACTCCATTCATATATATGGGGAGGTACTAGCTCCAACTCGGTTTTACAGTGAAAACTGCAGGAACTTCAAACCAGCACTAGGAAACTGACTGAGAATCCAGAGTAACAGTTACCCCTTCAACCCGTTCCCTTTGTGCTAGATGAACGAACGTCTCTCCAAATGCTCAGTTCTGAGAGATAAGTGTGTGTGAAAGCCGACCTTCACCTAGGTGTTTGGAACACAAAGTTCCTTTTCAGTTGCAAACTACACTCCTTAAATATATATGGGGAGGTACTACCTCCAACTCGGTTTTACAGTAAAAACTGCAGGAACTTCAATCCGGCACTAGGAATCAGACTGAGAAACCACAGTAAAAGTTTCTTCTGCAACCCATTCCCATTGTGCTAGATGAACGAAATTCTCTCCACATGCTCAGTTTTGAGAGATAAGTGGGTGTGAAAGGCGTCATTCACCTAGCTTTTTGGGAACACCAAGTTCCTTTCCAGTTGCAAACTACAATGCATACATATATATGGGGATATACTAGCTCCAAATCGGTTTTACAGTGAAAACTGCAGGAAATTCATACCGGCACTAACAGACTGAGAAACCAGAGTAAAACTTTCTCCTGCATCCGGTTTACTTTGTGCTAGATGAACGAACGTCTCTCCACGTGCTCACTTCTGAGAGATAAGTGTGTGTGAAAGCCGTCATTCACCTAGCTTGTTGGGAAAACAAAGTTCCTTTTCAGTTGCAAACTACAATCCTTACATATATATGGGGAGGTACTAGCTCCAACTCGGTTTTACAGTGAAAACTGCAGGAACTTCAAACCGGCACTAGGAAACAGACTGAGAAACCAGAGTAAAAGTTTTTCCTGCAACCCGTTCCCTTTGTGCTAGATGTACGAACGTCTCTCCACATGCTCAGTTCTGAGAGATATGTGTGTGTGAAAGCCGTCCTTCACCTAGGTTGTTGGGAATACAAAGTTCCTTTTCAGTCGCAAACTATATTCCACAAATATATATGCGTGGTATTAGCTCCAACTCGGTTTTACAGTGAAAACTGCAGGAGCTTCAAACCGGCAGTAGGAAACAGACTGAGAAACCAGAGAAAAAGTTTCTCCTGCAACCCGTTAACTTTGTGCTAGATGAACGAACTTCTCTCCACATGCGCAGTTCTGGTAGATAAGTGTGTGTGAAAGCCGTCCTTCAACTAGGTGTTTGGAACACATAGATCCTTTACAGTTGCAAACTACACTCCATACATATATATGGGGATGTACTAGCTCCAACTCGGTTTTACAGTGAAAACTGCAGGAACTTCAAAACTGCACTAGGAAACAGACTGAGAAAACAGAGTAAAAGTTTCTCCTGCAACCATTTCCCTTTTTGCTAGATGAAAGAACGTCTCTCCAAATGATCAGTTCTGAGAAATAAGTGTGTGAATGCCGTCCTTCACATAGTTTGTTGGGAACAGAAATTTCCTTTCCAGTTGCAAACTACAATCCATACATGTATATGGGGAGGTACTAGCTCCAACTAAGTTTTACAGTGAAAACTGCAGGAATTTCAAACCGATACTAGGAAACAGACTGAGAAAACCCAGTAAAATTTTTTCCTGCAACCCGTTTATTTTGTGCTAGATGAACGAACCTCTCTTCACATGCTAGTTCCCAGAGAAATGTGTGTGTTAAAGCCGTCCTTCAACTAGGTTGTTGGGAACACAAAGTTACTTTTAAGTTGCAAACTACACTCCTTACATATATATGGGGAGGTACTAGCTTCAACTCGCTTTTACAGGGAAAATAGCAGGAATTTCAAACCGGCACAAGGAAACAGAGTGAGAAACCAGAGAATAGTTTCCCCTGAAACCCGTTCCCTTTGTGCTAGATGAACAAACGTCTGTCAACATGGTCTGATCTGAGTGATCAGTGTGTGTGAAAGCCGTCCTTCAACTAGCTTGTTGGGAACACAAAGTTACTTTTAATTTGCCAACTCCACTCCATACATATATATGGGGAGGTACTAGCTCCAACTCTGTTTTACAGGGAAAACGGCAGGAACTTCACACCGTCACTAGGAAACAGACTGAGAAAACAGAGTAAAGTTTTCTCATGCAACGCGTTTAATTTGTGCTAGATGAACGAACGTCTCTGCACATGCTCAGTTCTGAGAGATAAGTGTGTGTGAAAGCCGTACATCACCTAGTTTTTGGGAACACATAGTTCCTTTTCAGGTGCAAACTACAATCCTTACATATATATGGGGAGGTATAAGCTCCAACTCGGTTTTACAGTGAAAACTGCAGGAACTTCAAACCATCACTAGGAAACAGACTGAGAAACCAGACTAAAAGTTTCTCCTGTAACCCGTTCCCTTTGTGATAGATGAACAAACGTCTGTCTACATGCTCAGTTCTGAGAAATCTGTGTGTGTGAAAGACGTCCTTCACCTAGCTTGTTGGGAACACAAAGTTCCTTTTCAGTTTCAAACTACACTCCTTACATATATATGGGGAGGTACTAGCTCAAACTCGGTTTTACAGGGAAAACTGCAGGAACTTCAAACCGACACTAGGAAAGAGACTGAGAAACCAGAGTATAATTTCTCCTGCTACCCGTTTACTTTTTGCTAGCTGAACGAACGTCTCTCCACATGCTCAGTTCTGAGAGATAAGTGTGTGTGAATGCCGTACATCACCTAGCTTGTTTGGAACACATAGTTCCTTTTCAGTTGCAAACTACAATTCTTACATATATATGGGGAGGTACTAGTTCCAACTCGGTTTTCAGTGAAAATTGCAGGATCTTCAATCTGGCACTAGGAAGCAGACTGAGAAACCAGAGTAAAAGTTTCTCCTTCAAACCTTTCCCATTGTGCTACGTGAAGGAACGTCTCTCCAGATGCTCAGTTCTGAGAAATAATTGTGTGTGAAATAGGAACTTCAAATAGCTTGTTGGGAACACAAAGTTCCTTTTCAGTTGCAAACTACACTTCTTACATATATATGGGGAGGTACTAGCTCCAACTCGGTTTTACAGTGAAAACTGCAGGAACTTCAAACCGGCACTAGGAAACACACTGAAAAACCAGAGTAAAAGTTTCTCCTGCAACCCGTTCCCTTTGTGCTAGATGAACGAACGTCTCTCCACATGCTCAGTTCTGAGAGATAAGTGTGTGTGAAAGCCGTCCTTCAACTAGATTGTTGGGAACACATAGTTCCTTTTCAGTTGCAAACTACACTCCATACATATATATGGGGAGGTACTAGCTCCAACTCGGTTTTACAGTGAAAACTGCAGGAACTTCAAACCGGCACTAGGAATCAGACTGAGAAACCACAGTAAAAGTTTCTTCTGCAACCCATTCCCATTGTGCTAGATGAACGAAATTCTCTCCACATGCTCAGTTTTGAGAGATAAGTGGGTGTGAAAGGCGTCATTCACCTAGCTTTTTGGGAACACCAAGTTCCTTTCCAGTTGCAAACTACAATGCATACATATATATGGGGATGTACTAGCTCCAAATCGGTTTTACAGTGAAAACTGCAGGAAATTCATACCGGCACTAACAGACTGAGAAACCAGAGTAAAACTTTCTCCTGCATCCGGTTTACTTTGTGCTAGATGAACGAACGTCTCTCCACGTGCTCACTTCTGAGAGATAAGTGTGTGTGAAAGCCGTCATTCACCTAGCTTGTTGGGAAAACAAAGTTCCTTTTCAGTTGCAAACTACAATCCTTACATATATATGGGGAGGTACTAGCTCCAACTCGGTTTTACAGTGAAAACTGCAGGAACTTCAAACCGGCACTAGGAAACAGACTGAGAAACCAGAGTAAAAGTTTTTCCTGCAACCCGTTCCCTTTGTGCTAGATGTACGAACGTCTCTCCACATGCTCAGTTCTGAGAGATATGTGTGTGTGAAAGCCGTCCTTCACCTAGGTTGTTGGGAATACAAAGTTCCTTTTCAGTCGCAAACTACATTCCACAAATATATATGCGTGGTATTAGCTCCAACTCGGTTTTACAGTGAAAACTGCAGGAGCTTCAAACCGGCAGTAGGAAACAGACTGAGAAACCAGAGAAAAAGTTTCTCCTGCAACCCGTTAACTTTGTGCTAGATGAACGAACTTCTCTCCACATGCGCAGTTCTGATAGATAAGTGTGTGTGAAAGCCGTCCTTCAACTAGGTGTTTGGAACACATAGATCCTTTACAGTTGCAAACTACACTCCATACATATATATGAGGATGTACTAGCTCCAACTCGGTTTTACAGTGAAAACTGCAGGAACTTCAAAACTGCACTAGGAAACAGACTGAGAAAACAGAGTAAAAGTTTCTCCTGCAACCATTTCCCTTTTTGCTAGATGAAAGAACGTCTCTCCAAATGATCAGTTCTGAGAAATAAGTGTGTGAATGCCGTCCTTCACATAGTTTGTTGGGAACAGAAATTTCCTTTCCAGTTGCAAACTACAATCCATACATGTATATGGGGAGGTACTAGCTCCAACTAAGTTTTACAGTGAAAACTGCAGGAATTTCAAACCGACACTAGGAAACAGACTGAGAAAACCCAGTAAAATTTTTTCCTGCAACCCGTTTATTTTGTGCTAGATGAACGAACCTCTCTCCACATGCTAGTTCCCAGAGAAATGTGTGTGTTAAAGCCGTACTTCAACTAGGTTGTTGGGAACACAAAGTTACTTTTAAGTTGCAAACTACACTCCTTACATATATATGGGGAGGTACTAGCTTCAACTCGCTTTTACAGGGAAAATAGCAGGAATTTCAAACCGGCACAAGGAAACAGAGTGAGAAACCAGAGAATAGTTTCCCCTGAAACCCGTTCCCTTTGTGCTAGATGAACAAACGTCTGTCAACATGGTCTGATCTGAGTGATCAGTGTGTGTGAAAGCCGTCCTTCAACTAGCTTGTTGGGAACACAAAGTTCCTTTTAATTTGCAAACTCCACTCCATACATATATATGGGGAGGTACTAGCTCCAACTCTGTTTTACAGGGAAAACGGCAGGAACTTCACACCGTCACTAGGAAACAGACTGAGAAAACAGAGTAAAGTTTTCTCATGCAACGCGTTTAATTTGTGCTAGATGAACGAACGTCTCTGCACATGCTCAGTTCTGAGAGATAAGTGTGTGTGAAAGCCGTACATCACCTAGTTTTTGGGAACACATAGTTCCTTTTCAGGTGCAAACTACAATCCTTACATATATATGGGGAGGTATTAGCTCCAACTCGGTTTTACAGTGAAAACTGCAGGAACTTCAAACCATCACTAGGAAACAGACTGAGAAACCAGACTAAAAGTTTCTCCTGTAACCCGTTCCCTTTGTGATAGATGAACAAACGTCTGTCTACATGCTCAGTTCTGAGAAATCTGTGTGTGTGAAAGACGTCCTTCACCTAGCTTGTTGGGAACACAAAGTTCCTTTTCAGTTTCAAACTACACTCCTTACATATATATGGGGAGGTACTAGCTCCTACTCGGTTTTACAGGGAAAACTGCAGGAACTTCAAACCGACACTAGGAAAGAGACTGAGAAACCAGAGTATAATTTCTCCTGCTACCCGTTTACTTTTTGCTAGCTGAACGAACGTCTCTCCACATGCTCAGTTCTGAGAGATAAGTGTGTGTGAATGCCGTACATCACCTAGCTTGTTTGGAACACATAGTTCCTTTTCAGTTGCAAACTACAATTCTTACATATATATGGGGAGGTACTAGTTCCAACTCGGTTTTCAGTGAAAATTGCAGGATCTTCAAACTGGCACTAGGAAGCAGACTGAGAAACCAGAGTAAAAGTTTCTCCTTCAAACCTTTCCCATTGTGCTACGTGAAGGAACGTCTCTCCAGATGCTCAGTTCTGAGAAATAATTGTGTGTGAAATAGGAACTTCAAATAGCTTGTTGGGAACACAAAGTTCCTTTTCAGTTGCAAACTACACTTCTTACATATATATGGGGAGGTACTAGCTCCAAATCGGATTTACAGTAAAAACTGCAGGAACTTCAAACCGGCACTAGGAAACAGACTGAGAAACCAGAGTAAAAGTTTCTTCTGCAACCCGTTCCCATTGTGCTAGGTGAACAAAATTCTCTCCACATGCTCAGTTTTGAGAGATAAGTGTGTGTGAAAGGCGTCATTCATTAGCTTGTTGGGAACACAAAGTTCCTTTCCAGTTGCAAACTACAGTCCATACATATATATGGTGATGTATTAGCTCCAACTCGGTTTTACAGTGAAAACTGCAGGAACTTCAAACCGGCACTAGGAAACAGACTGAGAAACCAGAGTAAAGTTTTCTGCTGTAACCCGTTTACTTTGTGCTAAATGAACGAACTTCTCTCCACATGCTCATTTCTGAGGGAAATGTGTGTGTGAAAGCCGTCTTCACCTAGCTTGTTGGGAACACAAAGTTCCTTTTCAGTTGCAAAATACACTCCTTACATATATATGGGGAGGTACTAGCTCCAACTCGCTTTTAAGTGAAAATTGCAGGAACTTAAAACCGGCACCAAGAAGCAGACTGATAAACCAGAGTAAAAGTTTCTCCTTCAAACCGTTCCCATTGTTCTAGATAAAGGAACGTCTCTCAACATTCTCAGTTCTGAGAAATAATTGTGTGTGATAGAGGCTCTTCACCTAGCTTGTTGGGAACACATAGTTCCTTTTCAGTTGCAAACTACACTCCATACATATATATGGGGATGTATTAGCTCCATCTCGGTTTTACAGTGTAAACTGCCGGAACTTCAAACCAGAACTAGGAAACAGACTGAGAAAACAGATTAAAAGTTTTTCATGCAACCCGTTAATTTTGTGCTAGATGAACGAACGTCTCTAAACATGCTAGTTGTCAGAGAAATGTGTGTGTGGAAGCCGTCCTCCAACTAGCTTTTTGGGAACACAAAGTTACTTTTTAGTAGCAAACTACACTCCTTACATATATATGGGGAGGTACTAGCTTCAACTCGGTTTTACAGGGAAAATTGCAGGAACTTCAAACCGGCACTAGGAAACAGAGTGAGAAACCAGAGAATACTTTCCCCTGAAACCCGTTCCCTTTGTGCTATATGAACAAACGTCTGTCAACATGGTCTGATCTGAGCGATCAGTGTGTGTGAAAGCCGTCCTTCAACTAGCTTGTTGGGAACACAAAGTTCCTTTTAATTTACAAACTCCACTCCATACATATATATGGGGAGGTACTAGCTCCAACTCTGTTTTACAGGGAAAACGGCAGGAACTTCACACCGTCACTAGGAAACAGACTGAGAAAACAGAGTAAAGTTTTCTCCTGCAACGCGTTTAATTTGTGCTAGATGAAAGAACATCTCTGCACATGCTAAGTTCTGAGAGATAAGTGTGTGTGAAAGCCGTACATCACCTAGTTTTTGGGAACACATAGTTCCTTTTCAGGTGCAAACTACAATCCTTACATATATATGGGGAGGTATTAGCTCCAACTCGGTTTTACAGTGAAAACTGCAGGAACTTCAAACCATCACTAGGAAACAGACTGAGAAACCAGAGTAAAAGTTTCTCCTGTAACCCGTTCCCTTTGTGATAGATGAACAAACGTCTGTCTACATGCTCAGTTCTGAGAAATCTGTGTGTGTGAAAGACGTCCTTCACCTAGCTTGTTGGGAACACAAAGTTCCTTTTCAGTTTCAAACTACACTCCTTACATATATATGGGGAGGTACTAGCTCCAACTCGGTTTTACAGGGAAAACTGCAGGAACTTCAAACCGACACTAGGAAAGAGACTGAGAAACCAGAGTATAATTTCTCCTGCTACCCGTTTACTTTTTGCTAGCTGAACGAACGTCTCTCCACATGCTCAGTTCTGAGAGATAAGTGTGTGTGAATGCCGTACATCACCTAGCTTGTTTGGAACACATAGTTCCTTTTCAGATGCAAACTACAATCCTTACATATATATGGGGAGGTACTAGTTCCAACTCGGTTTTCAGTGAAAATTGCAGGATCTTCAAACTGGCACTAGGAAGCAGACTGAGAAACCAGAGTAAAAGTTTCTCCTTCAAAACTTTCCCATTGTGCTAGGTGAAGGAACGTCTCTCCAGATGCTCAGTTCTGAGAAATATTTGTGTGTGAATGCCGTCCTTCACCTAGGTTGTTGGGAATACAAAGTTCCTTTTCAGTCGCAAACTACATTCCACAAATATATATGCGTGGTATTAGCTCCAACTCGGTTTTACAGTGAAAACTGCAGGAACTTCAAACCGGCAGTAGGAAACAGACTGAGAAAACAGAGAAAAAGTTTCTCCTGCAACCCGTTAACTTTGTGCTAGATGAACGAACTTCTCTCCACATGCACAGTTCTGATAGATAAGTGTGTGTGATAGCCGTCCTTCAACTTGGTGTTTGGAACACAAAGATCCTTAAAGTTGCAAACTACACTCCATACATATATATGGGGTTGTACTAGCTCCAACTTCGTTTTACAGTGAAAACTGCAGGAACTTCAAACCCGCACTAGGAAACTGACTGAGATACCAGAGTAAAAGTTTCTCCTGTAACCCGTTTACTTTGTGCTAGATGAACGAACGTCTCTTCACATGCACAGTTCTGATAGATAAGTGTGTGTGAAAGCCGTCCTTCACCTAGGTGTTTGGAACACAAAATTCCTTTTTTAGTTGTAAACTACAATCCTTACATATATATGGGGAAGTACTAGCTCCAAATCGGTTTTACATTCAAAACTGCAGGAACTTCAAACCGGCACTAGGAAACAGACTGAGAAAACAGATTAAAGTTTTTCCTGCAACCCATTCCATTTGAGCTAGATGAACGAACGTCTTCCACATGTTCCCATCTAAGAGATTAGTGTGTGTGAAAGCCATAATTCAACTACCTTTTTGGGAACGCAAAATTAATTTTCAGTTGCCAACTACACTCCATACATATATATGGGGAAGTACTAGCTCCAACCCAGTTTTACAGGGAAAACTGCAGGAACTTCAAACCGGCACTAGGAAACAGTCTGAGAAACCAGAGTAAATGTTTCTCCTGCAACACGTTCCCTTTGTGCTAGATGAACGAACGTGTGTTAACATGCTCAGTACTGAGAAATCAGTGTGTGTGAAAGCAGTCCTTCACATAGCTTGTTGGGAACACAAAGTTCCTTTTAAATTGCAAACTACACTCCATACATATATATGGGGAGGTACTAGCTCCAACTCGGTTTTAAATAGAAAACTGCAGGAACTTCAAACCGGCACTAGGAAACAGACTGAGAAACCAGAGTAAAAGTTTCTTCTGCAACCCGTTCAATTTGCGCTATATGAACGAACGTCTGACAACATGCTCATTTCTGAGAGATAATTGTGTGTGAAAGCCGTCCTTCGCCTAGCTTGTTGGGAAAACAAAGTTCCTTTTCAGTTGCAAACTACTATCCTTACATATATATGGGGAGGTACTAGCTCCAACTCGGTTTTACAGTGAAAACTGCAGGAACTTCAAACCGGCACTAGGAAACAAACTGAGAAACCAGAGTAAAAGTTTTTCCTGCAACCCGTTCCCTTTGTGCTAGATGAACGAACGTCTCTCCAAATGATCAGTTCTGAGAAATAAGTGTGTGAATGCCGTCCTTCACATAGTTTGTTGGGAACAGAAATTTCCTTTCCAGTTGCAAACTACAATCCATTCATATATATGGGGAGGTACTAGCTCCAACTAGGTTTTACAGTGAAAACTGCAGGAACTTCAAACAGACACTAGGAAACAAACTGAGATACCAGAGTAAAAGTTTCTCCTGCAACCCGTTTACTTTGTGCTAAATGAACGAACTTCTCTCCACATGCTCAATTCTGAGAGAAATGTGTGTGTGAAAGCCGTCTTCACCTAGCTTGTTGGGAACACAAAGTTCCTTTTCAGTTGCAAACTACACTCCTTACATATATATGGGGAGGTACAAGCTCCAACTCGCTTTTAAGTGAAAATTGCAGGAACTTAAAACCGGCACCAAGAAGCAGACTGAGAAACCAGAGTAAAAGTTTCTCCTTCAAACCGTTCCCATTGTTCTAGATAAAGGAACGTCTCTCAACATGCTCAGTTCTGAGAAATAATTGTGTGTGAAAGAGGCTCTTCACCTAGCTTGTTGGGAACACATAGTTCCTTTTCAGTTGCAATCTACACTCCATACATATATATGGGGATGTATTAGCTCCATCTCGGTTTTACAGTGTAAACTGCCGGAACTTCAAACCAGAACTAGGAAACAGACTGAGAAAACAGATTAAAAGTTTTTCCTGCAACCCGTTAATTTTGTGCTAGATGAACGAACGTCTCTCCACATGCTAGTTGTCAGAGAAAAGTGTGTGTGGAAGCCGTCCTCCAACTAGCTTTTTGGGAACACAAAATTACTTTTAAGTAGCAAACTACACTCCTTACATATATATGGGGAGGTACTAGCTTCAACTCGGTTTTACAGGGAAAATTGCAGGAACTTCAATCCGGCACTAGGAAATAGACTGAGAAACCAGAGTAAAAGTTTCCCCTGCAACCCGTTCCCTTTGTGCTAAATGAACAAACGTCTGTCAACATGCTCAGATCTGAGAGATCAGTGTGTGTGAAAGCCGTACTTCAACTAGCTTTTTGGGAACACAAAGTTCCTTTTAAATTGCAAACTCCACTCCATAGTTAAATATGGGGAGGAACTAGCTCCAACTCTGTTTTACATGGAAAACGGCATGAACTTCGTACCGGTACTAGGAAACAGACTGAGAAACCAGAGTAAAATTTTCTCCTGCTACCCGTTTAATTAGTGCTAGATGAACGAAAGTCTCTCCACATGCTCAGTTCTGTGAGATAAGTGTGTGTGAAAGCCGTACTTCACCTAGCTTGTTGGGAACACAAAGTTCCTTTAGAGTTGCAAACTACAATCCATACATATATAAGGTGATGTATTAGCTCCAACTCGGTTTTACAGTTGAAACTGCAGGAACTTCAAACCATCACTAGGAAACAGACTGAGAATCAAGAGTAAAATTTTCTTCTGTTACCCGTTTACTTTGTGCTAGTTGAACGAACGTCTCTCCACATTCTCAGTTCTGAGAGATATGTGTGTGTGAAAGCCGTGCTTCACCTAGCTTGTTGGGAACACAAAGTTCCTTTTCAGTTGCAAACTACACTCCTTACATATATATGGGGAGGTACTAGCTCCAACTCGCTTTTCAGTGAAAACTGCAGGAACTTCAACCCGGCACTAGGAAGCCGACTGAGAACCACAGTAAAAGTTTCTTCTGCAATCCGTTCCCATTGTGCTAGATGAACGAAATTCTCTCAACATGCTCAGTTTTGAGAGATAAGTGTGTGTGAAAGGCGTCATTCACCTAGCTTGTTAGGAACACAAGTCCCTTTCCAGTTGCAAACTACAATCCATACATATATATGGTGATGTACTAGTTCCAAATCGGTTTTACAGTGAAAACGGCAGGAACTTCAAACCGGCAGTAGGAAACCAACTGAGAAACCAGAGTAAATGTTTCTCTAGCAACCCGTTAATTTTGTGCTAGATGAACGAACGTCTCTCCACATGCACAGTTCTGATAGAAAAGTGTGTGTGAAAGCCTTCCTTCACCTAGGTGTTTGGAACACAAAGTTCCTTTCCAGGAGTAAACTACACTCCATACATATATATGGGATTGTACTAGCTTCAACTCGATTTTACAGTAGAAACTGCAGGAAATTCAAAACGGCACTATGAAAAAGACTGAGAAATCACAGTAAAAGTTTCTTCTGCAAACAGTTCCCTTTGTGCTACATGAACGAACGTCTCTCCACATGCTCAGTTTTGAGAGATAATTGTGTGTGAAAGCCGTCCTTCAACTAGCTTGTTGGGAACACAAATTTCCTTTACAGTTGCAAACTACAATCCATATATTTATATTGTGATGTACTACCTCCAACTCGGTTTTACAGTGAAAACTGCAGGAACTTAAAACCGGCACTAGGAAACTGACTGAGATACCAGAGTGAAATTTTCTCCTGTAACCTGTTTATTTGTGGTAGATGAACGAACGTCTCTCCACATGCTCAGTTCTGAGAGATAAGTGTGTGTGAAAGCCGTCCTTCACCTAGCTTGTTGAGAACAGAAAGTTCCTTTTAAATAGCAAACTCCACTCCATACATATATATGGGGAGGTACTAGGTCCAACTCTGTTTTACAGGGAAAACGGCAGGAACTTCACACCGGCACTAGGAAACAGACTTAGAAACCAGAGTAAAATTTTCTCCTGCAACCCGTTTACTTTGTGCTAGATGAACGAACATCTCTTCAAATGCTCAGTTTTGAGAGATAATTTTGTGTGAAAGCCGTACTTCACCTAGCTTGTTGGGAACACAAAGTTCCATTCCTTGTGCAAACTATACTCCTTACATATATATGGGGAGGTACTAGCTCCAACTCGGTTTTACAGTAAAAACTGCAGGAACTTCAAACAGACACTAGGAAACAAACTGAGATACCAGAGTAAAAGTTTCTCCTGCAACCCGTTACCTTTGTGCTAGATGAAAGGACGTCTCTCCAAATGATCAGTTCTGAGAAATAAGTGTATGTGAAAGCCGTCCTTCACCTAGCTTGTTGGGAACACAATGTTCCTTTCCAGTTGCAAACTACAATCCATACATATATATGGGGAGGTACTAGCTCCAACTCGTTTTTACAGGGAAAATTGCAGGAACTTCAACCCGGCACTAAAAAACAGACTGAGAAATCAGAGAAATGTTTCCCCTGAATCCCGTTCCCTTTGTGCTCGATGAACAAACGTCAGTCAACATGCTCAGATCTGAGTGATCAGTTTGTGTGAAAGCCGTCCTTCAACTAGCTTGTTGGGAACACAAAGTTCCTTTTAAATTGCAAATTGCACTCCATACATATATATGGGGAGGTACTAGCTCCAACTCTGTTTTACGGGGAAAACAGCACGAACTTCACACCGGCACTAGGAAACAGACTGAGAAACCAGAGTAAAGTTTTCTCCTGCAACGGGTTTAAGTTGTGCTAGATGAACGAACGTCTCTCCACATGCTCATTTCTGTGAGATAAGTGTGTGTGAAAGCCGGGCTTCAGCTAGCTTGTTGGGAACACAAAGTTCCTTTTCAGTTGCACACAACACTCTTACATATATATGGGGAGGTTCTACCTCCAACTCGGTTTTACAGTGAATACTGCAGGAACTTCAAACCAGCACTAGGAAACAGACTGAGAAACCAGAGTAAAAGTTTCTCGTGCAACACGTTCCCTTTGTGCTAGATGAACAAACGTTTGTCTACATGTTCAGTTCTGAGAAATCAGTGTGTGTGAAAGCCGCACTTAACCTAGCTTGTTGGGAACACAAATTTACTTTTCAGATTCAAACTACACTCCTTAAATATATATGGGTAGGTAATAGCTACAACTGTGTTGTACAGGGAAAACTGCAGGAACTTCAAACCGGCACTAGGAAAGAGACTGGGAAACCAGAGTAAAATTTTTTCCTGCAACCCTTTTTCTTTTGCTAGATGAACGAACTTCTCTCCACATGTTCAGTTCTGAGAAATTATTGTGTGTGAAAGATGCCCTTCACCTAGCTTGTTGGGAAAATATAGTTCCTTTTCAGTTCCTAACTACACTCCATATATATATGGGGATGTACTAGCTCCAACTCGGGTTACAGTGAAAACTGCAGGAACATCAAACCGGCAGTAGGAAACAGACTGAGAAACCCGATTAATAGTTTCTCCTGCAACCCATTCCCATTGTGCTAAATGAACGAAATTCTCTCCACATGCTCAGTTTTGAGAGATAAGTGTGTGAAAGGCATCATTCACCTATCTTGTTGGGAACACAAAGTTCCTTTCCAGTTGCAAACTGCAATCCATACATATATATGGGGATGTACTTGCTCCAAATCGGTTTTACAGGAAAACTACAGGAACTTCAAACCGGCGGTAGGAAACAGACTGAGAAACCAGAGTAAAATTTTCTCCTGCAACCAGCTTTCTTTTGCTAGATGAACGAACGTCTCTCCACATGCTCAGTTCTGAGAGGTAAGTGTGTGTGAAAGCCGTACATCACATAGCTTGTTGGGAACACATAGTTCCTTTTCAGTTGCAAACTAATCTCCTTATATATATGTGGGGAGGTACTAGCTCCAACTCGATTTTACAGTGAAAACTGCAGGAATTTCAAACCAGCACTAGGAAACAGACTGAGAAACCAGAATAAAAGTTTCTCCTGTAAACCGTTCCCTTTGTGCTAAATGAAAAAACGTCTGTCTACATGCTCAGTTCTGAGAAATCATTGTGTGTGAAAGCCTCCCTTCACCTAGCTTGTTGGGAACACAAAGTTCCTTTTCAGTTTCAAACTACACTCCTTATATATATATGGGAGGTAGTAGTTCCAACTCGGTTTTCAGTGAAAACTGCAGGATCTTCAACCTGGCACTAGGAAGCAGACTGAGAAACCAGAGTAAAAGTTTGTCCTTCAAACATTTCCCATTGTGCTAGATGTAGGAAAGTCTCTCCACATGCTCAATTGTGAGAGATAATTTTGTGCGAAAGCCGTCCTTCACCTAGCTTGTTGGGAACACAAAGTAACTTTCAAGTTCCAAAATACACTCCATACAATATATGGGGAGGTACTAGCTCCAACTCGGTTTTACAGTGAATACTGCAGGAACTTCAAACTGGCACTAGGAAACAGACTAAGAAAACAGAGTAAAAGTTTTACTTGCAACCCTTTCTCTTTGTGCTAGATGAACAAACGTCTGTCTACATGCTCAGATCTGAGAGATCAGTGTGTGTGAAAGCCGTCCTGAAACTAGTTTGTTGGGAACATAAAGTTCCTTTTAAATTGCAAACTCCACTCCATACATATATATGGGGAGGTATTAGCTCCAACTCTATTTTACAGGGAAAACGGCATGAACTTCACACCGGCACTAGGAAACAGACTGAGAAACCAGAGTAATATTTTCTCCTGCAACCCGTTTACATTGTGCTAGATGAACGAACGTCTCTTCACATGCTCAGTTTTGAGAGATAATTGTTTGTGAAAGCCGTACTTCACCTAGCTTGTTGGGAATACAAAGTTCCTTTTCAGTTGCAAACTACACTCCATACATTTATATGGGGATGTATTAGCTCCATCTCGGTTTTACAGTGTAAACTGCCGGAACTTCAAACCAGAACTAGGAAACAGACTGAGAAAACAGAGTAAAAGTTTTTCCTGCAACCCGTTTACTTTGTGCTAGATGAACGTACGTCTCTCCACAAGCTAGTTCTCAGAGAAAAGTGTGTGTGGAAGCCGTCCTCCAACTAGCTTTTTGGGAACACAAAGTCCCTTTTAAATTGAAAACTCCACTCCATACTTAAATATGGGGAGGAACTAGCTCCAACACTGTTTTACAGGGAAAACATCATGAACTTCATACCGGCACTAGGAATCAGACTGAGAAACCCGAGTAAAATTTTCTCCTGCAACCCGTTTAATTTGTGCTAGATGAACAAAAGTCTCTCCACATGCTCAGTTCTGAGAGATAAGTGTGTGTGAAAGCCGGGCTTCAACTAGCTTGTTGGGAACACAAAGTTCCTTTTCAGTTGCAAACTACAATCCATACATATATATGGTGATGTATTAGTTCCAATTCAGTTTTACAGTGAAAACTGCAGAAACTTCAAACCGGCACTAGGAAACAGACTGAGAATCAAGAGTAAAATTTTCTCCTGTAACCCGTTTATTTTGTGGTAGTTGAACGAACGTCTCTCCACATGCACAGTTCTGATAGATAAGTGTGGGTGAAAGCCGTCCTTCAACTAGGTGTTTGGAACACAAAGTTCCTTTCCAGGTGCAAACTACAATCCATACATATATATGGGGTTGTACTAGCTTCAACTCGATTTTACAGTAGAAACTGCAGGAAATTCAAAACGGCACTTGGAAAAAGACTGAGAAATCACAGTAAAAGTTTCTTCTGCAACCCGTTCCCTTTGTGCTACATGAATGAACGTCTCTCCACATGCTCAGTTTTGAGAGATAATTGTGTGTGAAGCCGTCCTTCAACTAGCTTGTTGGGAACAGAAATTTCCTTTACAGTTGCAAACTAAAATCCATATATTTATATTGTGATGTACTACCTCCAACTCGGTTTTACAGTGAAAACTGCCGGAACTTCAAACCGGCACTAGGAATCTGACTGAGATACCAGAGTGAAATTTTCTCCTGTAACCCGTTTACTTTGTGCTAGATGAATGAACGTCTCTCCACATGCTCAGTTCTGAGAGGTAAGTGTGTGTGAAAGCCGTCCTTCACCTAGCTTGTTGAGAACACGAAGTTCCTTTTAATTAGCAAACTCCGCTCCATACATATATATGGGGAGGTACTAGCTCCAACTCTGTTTTACAGGGAAAACGGCAGGAACTTCACACCGGCACTAGGAAACAGACTTAGAAACCAGAGTAAAATTTTCTCCTGCAAACCGTTTACTTTGTGCTACGTGAACGAACGTCTCTTCACATGCCCAGTTTTGAGATATAATTGTGTGTGGAAGCCGTACTTCACCTAGCTTGTTGGGAACACAAAATTCCTTTCCAGGTGCAAAATACACTCCTTACATATATATGGGGAGGTAGTAGCTCCAACTCAGTTTTACAGTAAAAACTGCAGGAACTTCTAACTGGCACTAGGAAACAGACTGAGAAACCACAGTAAAAGTTTCTTCTGCAACCCGTTCCCAATGTGCTAGATGAACGAAATTCTCTCCACATGCTCAGTTTTGATAGATAAGTGTGTGTGAAAGGCGTCATTCACCTAGCTTGTTGGGAACACAAAGTTCCTTTCCAGTTGCAAACTACAATCCATACATATATATGGGGAGGTACTAGCTCCAACTCTGTTTTACGGGGAAAACAGCACGAACTTCACACCGGCACTAGGAAACAGACTGAGAAACCAGAGTAAAGTTTTCCCCTGCAACGCGTTTAATTTGTGCTAGATGAACGAACGTCTCTCCACATGCTAATTTCTGTGAGATAAGTGTGTGTGAAAGCCGGGCTTCAGCTAGCTTGTTTGGAACACAAAGTTCCTTTTCAGTTGCACACTACACTCTTACATATATATGGGTAGGTACTAGCTACAACTGTGTTTTACAGGGAAAACTGCAGGAACTTCAAACCGGCACTAGGAAAGAGACTGAGAAACAGAGTAAAATTTTCTCCTGCAACCCGTTTTTTTTTGCTAGATGAACGAACGTCTCTCCACATGCTCAGTTCTGAGAGATAAGTGTGTGTGAAAGAGGCCCTTCACCTAGCTTGTTGGGAAAATATAGTTCCTTTTCAGTTGCTTACTACACTCCATACATATATATGGGGATGTACTATCTCCAACTCGGTTTTACAGTGAAAACTGCAGGAACTTCAAACCGGCACTAGGAAACAGACTGAGAAACCCGATTAATAGTTTCTCCTGCAACCCGTTCCCATTGTGCTAGATGAACGAAATTCTCTCCACATGCTCAGTTTTGAGAGATAAGTGTGTGTGAAAGGCGTCATTCACCTAGCTTGTTGGGAACACAAAGTTCCTTTCCAGTTGGAAACTACAATCCATACATATTTATGGGGATGTACTAGCTCCAAATCGGTTTTACAGGGAAAACTACAGGAACTTCAAACTGGCAGTAGGAAACAGACTGAGAAACCAGAGTAATTTTTCTCCTGCAACCAGCTTTATTTTGCTAGATGAACGAACGTCTCTCCACATGCTCAGTTTTGAGAGATAATTGTGTGTGAATGCCGCCCTTCACCTAGCTTGTTGGGAACACAAAGTTCCTTTTCAGTTTCAAACTACACTCCTTACATATATATGGGGAGGTACTAGCTCCAACTCGCTTTTCAGTGAAAACTGCAGGATCTTCAAACTGGCACTAGGAAGCAGACTGAGAAACCAGAGTAAAAGTTTCTCCTTCAAACCTTTCCCATTGTGCTAGGTGAAGGAACGTCTCTCCAGATGCTCAGTTCTGAGAAATAATTGTGTGTGAAAGAGGAACTTCAAATAGCTTGTAGGGAACACAAAGATCCTTTTCAGTTGCAAACTACACTTCTTACATATATATGGGGAGGTACTAGCTCCAAATCGGATTTACAATAAAAACTGCAGGAACTTCAAACCGGCACTAGGAAACAGACTGAGAAACCACAGTAAAAGTTTCTTCTGCAACCCGTTCCCATTGTGCTAGATGAACAAAATTCTCTCCACATGCTCAGTTTTGAGATACAAGTGTGTGTGAAAGGCGTCATTCATTAGCTTGTTGTGAACGCATAGTTCCTTTTCAGTTGCAAACTACACTCCATACATTTATATGGGGATGTATTAGCTCCATCTCGGTTTTACAGAGTAAACTGCCGGAACTTCAAACCAGAACTAGGAAACAGACTGAGAAAACAGAGTAAAAGTTTTTCCTGCAACCCGTTTACTTTGTGCTAGATGAACGTACGTCTCTCCACAAGCTAGTTCTCAGAGAAAAGTGTGTGTGGAAGCCGTCCTCCAACTAGCTTTTTGGGAACACAAAGTCCCTTTTAAATTGAAAACTCCACTCCATACTTAAATATTTGGAGGAACTAGCTCCAACACTGTTTTACAGGGAAAACATCATGAACTTCATACCGGCACTAGGAATCAGACTGAGAAACCCGAGTAAAATTTTCTTCTGCAACCCGTTTAATTTGTGCTAGATGAACAAAAGTCTCTCCACATGCTCAGTTCTGAGAGATAAGTGTGTGTGAAAGCCGGGCTTCAACTAGCTTGTTGGGAACACAAAGTTCCTTTTCAGTTGCAAACTACAATCCATACATATATATGGTGATGTATTAGTTCCAATTCAGTTTTACAGTGAAAACTGCAGAAACTTCAAACCGGCACTAGGAAACAGACTGAGAATCAAGAGTAAAATTTTCTCCTGTAACCCGTTTATTTTGTGGTAGTTGAACGAACGTCTCTCCACATGCACAGTTCTGATAGATAAGTGTGGGTGAAAGCCGTCCTTCAACTAGGTGTTTGGAACACAAAGTTCCTTTCCAGGTGCAAACTACAATCCATACATATATATGGGGTTGTACTAGCTTCAACTCGATTTTACAGTAGAAACTGCAGGAAATTCAAAACGGCACTTGGAAAAAGACTGAGAAATCACAGTAAAAGTTTCTTCTGCAACCCGTTCCCTTTGTGCTACATGAATGAACGTCTCTCCACATGCTCAGTTTTGAGAGATAATTCTGTGTGAAGCCGTTCTTCAACTAGCTTGTTGGGAACACAAATTTCCTTTACAGTTGCAAACTACAATCCATATATTTATATTGTGATGTACTACCTCCAACTCGGTTTTACAGTGAAAACTGCCGGAACTTCAAACCGGCACTAGGAAACTGACTGAGATACCAGAGTGAAATTTTCTCCTTTAACCCGTTTACTTTGTGCTAGATGAATGAACGTCTCTCCACATGCTCAGTTCTGAGAGGTAAGTGTGTGTGAAAGCCGTCCTTCACCTAGCTTGTTGAGAACACGAAGTTCCTTTTAAGTAGCAAACTCCGCTCCATACATATATATGGGGAGGTACTAGCTCCAACTCTGTTTTACAGGGAAAACGGCAGGAACTTCACACCGGCACTAGGAAACAGACTTAGAAACCAGAGTAAAATTTTCTCCTGCAAACCGTTTACTTTGTGCTACGTGAACGAACGTCTCTTCACATGCCCAGTTTTGAGATATAATTGTGTGTGGAAGCCGTACTTCACCTAGCTTGTTGGGAACACAAAATTCCTTTCCAGGTGCAAAATACACTCCTTACATATATATGGGGAGGTAGTAGCTCCAACTCGGTTTTAAAGTAAAAACTGCAGGAACTTCTAACTGGCACTAGGAAACAGACTGAGAAACCACAGTAAAAGTTTCTTCTGCAACCCGTTCCCAATGTGCTAGATGAACGAAATTCTCTCCACATGCTCAGTTTTGATAGATAAGTGTGTGTGAAAGGCGTCATTCACCTAGCTTGTTGGGAACACAAAGTTCCTTTCCAGTTGCAAACTACAATCCATACATATATATGGGGAGGTACTAGCTCCAACTCTGTTTTACGGGGAAAACAGCACGAACTTCACACCGGCACTAGGAAACAGACTGAGAAACCAGAGTAAAGTTTTCCCCTGCAACCCGTTTAATTTGTGCTAGATGAACGAACGTCTCTCCACATGCTAATTTCTGTGAGATAAGTGTGTGTGAAAGCCGGGCTTCAGCTAGCTTGTTTGGAACACAAAGTTCCTTTTCAGTTGCACACTACACTCTTACATATATATGGGTAGGTACTAGCTACAACTGTGTTTTACAGGGAAAACTGCAGGAACTTCAAACCGGCACTAGGAAAGAGACTGAGAAACAGAGTAAAATTTTCTCCTGCAACCCGTTTTTTTTTGCTAGATGAACGAACGTCTCTCCACATGCTCAGTTCTGAGAGATAAGTGTGTGTGAAAGAGGCCCTTCACCTAGCTTGTTGGGAAAATATAGTTCCTTTTCAGTTGCTAACTACACTCCATACATATATATGGGGATGTACTATCTCCAACTCGGTTTTACAGTGAAAACTGCAGGAACTTCAAACCGGCACTAGGAAACAGACTGAGAAACCCGATTAATAGTTTCTCCTGCAACCCGTTCCCATTGTGCTAGATGAACGAAATTCTCTCCACATGCTCAGTTTTGAGAGATAAGTGTGTGTGAAAGGCGTCATTCACCTAGCTTGTTGGGAACACAAAGTTCCTTTCCAGTTGGAAACTACAATCCATACATATTTATGGGGATGTACTAGCTCCAAATCGGTTTTACAGGGAAAACTACAGGAACTTCAAACTGGCAGTAGGAAACAGACTGAGAAACCAGAGTAATTTTTCTCCTGCAACCAGCTTTATTTTGCTAGATGAACGAACGTCTCTCCACATGCTCAGTTTTGAGAGATAATTGTGTGTGAATGCCGCCCTTCACCTAGCTTGTTGGGAACACAAAGTTCCTTTTCAGTTTCAAACTACACTCCTTACATATATATGGGTAGGTACTAGCTCCAACTCGCTTTTCAGTGAAAACTGCAGGAACTTCAAACTGGCACTAGGAAGCAGACTGAGAACCACAGTAAAAGTTTCTTTTGCAATCCGTTCCCATTGTGCTAGATGAACGAAATTATCTCCACATGCTCAGTTTTGAGAGATAAGTGTGTGTGAAAGGCGTCATTCACCTAGCTTGTTGGGAACACATAGTTCCTTTTCAGTTGCAAACTACACTCCTTACATATATATGGGGAGGTACTAGCTCCAACTCGCTTTTCAGTGAAAACTGCAGGATCTTCAAACTGGCACTAGGAAGCAGACTGAGAAACCAGAGTAAAAGTTTCTCCTTCAAACCTTTCCCATTGTGCTAGGTGAAGGAACGTCTCTCCAGATGCTCAGTTCTGAGAAATAATTGTGTGTGAAAGAGGAACTTCAAATAGCTTGTAGGGAACACAAAGATCCTTTTCAGTTGCAAACTACACTTCTTACATATATATGGGGAGGTACTAGCTCCAAATCGGATTTACAATAAAAACTGCAGGAACTTCAAACCGGCACTAGGAAACAGACTGAGAAACCACAGTAAAAGTTTCTTCTGCAACCCGTTCCCATTGTGCTAGATGAACAAAATTCTCTCCACATGCTCAGTTTTGAGAGACAAGTGTGTGTGAAAGGCGTCATTCATTAGCTTGTTGTGAACGCATAGTTCCTTTTCAGTTGCAAACTACACTCCATACATTTATATGGGGATGTATTAGCTCCATCTCGGTTTTACAGAGTAAACTGCCGGAACTTCAAACCAGAACTAGGAAACAGACTGAGAAAACAGAGTAAAAGTTTTTCCTGCAACCCGTTTACTTTGTGCTAGATGAACGTACGTCTCTCCACAAGCTAGTTCTCAGAGAAAAGTGTGTGTGGAAGCCGTCCTCCAACTAGCTTTTTGGGAACACAAAGTCCCTTTTAAATTGAAAACTCCACTCCATACTTAAATATGGGGAGGAACTAGCTCCAACACTGTTTTACAGGGAAAACAGCATGAACTTCATACCGGCACTAGGAATCAGACTGAGAAACCCGAGTAAAATTTTCTCCTGCAACCCGTTTAATTTGTGCTAGATGAACAAAAGTCTCTCCACATGCTCAGTTCTGAGAGATAAGTGTGTGTGAAAGCCGGGCTTCAACTAGCTTGCTGGGAACACAAAGTTCCTTTTCAGTTGCAAACTACAATCCATACATATATATGGTGATGTATTAGCTCCAAATCAGTTTTACAGTGAAAACTGCAGGAACTTCAAACCGGCACTAGGAAACAGACTGAGAATCAAGATTAAAATTTTCTCCTGTAACCCGTTTATTTTGTGGTAGTTGAACGAACGTCTCTCCACATGCACAGTTCTGATAGATAAGTGTGGGTGAAAGCCGTCCTTCAACTAGGTGTTTGGAACACAAAGTTCCTTTCCAGGTGCAAACTACAATCCATACATATATATGGGGTTGTACTAGCTTCAACTCGATTTTACAGTAGAAACTGCAGGAAATTCAAAACGGCACTTGGAAAAAGACTGAGAAATCACAGTAAAAGTTTCTTCTGCAACCCGTTCCCTTTGTGCTACATGAATGAACGTCTCTCCACATGCTCAGTTTTGAGAGATAATTGTGTGTGAAGCCGTCCTTCAACTAGCTTGTTGGGAACAGAAATTTCCTTTACAGTTGCAAACTAAAATCCATATATTTATATTGTGATGTACTACCTCCAACTCGGTTTTACAGTGAAAACTGCCGGAACTTCAAACCGGCACTAGGAATCTGACTGAGATACCAGAGTGAAATTTTCTCCTGTAACCCGTTTACTTTGTGCTAGATGAATGAACGTCTCTCCACATGCTCAGTTCTGAGAGGTAAGTGTGTGTGAAAGCCGTCCTTCACCTAGCTTGTTGAGAACACGAAGTTCCTTTTAATTAGCAAACTCCGCTCCATACATATATATGGGGAGGTACTAGCTCCAACTCTGTTTTACAGGGAAAACGGCAGGAACTTCACACCGGCACTAGGAAACAGACTTAGAAACCAGAGTAAAATTTTCTCCTGCAAACCGTTTACTTTGTGCTACGTGAACGAACGTCTCTTCACATGCCAAGTTTTGAGATATAATTGTGTGTGAAAGCCGTACTTCACCTAGCTTGTTGGGAACACAAAATTCCTTTCGAGGTGCAAAATACACTCCTTACATATATATGGGGAGGTACTAGCTCCAACTCGGTTTTACAGTAAAAACTGCAGGAACTTCTAACTGGCACTAGGAAACAGACTGAGAAACCACAGTAAAAGTTTCTTCTGCAACCCGTTCCCAATGTGCTAGATGAACGAAATTCTCTCCACATGCTCAGTTTTGATAGATAAGTGTGTGTGAAAGGCGTCATTCACCTAGCTTGTTGGGAACACAAAGTTCCTTTCCAGTTGCAAACTACAATCCATACATATATATGGGGAGGTACTAGCTCCAACTCTGTTTTACGGGGAAAACAGCACGAACTTCACACCGGCACTAGGAAACAGACTGAGAAACCAGAGTAAAGTTTTCCCCTGCAACGCGTTTAATTTGTGCTAGATGAACGAACGTCTCTCCACATGCTAATTTCTGTGAGATAAGTGTGTGTGAAAGCCGGGCTTCAGCTAGCTTGTTGGGAACACAAAGTTCCTTTTCAGTTGCACACTACACTCTTACATATATATGGGGAGGTTCTAACTCCAACTCGGTTTTACAGTGAATACTGCAGGAACTTCAAACCAGCACTAGGAAGCAGACTGAGAAACCAGAGTAAAAGTTTCTCCTGCAACACGTTCCCTTTGTGCTAAATGAACAAACGTTTGTCTACATGCTCAGTTCTGAGAAATCAGTGTGTGTGAAAGCCGCACTTAACCTAGCTTGTTGGGAACACAAAGTTCCTTTTCAGTTTCAAACTACACTCCTTACATATATATGGGTAGGTACTAGCTACAACTGTGTTTTACAGGGAAAACTGCAGGAACTTCAAACCGGCACTAGGAAAGAGACTGAGAAACAGAGTAAAATTTTCTCCTGCAACCCGTTTTTTTTTGCTAGATGAACGAACGTCTCTCCACATGCTCAATTCTGAGAGATAAGTGTGTGTGAAAGAGGCCCTTCACCTAGCTTGTTGGGAAAATATAGTTCCTTTTCAGTTGCTAACTACACTCCATACATATATATGGGGATGTACTATCTCCAACTCGGTTTTACAGTGAAAACTGCAGGAACTTCAAACCGGCACTAGGAAACAGACTGAGAAACCCGATTAATAGTTTCCCTGCAACCCGTTCCCATTGTGCTAGATGAACGAAATTCTCTCCACATGCTCAGTTTTGAGAGATAAGTGTGTGTGAAAGGCGTCATTCACCTAGCTTGTTGGGAACACAAAGTTCCTTTCCAGTTGGAAACTACAATCCATACATATTTATGGGGATGTACTAGCTCCAAATCGGTTTTACAGGGAAAACTACAGGAACTTCAAACTGGCAGTAGGAAACAGACTGAGAAACCAGAGTAATTTTTCTCCTGCAACCAGCTTTATTTTGCTAGATGAACGAACGTCTCTCCACATGCTCAGTTTTGAGAGATAATTGTGTGTGAATGCCGCCCTTCACCTAGCTTGTTGGGAACACAAAGTTCCTTTTCAGTTTCAAACTACACTCCTTACATATATATGGGTAGGTACTAGCTCCAACTCGCTTTTCAGTGAAAACTGCAGGAACTTCAAACTGGCACTAGGAAGCAGACTGAGAACCACAGTAAAAGTTTCTTTCGCAATCCGTTCCCATTGTGCTAGATGAACGAAATTATCTCCACATGCTCAGTTTTGAGAGATAAGTGTGTGTGAAAGGCGCCATTCACCTAGCTTGTTGGGAACACATAGTTCCTTTTCAGTTGCAAACTACACTCCTTACATATATATGGGGAGGTACTAGCTCCAACTCGCTTTTCAGTGAAAACTGCAGGATCTTCAAACTGGCACTAGGAAGCAGACTGAGAAACCAGAGTAAAAGTTTCTCCTTCAAACCTTTCCCATTGTGCTAGGTGAAGGAACGTCTCTCCAGATGCTCAGTTCTGAGAAATAATTGTGTGTGAAAGAGGCTCTTCACCTAGCTTGTTGGGAACACAAAGTTCCTTTTCAGTTTCAAACTACACTCCTTATATATATATATGGGCTGGTAGTAGTTCCAAGTCGGTTTTCAGTGAAAACTGCAGGATCATCAACCTGGCACTAGGAAGCAGACTGAGAAACCAGAGTAAAAGTTTCTCCTTCAAACATTTCCCATTGTGCAAGATGTAGGAAAGTCTCTCCACATGCTCAGTTGTGAGAGATTATTTTGTGCGAAAGCCGTCCTTCACCTAGCTTGTTGGGAACCCAAAGTAACTTTTAAGTTGCAAAATACACTCCATACAATATATGGGGAGGTACTAGCTCCAACTCTGTTTTACAGTGAATACTGCAGGAACTTCAAACCGGCACTAGGAAACAGACTGAGAAAACAGAGTAAAAGTTTTTCTTGCAACCCTTTCTCTTTGTGCTAGATGAACAAACGTCTGTCTACATGCTCAGATCTGAGAGATCAGTGTGTGTGAAAGGCGTCCTGAAACTAGCTTGTTGGGAACATAAAGTTCCTTTTAAATTGCAAACTCCACTCCATACAAATATATGGGGAGGTATTAGCTCCAACTCTGTTTTACAGGGAAAACGGCATGAACTTCACACCGGCACTAGGAAACAGACTGAGAAACCAGAGTAATATTTTCTCCTGCAACCCGTTTACTTTGTGCTAGATGAACGAAAGTCTCTTCAGATGCTCAGTTTTGAGAGATAATTTTGTGTGAAAGCCGTACTTCACCTAGCTTTTTGGGAACACAAAGTTCCTTTTCAGTTGCAAACTACACTCCTTAAATATATATGGGGAGGTTATAGCTTAAACTCGGTTTTACAGTAAAAACTGCAGGAACTTCAAACCGGCACTAGGAAACAGACTGAGAAAACACAGTAAAATTTTTTCTGCAACCCGTTTACTTTGTGTTAGATGAACGAACGACTCTCCAAATGCTAGTTCTCAGAGAAATTTGTGTGTGAAAGCCGTCCTTCAACAAGCTTTTTGGGAACACAAAGTTACTTTTAAGTAGCAAACTACACTCCTTATATATATATGGGCAGGTACTAGCTTCAACTCGGTTTTACAGGGAAAATTGCAGGAACTTCAAAACGGCACTAGGAAACAGAGTGAGAAACCAGAGAATAGTTTCCCCTGAAACCCGTTCCGTTTGTGCTAGATGAACAAACGTCTGTCAACATGGTCAGATCTGAGTGATCAGTGTTTGTGAAAGCCGTCCTTCAACTAGCTTGTTGGGAACACAAAGTTCCTTTTAATTTGCAAACTCCACTCCATACATATATATGGGGAGGTACTAGCTCCAACTCTGTTTTACAGGGAAACGGCAGGAACTTCACAGCGGTACTAGGAAACAGACTGAGAAACCAGAGTAATGTTTTCTACTGCAACGCGTTTAATTTGTGCTAGATGAACGAACGTCTCTCCACATGCTCAGTTTTGAGAGATAATTGTGTGTGAATGCCGTCCTTCACCTAGCTTTTTGGGAACACAAAGTTCCTTTTCAGTTGCAAACTACACTCCTTACATATATATGGGGAGGTACTAGCTCCAACTCACTTTTAAATGAAAATTGCAGGAACTTAAACCCGGCACTAGGAAGCAGACTGAGAAACCAGAGTAAAAGTTTCTCCTTCAATCCGTTCCCATTGTGCTAGATGAAAGAAATTCTCTCCACATGCTCAGTTTTGAGAGATAAGGGTGTGTGAAATGCGTCATTCACCTAGCTTGTTGGGAACACAAAGTCCCTTTCCAGTTGCAAACTACAATCCATACATATATATGGAGATGTACTAGTTCCAAATCGGTTTTACAGTGAAAACTGCAGGAAGTTCAAACCGGCAGTAGGAAACAAACTGAGAAACCAGAGTAAATGTTTCTCTAGCAACCCGTTAATTTGTGCTAGATGAACGAACGTCTCTCCACATGCACAGTACTGATAGATAAGTGTGGGTGAAAGCCGTCCTTCAACTAGGTGTTTGGAACACAAAGTTCCTTTCAAGGTGCAAACTACAATCCATACATATATATGGGTTTGTACTAGCTTCAACTCGATTTTACAGTAGAAACTGCAGGAAATTCAAAACGGCACTTGGAAAAAGACTGAGAAATCACAGTAAAAGTTTCTTCTGCAACCCGTTCCCTTTGTGCTACATGAATGAACGTCTCTCCACATGCTCAGTTTTGAGAGATAATTGTGTGTGAAGCCGTCCTTCAACTAGCTTGTTGGGAACAGAAATTTCCTTTACAGTTGCAAACTAAAATCCATATATTTATATTGTGATGTACTACCTCCAACTCGGTTTTACAGTGAAAACTGCCGGAACTTCAAACCGGCACTAGGAAACTGACTGAGATACCAGAGTAAAATTTTCTCCTGTAACCCGTTTACTTTGTGCTAGATGAACGAACGTCTCTCCACATGCTCAGTTCTGAGAGGTAAGTGTGTGTGAAAGCCGTCCTTCACCTAGCTTGTTGAGAACACGAAGTTCCTTTTAAATAGCAAACTCCACTCCATACATATATATGGGGAGGTACTAGCTCCAACTCTGTTTTACAGGGAAAACGGCAGGAACTTCACACCGGCACTAGGAAACAGACTTAGAAACCAGAGTAAAATTTTCTCCTGCAAACCGTTTACTTTGTGCTACGTGAACGAACGTCTCTTCACATGCTCAGATTTGAGAGATAATTGTGTGTGAAAGCCGTACTTCACCTAGCTTGTTGGGAACACAAAATTCCTTTCCAGGTGCAAAATACACTCCTTACATATATATGGGGAGGTACTAGCTCCAACTCGGTTTTACAGTAAAAACTGCAGGAACTTCAAACAGGCACTAGGAAACAGACTGAGAAACCACAGTAAAAGTTTCTTCTGCAACCCGTTCCCAATGTGCTAGATGAACGAAATTCTCTCCACATGCTCAGTTTTGATAGATAAGTGTGTGTGAAAGCGTCATTCACCTAGCTTGTTGGGAACAAAAAGTTCCTTTCCAGTTGCAAACTACAATCCATACATATATATGGGGAGGTACTAGCTCCAACTCTGTTTTACGGGGAAAACAGCACGAACTTCACACCAGCACTAGGAAACAGACTGAGAAACCAGAGTAAAGTTTTCTCCTGCAACCCGTTTAATTTGTGCTAGATGAACGAACGTCTCTCCACATGCTCATTTCTGTGAGATAAGTGTGTGTGAAAGCCGGGCTTCAGCTAGCTTGTTGGGAACACAAAGTTCCTTTTCAGTTGCACACTACACTCTTACATATATATGGGGAGGTTCTAGCTCCAACTCGGTTTTACAGTGAATACTGCAGGAACTTCAAACCAGCACTAGGAAGCAGACTGAGAAACCAGAGTAAAAGTTTCTCCTGCAACACGTTCCCTTTGTGCTAAATGAACAAACGTTTGTCTACATGCTCAGTTCTGAGAAATCAGTGTGTGTGAAAGCCGCACTTAACCTAGCTTGTTGGGAACACAAAGTTCCTTTTCAGTTTCAATCTACACTCCTTACATATATATGGGTAGGTACTAGCTACAAGTGTGTTTTACAGGGAAAACTGCAGGAACTTCAAACCGGCAGTAGGAAACAGACTGAGAAACCAGAGTAATTTTTCTCCTGCAACCAGCTTTATTTTGCTAGATGAACGAACGTCTCTCCACATGCTCAGTTCTCAGAGATAAGTGTGTGTGAAAGCCGTACATCACCTAGCTTGTTGGGAACACATAGTTCCTTTTCAGTTGCAAACTACTCTCCTTACATATATATGGGGATTTAGTAGCTCCAAATCGGTTTTACAGTGAAAACTGCAGGAATTTCAAACCAGCACTAGGAAACAGACTGAGAAACCAGAGTAAAAGTTTCTCCTGTAAACCGTTCCATTTGTCCAAGATGAACAAACGTCTGTCTACATGCTCAGTTCTGAGAAATCATTGTGTGTGAAAGCCGCCCTTCACCTAGCTTGTTGGGAACACAAAGTTCCTTTTCAGTTTCAAACTACACTCCTTATATTTATATGTATGGGGTGGTAGTAGTTCCAAGTCGGTTTTCAGTGAAAACTGCAGGATCGTCAACCTGGCACTAGGAAGCAGACTGAGAAACCAGAGTAAAAGTTTCTCCTTCAAACATTTCCCATTGTGCAAGATGTAGGAAAGTCTCTCCACATGCTCAGTTGTGAGAGATAATTTTGTGCGAAAGCCGTCCTTCACCTAGCTTGTTGGGAACACAAAGTAACTTTTAAGTTGCAAAATACACTCCATACAATATATGGGGAGGTACTAGATCCAACTGGGTTTTACAGTGAATACTTCAGGAACTTCAAAGCGGCACTAGGAAACAGACTGAGAAAACAGAGTAAAAGTTTTTCTTGCAACCCTTTCTCTTTGTGCTAGATGAACAAACGTCTGTCTACATGCTCAGATCTGAGAGATCAGTGTGTGTGAAAGGCGTCCTGAAACTAGCTTGTTGGGAACATAAAGTTCCTTTTAAATTGCAAACTCCAATCCATACATATATATGGGGAGGTATTAGCTCCAACTCTGTTTTACAGGGAAAACGGCATGAACTTCACACCGGCACTAGGAAACAGACTGAGAAACCAGAGTAATATTTTTTCCTGCAACCCGTTTACATTGTGCTAGATGAACGAACGTCTCTTCAGATGCTCAGTTTTGAGAGATAATTTTGTGTGAAAACCGTACTTCACCTAGCATGTTGGGAACACAAAATTCCTTTTCAGTTGCAAACTACACTCCTTAAATATATATGGGGAGGTTATAGCTCCAACTCGGTTTTACAGTAAAAACTGCAGGAACTTCAAACCGGCACTAGGAAACAGACTGAGAAAACACAGTAAATGTTTTTCCTGCAAACCGTTTACTTTGTGTTAGATGAACGAACGTTACTCCACATGCTCAGTTCTGAGAAATATTTGTGTGTGAAAGCCGTCCTTCACATATCTTGTTTTGAAAACAAAGTTATTTTTCAGTTGCAAACTACACTCCATTCATATATATGGGGAGGAACTAGCTCCAACTCGGTTTTACAGTGAAAACTGCAGGAACTTCAAACCGGCACTAGGAATCAGACTGAGAATCCAGAGTAAAATTTATTCCTTCAACCCGTTCCCTTTGTGCTAGATGAACGAACGTCTCTCCAAATGCTCAGTTCTGAGAGATAAGTGTGTGTGAAATCCGAACTTCACCTAGGTGTTTGGAACACAAAGTGCCTTTCCAGTTGCCAACTACACTCCATACAAATATATGGGGATGTAGTAGCTCCAACTCGGTTTTACAGTGAAAACTGCAGGAAATTCATACCGGCACAAACAGACTGAGAAACCAGAGTAAAACTTTCTCCTGCAACCGGTTTACTTTGTGCTAGGTGAACGAACGTCTCTCCGCGTGCTCACTTCTGAGAGATAAGTGTGTGTGAAAGCCGTCCTTCACCTAGCTTGTTGGGAAAACAAAGTTCCTTTTCAGTTGCAAACTACAATCCTTACATATATATGGGGAGGTACTAGCTCCATCTCGGTTTTACAGTGAAAACTGCAGGAACTTCAAACCGGCACTAGGAAACAGACTGAGAAACCAGAGTAAAATTTTCTCCTGTAACCCGTTTACTTTGTGCTAAATGAACGAACTTCTCTCCACATGCTCATTTCTGAGAGAAATGTGTGTGTGAAAGCTGTCTTCACCTAGCTTGTTGGGAACACAAAGTTCCTTTTCAGTTGCAAACTACACTCCTTACATATATATGGGGAGGTACTAGCTCCAACTCGCTTTTAAGTGAAAATTGCAGGAACTAAAAACCGGCACCATAAAGCAGACTGAGAAACCAGAGTAAAAGTTTCTCCTTCAAACCGTTCCCATTGTTCTAGATAAAGGAAAGTCTCTCCACTAGCTCAGTTCTCAGAAATAATTGTGTGTGAAAGAGGCACTTCAACTAGCTTGTTGGGAACACATATTTCCTTTTCAGTTGCAAACTACACTCCATACATATATATGGGGATGTATTAGCTCCATCTCGGTTTTACAGTGTAAACTGCCCGAACTTCAAACCAGAACTAGGAAACAGACTGAGAAAACAGATTAAAAGTTTTTCCTGCAACCCGTTAATTTTGTGCTAGATGAACGAACGTCTCTCCACATGCTAGTTGTCAGAGAAATGTGTGTGTGGAAGCCGTCCTCCAACTAGCATTTTGGGAACACAAAGTTACTTTTAAGTAGCAAACTACACTCCTTACATATATATGGGGAGGTACAAGCTCCAATTCGGTTTTAGAGGGAAAATTGCAGGAACTTCAATCCAGCACTAGGAAACAGACTGAGAAACCAGAGTAAAAGTTTCCCCTGCAACCCGTTCCCTTTGTGCTAAATGAACAAACGTCTGTCAACATGCCCAGATCTGAGAGATCAGTGTGTGTGAAAGCCGTCCTTCAACTAGCTTTTTGGGAACACAAAGTTCCTTTTAAATTGCAAACTCCACTCCATAGTTAAATATGGGGAGGAACTAGCTCCAACTCTGTTTTACAGGGAAAACGGTATGAACTTCATACCGGCACTAGGAAACAGACTGATAAACCGGAGTAAAATTTTCTCCTGCTACCCGTTTAATTTGTGCTAGATGAACGAAAGTCTCTCCACATGCTCAGTTCTGTGAGATAAGTGTGTGTGAAAGCCGTACTTCACCTAGCTTGTTGGGAACACAAAGTTCCTTTACAGTTGCAAACTACAATCCATACATATATAAGGTGATGTATTAGCTCCAACTCGGTTTTACAGTGAAAACTGCAGGAACTTCAAACCGGCACTAGGAAACAGACTGAGAATCAAGAGTAAAATTTTCTCATGTTACCCGTTTACTTTGTGCTAGTTGAACGAACGTCTCTCCACATTCTCAGTTCTGAGAGATATGTGTGTGTGAAAGCCGTGCTTCACCTAGCTTGTTGGGAACACAAAGTTCCTTTCCAGTTGCAAACTACACTCCTTACATATATATGGGGAGGTACTAGCTGCAACTCGCTTTTCAGTGAAAACTGCAGGAACTTCAACCCAGCAGTAGGAAGCAGACTGAGAACCACAGTAAAAGTTTCTTCTGCAATCCGTTCCCATTGTGCTAGATGAACGAAATTCTCTCCACATGCTCAGTTTTGAGAGATAAGTGTGTGTGAAAGGCGTCATTCACCTAGCTTGTTGGGAACACAAGTCCCTTTCCAGTTGCAAACTACAATCCATACATATATATGGTGATGTACTAGTTCCAAATCGGTTTTACAGTGAAAACTGCAGGAACTTCAAACCGGCAGTAGGAAACAAACTGAGAAACCAGAGTAAATGTTTCTCTAGCAACCCGTTAAATTTGTGCTAGATTAACGAACGTCTCTCCACAGTCACAGTTCTGATAGATAAGTGTGTGTGAAAGCCGTCCTTCACCTAGGTGTTTGGAACAAAAAGTTCCTTTTTTAGTTGTAAACTACAATCCTTACATATATATGGGGAGGTACTAGCTCCAAATCGGTTTTACAGTGAAAACTGCAGGAACTTCAAACCGGCACTAGGAAACAGACTGAGAAACCAGAGTAAATTTTCTCCTGCAACCGATTCCATTTGAGCTAGATGAACGAACGTCTTCCACATGCTCCCTTCTAAGAGATTAGTGTGTGTGAAAGCCATAATTCAACTAGCTTTTTGGGAACGCAAAATTAATTTTCAGTTGCGAACTACACTCCATACATATATATGGGGAAGTGCTAGCTCCAACCCAGTTTTACAGGGAAAACTGAAGGAACTTCAAACCGGCACTAGGAAACAGACTGAGAAACCAGAGTAAATGCTTCTCCTGCAACACGTTCCCTTTGTGCTATATGAACGAACGTCTGACAACATGCTCATTTCGGAGAGATAATTGTGTGTGAAAGCCGTCCTTCACCTAGCTTGTTGGGAACACAAAGATCCTTTCCAATTGCAGTCTACACTCCATATATTTATATAGGTAAGTACTAGCTCCAACTCGGTTTTACAGTGAAAACTGCAGGAAATTCAAACCAGCACTAGGAAACAGACTGAGAATCCAGAGTAATAGTTTCTCCTGCAAACCGTTCCCATTGTGCTAGATGAAGGAACGTCACTCCACATGCTCAGTTCTGAGAAATATTTGTGTGTGAAAGCCGTCCTTCACATATCTTGTTTTGAAAACAAAGTTATTTTTCAGTTGCAAACTACACTCCATTCATATATACGGGGAGGTACTAGCTCCAACTCGGTTTTATAGTAAAAACTGCAGGAACTTCAAACCGGCATTAGGAAACAGACTGAGAAACCACAGTAAAAGTTTCTTCTGCAAACCGTTCCCTTTGTGATAGATGAACGAACGTCTCTCCACATGCTCAATTTTGAGAGCTATGTGTGTGTGAACGCCGTCATTCACCTAGCTTGTTGGGAACACCAAGTTCCTTTCCAGTTGCAAACTACAATGCATACATATATATTGGGATGTACTAGCTCCAACTCGGTTTTACAGTGAAAACTGCAGGAAATTCATACCGGCACTAACAGACTGAGAAACCAGAGTAAAACTTTCTCCTGCAACCGGTTTACTTTGTGCTAGATGAACGAACGTCTCTCCACGTGCTCACTTCTGAGAGATAAGTGTGTGCGAAAGCCGTCCTTCACCTAGGTTGTTGGGAATACAAAGTTCCTTTTCAGTCGCAAACTACATTCCACAAATATATATGCGTGGTATTAGCTCCAACTTGGTTTTACAGTGAAAACTGCAGGAGCTTCAAACCGGCAGTAGGAAACAGACTGAAAAACCAGAGAAAAAGTTTCTCCTGCAACCCGTTAACTTTGTGCTAGATGAACGAACTTCTCTCCATATGCGCAGTTCTGATAGATAAGTGTGTGTGAAAGCCGTCCTTCAACTAGGTGTTTGGAACACAAAGATCCTTTACAGTTGCAAACTACACTCCATACATATATATGGGGATGTACTAGCTCCAACTCGATTTTACAGTGAAAACTGCAGGAACTTCATAACTGCACTGCACTAGGAAACAGACTGAGAAAACAGAGTAAAAGTTTTTCCTGCAACCATTTCCCTTTTTGCTAGATGAAAGAACGTCTCTCCAAAAGATCAGTTCTGAGAAATAAGTGTGTGAATGCCGTCCTTCACATAGTTTGTTGGGAACAGAAATTTCCTTTCCAGTTGCAAACTACAATCCATACATATATATGGGGAGGTACTAGCTCCAACTAAGTTTTAGAGTGAAAACTGCAGGAATTTCAAACCGACACTAGGAAACAGACTGAGAAAACCCAGTAAAAGTTTTTCCTGCAACCCGTTTATTTTGTGCTAGATGAACGAACGTCTCTCCACATGCTAGTTCTCAGAGAAATGTGTGTGTTAAAGCCGTCCTTCAACTAGGTTGTTGGGAACACAAAGTTACTTTTAAGTAGCAAACTACACTCCTTACATATATATGGGGAGGTACTAGCTTCAACTCGGTTTTACAGGGATAATTGCAGGAACTTCAAACCGGCACTAGGAAACAGAGTGAGAAACCAGAGAATAGTTTCCCCTGAAACCGGTTCCCTTTGTGCTAGATGAACAAACGTCTGTCAACATGGTCTGATCTGAGTGATCCGTGTGTGTGAAAGCCGTCCTTAAACTAGCTTGTTGGGAACACAAAGTTCCTTTTAATTTGCAAACTCCACTCCATACATATATATGGGGATGTACTAGCTCCAACTCTGTTTTACAGGGAAAACGGCAGGAACTTCACACCGTCACTAGGAAACAGACTGAGAAAACAGAGTAAAGTTTTCTCCTGCAACGCGTTTAATTTGTGCTAGATGAACGAACGTCTCTGCACATGCTCAGTTCTGAGAGATAAGTGTGTGTGAAAGCCGTACATCACCTAGTTTTTGGGAACACATAGTTCCTTTTCAGGTGCAAACTACAATCCTTACATATATATGGGGAGGTATTAGCTCCAACTCGGTTTTACAGTGAAAACTGCAGGAACTTCAAACCATCACTAGGAAACAGACTGAGAAACCAGAGTAAAAGTTTCTCGTGTAACCCGTTCCCTTTGTGATAGATGAACAAACGTCTGTCTACATGCTCAGTTCTGAGAAATCTGTGTGTGTGAAAGCCGTCCTTCACCTAGCTTGTTGGGAACAGAAAGTTCCTTTTCAGTTTCAAATTACACTCCTTACATATATATGGGGATGTACTAGCTCCTACTCGGTTTTACAGGGAAAACTGCAGGAACTTCAAACCGGCACTAGGAAAGAGACTGAGAAACCAGAGTATAATTTCTCCTGCTACCCGTTTACTTTTTGCTAGCTGAACGAACGTCTCTCCACATGCTCAGTTCTGAGAGATAAGTGTGTGTGAATGCCGTACATCACCTAGCTTGTTTGGAACACATAGTTCCTTTTCAGTTGCAAACTACAATCCTTACATATATATGGGGAGGTACTAGTTCCAACTCGGTTTTCAGTGAAAATTGCAGGATCTTCAAACTGGCACTAGGAAGCAGACTGAGAAACCAGAGTAAAAGTTTCTCCTTCAAACCTTTCCCATTGTGCTAGGTGAAGGAACGTCTCTCCAGATGCTCAGTTCTGAGAAATAATTGTGTGTGAAAGAGAAAGTTCAAATAGCTTGTTGGGAACACAAAGTTCCTTTTCAGTTGCAAACTACACTTCTTACATATATACGGGGAGGTACTAGCTCCAAATCGAATTTACAGTAAAAACTGCAGGAACTTCAAACCGGCACTAGGAAACAGACTGAGAAACCAGAGTAAAAGTTTCTTCTGCAACCCGTTCCCATTGTGCTAGATGAACAAAATTCTCTCCACATGCTCAGTTTTGAGAGATAAGTGTGTGTGAAAGGCGTCATTCATTAGCTTGTTGGGAACACAAAGTTCCTTTCCAGTTGCAAACTACAGTCCATACATATATATGGTGATGTATTAGCTCCAACTCGGTTTTACAGTGAAAACTGCAGGAACTTCAAACCGGCACTAGGAAACAGACTGAGAAACCAGAGTAAAATTTTCTCCTGTAACCCGTTTACTTTTTGCTAAATGAACGAACTTCTCTCCACATGCTCATTTCTGAGAGAAATGTGTGTGTGAAAGCCGTCTTCACCTAGCTTGTTGGGAACACAAAGTTCCTATTTAGTTGCAAAATACACTCCTTACATATATATGGGGAGGTACTAGCTCCAACTCGCTTTTAAGTGAAAATTGCAGGAACTTAAAACCGGCACCAAGAAGCAGACTGATAAACCAGAGTAAAAGTTTCTCCTTCAAACCGTTCCCCTTGTTCTAGATAAAGGAACGTCTCTCAACATGCTCAGTTCTGAGAAATAATTGTGTGTGAAAGAGGCTCTTCACCTAGCTTGTTGGGAACACATAGTTCATTTTCAGTTGCAAACTACACTCCATACATATATATGGGGATGTATTAGCTCCATCTCGGTTTTACAGTGTAAACTGCCGGAACTTCAAACCAGAACTAGGAAACAGACTGAGAAAACAGATTAAAAGTTTTTCCTGCAACCCGTTAATTTTGTGCTAGATGAAAGAACGTCTCTCCACATGCTAGTTTTCAGAGAAAAGTGTGTGTGGAAGCCGTCCTCCAACTAGCTTTTTGGGAACACAAAGTTACTTTTTAGTAGCAAACTACAATCCTTACATATATATGGGGAGGTACTAGCTCCAAATCGGTTTTACAGTGAAAACTGCAGGAACTTCAAACCGGCACTAGGAAACAGACTGAGAAACCAGAGTAAATTTTCTCCTGCAACCCATTCCATTTGAGCTAGATGAACGAACGTCTTCCACATGCTCCCTTCTAAGAGATTAGTGTGTGTGAAAGCCATAATTCAACTAGCTTTTTGGGAACGCAAAATTAATTTTCAGTTGCGAACTACACTCCATACATATATATGGGGAAGTAGTAGCTCCAACCCAGTTTTACAGGGAAAACTGCAGGAACTTCAAACTGGCACTAGGAAACAGACTGAGAAACCAGAGTAAATGCTTCTCCTGCAACACGTTCCCTTTGTGCTATATGAACGAACGTCTGACAACATGCTCATTTCGGAGAGATAATTTTGTGTGAAAGCCGTCCTTCACCTAGCTTGTTGGGAACACAAAGATCCTTTCCAATTGCAGTCTACACTCCATATATTTATATAGGTAAGTACTAGCTCCAACTCGGTTTTACAGTGAAAACTGCAGGAAATTCAAACCAGCACTAGGAAGCAGACTGAGAATCCAGAGTAATAGTTTCTCCTGCAAACCGTTCCCATTGAGCTAGATGAAGGAACGTCACTCCACATGCTCAGTTCTGAGAAATATTTGTGTGTGAAAGCCGTCCTTCACATATCTTGTTTTGAAAACAAAGTTATTTTTCAGTTGCAAACTACACTCCATTCATATATATGGGGAGGTACTAGCTCCAACTCGGTTTTACAGTGAAAACTGCAGGAACTTCAAACCGGCACTAGGAAACAGACTGAGAATCCAGAGTAAAAGTTACTCCTTCAACCCGTTCCCTTTGTGCTAGATGAACGAACGTCTCTCCAAATGCTCAGTTCTGAGAGATAAGTGTGTGTGAAAGCCGACCTTCACCTAGGTGTTTCGAACACAAAGTTCCTTTCCAGTTGCCAACTACACTCCATACAAATATATGGGGATGTACTAGCTCCAACTCGGTTTTATAGTAAAAACTGCAGGAACTTCAAACCGGCATTAGGAAACAGACTGAGAAACCACAGTAAAAGTTTCTTCTGCAAACCGTTCCCTTTGTGATAGATGAACGAACGTCTTTCCACATGCTCAATTTTGAGAGCTAAGTGTGTGTGAACGCCGTCATTCACCTAGCTTGTTGGGAACACCAAGTTCCTTTCCAGTTGCAAACTACAATGCATACATATATATTGGGATGTACTAGCTCCAACTCGGTTTTACAGTGAAAACTGCAGGAAATTCATACCGGCACTAACAGACTGAGAAACCAGAGTAAAACTTTCTCCTGCAACCGGTTTACTTTGTGCTAGATGAACGAACGTCTCTCCACGTGCTCACTTCTGAGAGATAAGTGTGTGCGAAAGCCGTCCTTCACCTAGGTTGTTGGGAATACAAAGTTCCTTTTCAGTCGCAAACTACATTCCACAAATATATATGCGTGGTATTAGCTCCAACTCGGTTTTACAGTGAAAACTGCAGGAGCTTCAAACCGGCAGTAGGAAACAGACTGAAAAACCAGAGAAAAAGTTTCTCCTGCAACCCGTTAACTTTGTGCTAGATGAACGAACTTCTCTCCATATGCGCAGTTCTGATAGATAAGTGTGTGTGAAAGCCGTCCTTCAACTAGGTGTTTGGAACACAAAGATCCTTTACAGTTGCAAACTACACTCCATACATATATATGGGGATGTACTAGCTCCAACTCGATTTTACAGTGAAAACTGCAGGAACTTCATAACTGCACTAGGAAACAGACTGAGAAAACAGAGTAAAAGTTTCTCCTGCAACCATTTCCCTTTTTGCTAGATGAAAGAACGTCTCTCCAAAAGATCAGTTCTGAGAAATAAGTGTGTGAATGCCGTCCTTCACATAGTTTGTTGGGAACAGAAATTTCCTTTCCAGTTGCAAACTACAATCCATACATATATATGGGGAGGTACTAGCTCCAACTAAGTTTTAGAGTGAAAACTGCAGGAATTTCAAACCGACACTAGAAAACAGACTGAGAAAACCCAGTAAAAGTTTTTCCTGCAACCCGTTTATTTTGTGCTAGATGAACGAACGTCTCTCCACATGCTAGTTCTCAGAGAAATGTGTGTGTTAAAGCCGTCCTTCAACTAGGTTGTTGGGAACACAAAGTTACTTTTAAGTAGCAAACTACACTCCTTACATATATATGGGGAGGTACTAGCTTCAACTCGGTTTTACAGGGATAATTGCAGGAACTTCAAACCGGCACTAGGAAACAGAGTGAGAAACCAGAGAATAGTTTCCCCTGAAACCGGTTCCCTTTGTGCTAGATGAACAAACGTCTGTCAACATGGTCTGATCTGAGTGATCCGTGTGTGTGAAAGCCGTCCTTAAACTAGCTTGTTGGGAACACAAAGTTCCTTTTAATTTGCAAACTCCACTCCATACATATATATGGGGATGTACTAGCTCCAACTCTGTTTTACAGGGAAAACGGCAGGAACTTCACACTGTCACTAGGAAACAGACTGAGAAAACAGAGTAAAGTTTTCTCCTGCAACGCGTTTAATTTGTGCTAGATGAACGAACGTCTCTGCACATGCTCAGTTCTGAGAGATAAGTGTGTGTGAAAGCCGTACATCACCTAGTTTTTGGGAACACATAGTTCTTTTTCAGGTGCAAACTACAATCCTTACATATATATGGGGAGGTATTAGCTCCAACTCGGTTTTACAGTGAAAACTGCAGGAACTTCAAACCATCACTAGGAAACAGACTGAGAAACCAGACTAAAAGTTTCTCCTGTAACCCGTTCCCTTTGTGATAGATGAACAAACGTCTGTCTACATGCTCAGTTCTGAGAAATCTGTGTGTGTGAAAGCCGTCCTTCACCTAGCTTGTTGGGAACAGAAAGTTCCTTTTCAGTTTCAAATTACACTCCTTACATATATATGGGGATGTACTAGCTCCTACTCGGTTTTACAGGGAAAACTGCAGGAACTTCAAACCGGCACTAGGAAAGAGACTGAGAAACCAGAGTATAATTTCTCCTGCTACCCGTTTACTTTTTGCTAGCTGAACGAACGTCTCTCCACATGCTCAGTTCTGAGAGATAAGTGTGTGTGAATGCCGTACATCACCTAGCTTGTTTGGAACACATAGTTCCTTTTCAGTTGCAAACTACAATCCTTACATATATATGGGGAGGTACTAGTTCCAACTCGGTTTTCAGTGAAAATTGCAGGATCTTCAAACTGGCACTAGGAAGCAGACTGAGAAACCAGAGTAAACTTTCTCCTTCAAACCTTTCCCATTGTGCTAGGTGAAGGAACGTCTCTCCAGATGCTCAGTTCTGAGAAATAATTGTGTGTGAAAGAGAAAGTTCAAATAGCTTGTTGGGAACACAAAGTTCCTTTTCAGTTGCAAACTACACTTCTTACATATATATGGGGAGGTACTAGCTCCAAATCGGATTTACAGTAAAAACTGCAGGAACTACAAACCTGCACTAGGAAACAGACTGAGAAACCAGAGTAAAAGTTTCTTCTGCAACCCGTTCCCATTGTGCTAGATGAACAAAATTCTCTCCACATGCTCAGTTTTGAGAGATAAGTGTGTGTGAAAGGCGTCATTCATTAGCTTGTTGGGAACACAAAGTTCCTTTCTAGTTGCAAACTACAGTCCATACATATATATGGTGATGTATTAACTCCAACTCGGTTTTACAGTGAAAACTGCAGGAACTTCAAACCGGCACTAGGAAACAGACTGAGAAACCAGAGTAAAATTTTCTCCTGTAACCCGTTTACTTTTTGCTAAATGAACGAACTTCTCTCCACATGCTCATTTCTGAGAGAAATGTGTGTGTGAAAGCCGTCTTCACCTAGCTTGTTGGGAACACAAAGTTCCTATTTAGTTGCAAAATACACTCCTTACATATATATGGGGAGGTACTAGCTCCAACTCGCTTTTAAGTGAAAATTGCAGGAACTTAAAACCGGCACCAAGAAGCAGACTGATAAACCAGAGTAAAAGTTTCTCCTTCAAACCGTTCCCATTGTTCTAGATAAAGGAACGTCTCTCAACATGCTCAGTTCTGAGAAATAATTGTGTGTGAAAGAGGCTCTTCACCTAGCTTGTTGGGAACACATAGTTCATTTTCAGTTGCAAACTACACTCCATACATATATATGGGGATGTATTAGCTCCATCTCGGTTTTACAGTGTAAACTGCCGGAACTTCAAACCAGAACTAGGAAACAGACTGAGAAAACAGATTAAAAGTTTTTCCTTCAACCCGTTAATTTTGTGCTAGATGAAAGAACGTCTCTCCACATGCTAGTTTTCAGAGAAAAGTGTGTGTGGAAGCCGTCCTCCAACTAGCTTTTTGGGAACACAAAGTTACTTTTTAGTAGCAAACTACACTCCTTACATATATATGGGGAGGTACTAGCTTCAACTCGGTTTTACAGGGAAAATTGCAGGAACTTCAAACCGGCACTAGGAAACAGAGTGAGAAACCAGAGCATATTTTCCCCTGAAACCCGTTCCCTTTGTGCTAGATGAACAAACGTCTGTCAACATGGTCTGATCTGAGCGATCAGTGTGTGTGAAAGCCGTCCTTCAACTAGCTTGTTGGGAACACAAAGTTCCTTTTAATTTGCAAACTCCACTCCATACATATATATGGGGAGGTACTAGCTCCACTCTGTTTTACAGGGAAAACGGCAAGAACTTCACACCGTCACTAGGAAACAGACTGAGAAAACAGAGTAAAGTTTTCTCCTGCAACGCGTTTAATTTGTGCTAGATGAACGAACATCTCTGCACATGCTAAGTTCTGAGAGATAAGTGTGTGTGAAATCCGTACATCACCTAGTTTTTGGGAACACATAGTTCCTTTTCAGGTGCAAACTACAATCCTTACATATATATGGGGAGGTATTAGCTCCAACTCGGTTTTACAGTGAAAACTGCAGGAACTTCAAACCATCACTAGGAAACAGACTGAGAAACCAGAGTAAAAGTTTCTCCTGTAACCCGTTCCCTTTGTGATAGATGAACAAACGTCTGTCTACATGCTCAGTTCTGAGAAATCTGTGTGTGTGAAAGACGTCCTTCACCTAGCTTGTTGGGAATAGAAAGTTCCTTTTCAGTTTCAAACTACACTCCTTACATATATATGGGGAGGTACTAGCTCCAACTCGGTTTTACAGGGAAAACTGCAGGAACTTCAAACCGGCACTAGGAAAGAGACTGAGAAACCAGAGTATAATTTCTCCTGCTACCAGTTTACTTTTTGCTAGATGAACGAACGTCTCTCCACATGCTCAGTTCTGAGAGATAAGTGTGTGTGAATGCCGTACATCACCTAGCTTGTTTGGAACACATAGTTCCTTTTCAGTTGCAAACTACAATCCTTACATATATATGGGGAGGTACTAGTTCCAACTCGGTTTTCAGTGAAAATTGCAGGATCTTCAAACTGGCACTAGGAAGCAGACTGAGAAACCAGAGTAAAAGTTTCTCCTTCAACCCTTTCCCATTGTGCTAGGTGAAGGAATTTCTCTCCAGATGCTCAGTTCTGAGAAATAATTGTGTGTGAAAGAGGAACTTCAAATAGCTTGTTGGGAACACAAAGTTCCTTTTCAGTTGCAAACTACACTTCTTACATATATATGGGGAGGTACTAGCTCCAAATCTGATTTACAGTAAAAACTGCAGGAACTTCAAACCGGCACTAGGAAACAGACTGAGAAACCAGAGTAAAAGTTTCTTCTGCAACCCGTTCCCATTGTGCTAGATGAACAAAATTCTCTCCACATGCTCAGTTTTGAGAGATAAGTGTGTGTGAAAGGCGTCATTCATTAGCTTGTTGGGAACACAAAGTTCCTTTCCAGTTGCAAACTACAGTCCATACATATATATGGTGATGTATTAGCTCCAAGTCGGTTTTACAGTGAAAACTGCAGGAACTTCAAACCGGCACTAGGAAACAGACTGAGAAACCAGAGTAAAATTTTCTCCTGTAACCCGTTTACTTTGTGCTAAATGAACGAACTTCTCTCCACATGCTCATTTCTGAGAGAAATGTGTGTGTGAAAGCAGCCTTCACCTAGCTTGTTGGGAACACAAAGTTCCTTTTCAGTTGCAAACTACACTCCTTACATATATATGGGGAGGTAATAGCTCCAACTCGCTTTTAAGTGAAAATTGCAGGAATTTAAAACCGGCACCAAGAAGCAGACTGAGAAACCAGAGTAAAAGTTTCTCCTTCAAACCGTTCCAATTTTTCTAGATAAAGGAACGTCTCTCAACATGCTCACTTCTGAGAGATAAGTGTGTGTGAAAGCTGGGCTTCACCTAGCTTGTTGGGAACACAAAGTTCCTTTCCAGTTGCAAACTACACTCCTTACATTTATATGGGTAGGTACTAGCTCCAACTCGGTTTTACAGTGAAAACTGCAGGAACTTCATACAGGCCCTAGGAAACAGACTGAGAAACCAGAGAAAAAGTTTCTCCAGCAAACCGTTCCTTTTGTGCTATATGAACAATCGTTTGTCTACATGCTCAGTTCTGAGAAATCAGTGTGTGTGAAAGCCGCCCTTCACCTAGCTTGTTGGGAACACAAAGTTCCTTTTCAGTTGCAAACAACACTCCTTAAATATATATGGGGAGTTACTAGCTCCAACTCGATTTTACAGTGAAAACTGCAGGATCTTCAAACCGGCAGTAGGAAACAGACTGAGAAACCAGAGTATAAGTTTCCCTTGCTAACCGTTAAATTTGTATTAGATGAACGAACGTCTCTCCACATGATTAGATCTGAGAAATAATTGTGGGTGAAAGTGGTCCTACACCAAGGTTGTTGGGAACACAAAGTCCCTTTTCATTTGCAAACTACACTCCATACATATATATGGGGAGGTACTATCTCCAACTCGGGTTTACAGTGAAAACTGCAGGAAATTCAAACCAGCACTAGGAAACACACTGAGAAACCAGAGTAAAAGTTTCTACTGCAAACAATTCCGATTTAGCTAGATGAAAGAACGTCTCTCCACATGCTCATTTCTGAGTGATAATTGTGTGTGAAAGCCATGATTCACCTAGCTTGTTGGGAACACAAAGTTCCTTCCCAGGTGAAAACTAAACTCCATACATATATATGGGGAGGTACAAGCTCCAACTCGGTTTTAATGTGAAAACTGCAGGAACTTCAAACAGGCACTAGGAAACAGACTGAGAAACCAGAGTAAAAGTTTTTCCTGCAACACGTTCCTTTGTGCTAGATGAACGAACGTCTCCCGTCATGCTCAGTTCTGAGAGAAAAGTTTGTGTGAAAGCCGTCCTTCACCTAGCTTGTTGGGAATACAAAGTACCTTTTAAGTTGTAAACTACAATCCTTACATATATATGGGGAGATACTAGCTCCAAATCGGTTTTACAGTGAAAACTGCAGGAACTTCAAACCGGCACTATGAAACAGACTGAGAAACCAGAGTAAAAGTTTCTCCTGTAACCGGTTCCCTTTGTGATAGATGAACAAACGTCTGTCTTCATGCTTAGTTCTGAGAAATCAGTGTGTGTGAAAGCCTTCCTTCACCTAGCTTGTTGGGAACACAAAGTTCCTTTTCAGTTGCAAACTACACTTCTTACATATATACGGGGAGGTACTAGCTCCAACTCGGATTTACAGTAAAAACTGCAGGAACTTCAAACCGGCACTAGGAAACAGACTGAGAAACCAGAGTAAAAGTTTCTTCTGCAACCCGTTCCCATTGTGCTAGATGAACAAAATTCTCTCCACATGCTCAGTTTTGAGAGATAAGTGTGTGTGAAAGGCGTCATTCATTAGCTTGTTGGGAACACAAAGTTCCTTTCCAGTTGCAAACTACAGTCCATACATATATATGGTGATGTATTAGCTCCAACTCGGTTTTACAGTGAAAACTGCAGGAACTTCAAACCGGCACTAGGAAACAGACTGAGAAACCAGAGTAAAATTTTCTCCTGTAACCCGTTTACTTTTTGCTAAATGAACGAACTTCTCTCCACATGCTCATTTCTGAGAGAAATGTGTGTGTGAAAGCCGTCTTCACCTAGCTTGTTGGGAACACAAAGTTCCTATTTAGTTGCAAAATACACTCCTTACATATATATGGGGAGGTACTAGCTCCAACTCGCTTTTAAGTGAAAATTGCAGGAACTTAAAACCGGCACCAAGAAGCAGACTGATAAACCAGAGTAAAAGTTTCTCCTTCAAACCGTTCCCCTTGTTCTAGATAAAGGAACGTCTCTCAACATGCTCAGTTCTGAGAAATAATTGTGTGTGAAAGAGGCTCTTCACCTAGCTTGTTGGGAACACATAGTTCATTTTCAGTTGCAAACTACACTCCATACATATATATGGGGATGTATTAGCTCCATCTCGGTTTTACAGTGTAAACTGCCGGAACTTCAAACCAGAACTAGGAAACAGACTGAGAAAACAGATTAAAAGTTTTTCCTGCAACCCGTTAATTTTGTGCTAGATGAAAGAACGTCTCTCCACATGCTAGTTTTCAGAGAAAAGTGTGTGTGGAAGCCGTCCTCCAACTAGCTTTTTGGGAACACAAAGTTACTTTTTAGTAGCAAACTACAATCCTTACATATATATGGGGAGGTACTAGCTCCAAATCGGTTTTACAGTGAAAACTGCAGGAACTTCAAACCGGCACTAGGAAACAGACTGAGAAACCAGAGTAAATTTTCTCCTGCAACCCATTCCATTTGAGCTAGATGAACGAACGTCTTCCACATGCTCCCTTCTAAGAGATTAGTGTGTGTGAAAGCCATAATTCAACTAGCTTTTTGGGAACGCAAAATTAATTTTCAGTTGCGAACTACACTCCATACATATATATGGGGAAGTAGTAGCTCCAACCCAGTTTTACAGGGAAAATTGCAGGAACTTCAAACCGGCACTAGGAAACAGACTGAGAAACCAGAGTAAATGCTTCTCCTGCAACACTTTCCCTTTGTGCTATATGAACGAACGTCTGACAACATGCTCATTTCGGAGAGATAATTGTGTGTGAAAGCCGTCCTTCACCTAGCTTGTTGGGAACACAAAGATCCTTTCCAATTGCAGTCTACACTCCATATATTTATATAGGTAAGTACTAGCTCCAACTCGGTTTTACAGTGAAAACTGCAGGAAATTCAAACCAGCACTAGGAAGCAGACTGAGAATCCAGAGTAATAGTTTCTCCTGCAAACCGTTCCCATTGAGCTAGATGAAGGAACGTCACTCCACATGCTCAGTTCTGAGAAATATTTGTGTGTGAAAGCCGTCCTTCACATATCTTGTTTTGAAAACAAAGTTATTTTTCAGTTGCAAACTACACTCCATTCATATATATGGGGAGGTACTAGCTCCAACTCGGTTTTACAGTGAAAACTGCAGGAACTTCAAACCGGCACTAGGAAACAGACTGAGAATCCAGAGTAAAAGTTACTCCTTCAACCCGTTCCCTTTGTGCTAGATGAACGAACGTCTCTCCAAATGCTCAGTTCTGAGAGATAAGTGTGTGTGAAAGCCGACCATCACCTAGGTGTTTGGAACACAAAGTTCCTTTCCAGTTGCCAACTACACTCCATACAAATATATGGGGATGTACTAGCTCCAACTCGGTTTTATAGTAAAAACTGCAGGAACTTCAAACCGGCATTAGGAAACAGACTGAGAAACCACAGTAAAAGTTTCTTCTGCAAACCGTTCCCTTTGTGATAGATGAACGAACGTCTCTCCACATGCTCAATTTTGAGAGCTAAGTGTGTGTGAACGCCGTCATTCACCTAGCTTGTTGGGAACACCAAGTTCCTTTCCAGTTGCAAACTACAATGCATACATATATATTGGGATGTACTAGCTCCAACTCGGTTTTACAGTGAAAACTGCAGGAAATTCATACCGGCACTAACAGACTGAGAAACCAGAGTAAAACTTTCTCCTGCAACCGGTTTACTTTGTGCTAGATGAACGAACGTCTCTCCACGTGCTCACTTCTGAGAGATAAGTGTGTGCGAAAGCCGTCCTTCACCTAGGTTGTTGGGAATACAAAGTTCCTTTTCAGTCGCAAACTACATTCCACAAATATATATGCGTGGTATTAGCTCCAACTCGGTTTTACAGTGAAAACTGCAGGAGCTTCAAACCGGCAGTAGGAAACAGACTGAAAAACCAGAGAAAAAGTTTCTCCTGCAACCCGTTAACTTTGTGCTAGATGAACGAACTTCTCTCCATATGCGCAGTTCTGATAGATAAGTGTGTGTGAAAGCCGTCCTTCAACTAGGTGTTTGGAACACAAAGATCCTTTACAGTTGCAAACTACACTCCATACATATATATGGGGATGTACTAGCTCCAACTCGATTTTACAGTGAAAACTGCAGGAACTTCATAACTGCACTAGGAAACAGACTGAGAAAACAGAGTAAAAGTTTCTCCTGCAACCATTTCCCTTTTTGCTAGATGAAAGAACGTCTCTCCAAAAGATCAGTTCTGAGAAATAAGTGTGTGAATGCCGTCCTTCACATAGTTTGTTGGGAACAGAAATTTCCTTTCCAGTTGCAAACTACAATCCATACATATATATGGGGAGGTACTAGCTCCAACTAAGTTTTAGAGTGAAAACTGCAGGAATTTCAAACCGACACTAGAAAACAGACTGAGAAAACCCAGTAAAAGTTTTTCCTGCAACCCGTTTATTTTGTGCTAGATGAACGAACGTCTCTCCACATGCTAGTTCTCAGAGAAATGTGTGTGTTAAAGCCGTCCTTCAACTAGGTTGTTGGGAACACAAAGTTACTTTTAAGTAGCAAACTACACTCCTTACATATATATGGGGAGGTACTAGCTTCAACTCGGTTTTACAGGGATAATTGCAGGAACTTCAAACCGGCACTAGGAAACAGAGTGAGAAACCAGAGAATAGTTTCCCCTGAAACCGGTTCCCTTTGTGCTAGATGAACAAACGTCTGTCAACATGGTCTGATCTGAGTTATCCGTGTGTGTGAAAGCCGTCCTTAAACTAGCTTGTTGGGAACACAAAGTTCCTTTTAATTTGCAAACTCCACTCCATACATATATATGGGGATGTACTAGCTCCAACTCTGTTTTACAGGGAAAACGGCAGGAACTTCACACTGTCACTAGGAAACAGACTGAGAAAACAGAGTAAAGTTTTCTCCTGCAACGCGTTTAATTTGTGCTAGATGAACGAACGTCTCTGCACATGCTCAGTTCTGAGAGATAAGTGTGTGTGAAAGCCGTACATCACCTAGTTTTTGGGAAAACATAGTTCTTTTTCAGGTGCAAACTACAATCCTTACATATATATGGGGAGGTATTAGCTCCAACTCGGTTTTACAGTGAAAACTGCAGGAACTTCAAACCATCACTAGGAAACAGACTGAGAAACCAGGGTAAAAGTTTCTCCTGTAACCCGTTCCCTTTGTGATAGATGAACAAACGTCTGTCTACATGCTCAGTTCTGAGAAATCTGTGTGTGTGAAAGCCGTCCTTCACCTAGCTTGTTGGGAACAGAAAGTTCCTTTTAAGTTTCAAATTACACTCCTTACATATATATGGGGATGTACTAGCTCCTACTCGGTTTTACAGGGAAAACTGCAGGAACTTCAAACCGGCACTAGGAAAGAGACTGAGAAACCAGAGTATAATTTCTCCTGCTACCCGTTTACTTTTTGCTAGCTGAACGAACGTCTCTCCACATGCTCAGTTCTGAGAGATAAGTGTGTGTGAATGCCGTACATCACCTAGCTTGTTTGGAACACATAGTTCCTTTTCAGTTGCAAACTACAATCCTTACATATATATGGGGAGGTACTAGTTCCAACTCGGTTTTCAGTGAAAATTGCAGGATCTTCAAACTGGCACTAGGAAGCAGACTGAGAAACCAGAGTAAACTTTCTCCTTCAAACCTTTCCCATTGTGCTAGGTGAAGGAACGTCTCTCCAGATGCTCAGTTCTGAGAAATAATTGTGTGTGAAAGAGAAAGTTCAAATAGCTTGTTGGGAACACAAAGTTCCTTTTCAGTTGCAAACTACACTTCTTACATATATATGGGGAGGTACTAGCTCCAAATCGGATTTACAGTAAAAACTGCAGGAACTACAAACCTGCACTAGGAAACAGACTGAGAAACCAGAGTAAAAGTTTCTTCTGCAACCCGTTCCCATTGTGCTAGATGAACAAAATTCTCTCCACATGCTCAGTTTTGAGAGATAAGTGTGTGTGAAAGGCGTCATTCATTAGCTTGTTGGGAACACAAAGTTCCTTTCCAGTTGCAAACTACAGTCCATACATATATATGGTGATGTATTAGCTCCAACTCGGTTTTACAGTGAAAACTGCAGGAACTTCAAACCGGCACTAGGAAACAGACTGAGAAACCAGAGTAAAATTTTCTCCTGTAACCCGTTTACTTTTTGCTAAATGAACGAACTTCTCTCCACATGCTCATTTCTGAGAGAAATGTGTGTGTGAAAGCCGTCTTCACCTAGCTTGTTGGGAACACAAAGTTCCTATTTAGTTGCAAAATACACTCCTTACATATATATGGGGAGGTACTAGCTCCAACTCGCTTTTAAGTGAAAATTGCAGGAACTTAAAAACGGCACCAAGAAGCAGACTGATAAACCAGAGTAAAAGTTTCTCCTTCAAACCGTTCCCATTGTTCTAGATAAAGGAACGTCTCTCAACATGCTCAGTTCTGAGAAATAATTGTGTGTGAAAGAGGCTCTTCACCTAGCTTGTTGGGAACACATAGTTCATTTTCAGTTGCAAACTACACTCCATACATATATATGGGGATGTATTAGCTCCATCTCGGTTTTACAGTGTAAACTGCCGGAACTTCAAACCAGAACTAGGAAACAGACTGAGAAAACAGATTAAAAGTTTTTCCTTCAACCCGTTAATTTTGTGCTAGATGAAAGAAAGTCTCTCCACATGCTAGTTTTCAGAGAAAAGTGTGTGTGGAAGCCGTCCTCCAACTAGCTTTTTGGGAACACAAAGTTACTTTTTAGTAGCAAACTACACTCCTTACATATATATGGGGAGGTACTAGCTTCAACTCGGTTTTACAGGGAAAATTGCAGGAACTTCAAACCGGCACTAGGAAACAGAGTGAGAAACCAGAGAATATTTTCCCCTGAAACCCGTTCCCTTTGTGCTAGATGAACAAACGTCTGTCAACATGGTCTGATCTGAGCGATCAGTGTGTGTGAAAGCCGTCCTTCAACTAGCTTGTTGGGAACACAAAGTTCCTTTTAATTTGCAAACTCCACTCCATACATATATATGGGGAGGTACTAGCTCCACTCTGTTTTACAGGGAAAACGGCAAGAACTTCACACCGTCACTAGGAAACAGACTGAGAAAACAGAGTAAAGTTTTCTCCTGCAACGCGTTTAATTTGTGCTAGATGAACGAACATCTCTGCACATGCTAAGTTCTGAGAGATAAGTGTGTGTGAAATCCGTACATCACCTAGTTTTTGGGAACACATAGTTCCTTTTCAGGTGCAAACTACAATCCTTACATATATATGGGGAGGTATTAGCTCCAACTCGGTTTTACAGTGAAAACTGCAGGAACTTCAAACCATCACTAGGAAACAGACTGAGAAACCAGAGTAAAAGTTTCTCCTGTAACCCGTTCCCTTTGTGATAGATGAACAAACGTCTGTCTACATGCTCAGATCTGAGAAATCTGTGTGTGTGAAAGACGTCCTTCACCTAGCTTGTTGGGAATAGAAAGTTCCTTTTCAGTTTCAAACTACACTCCTTACATATATATGGGGAGGTACTAGCTCCAACTCGGTTTTACAGGGAAAACTGCAGGAACTTCAAACCGGCACTAGGAAAGAGACTGAGAAACCAGAGTATAATTTCTCCTGCTACCAGTTTAATTTTTGCTAGATGAACGAACGTCTCTCCACATGCTCAGTTCTGAGAGATAAGTGTGTGTGAATGCCGTACATCACCTAGCTTGTTTGGAACACATAGTTCCTTTTCAGTTGCAAACTACAATCCTTACATATATATGGGGAGGTACTAGTTCCAACTCGGTTTTCAGTGAAAATTGCAGGATCTTCAAACTGGCACTAGGAAGCAGACTGAGAAACCAGAGTAAAAGTTTCTCCTTCAACCCTTTCCCATTGTGCTAGGTGAAGGAATTTCTCTCCAGATGCTCAGTTCTGAGAAATAATTGTGTGTGAAAGAGGAACTTCAAATAGCTTGTTGGGAACACAAAGTTCCTTTTCAGTTGCAAACTACACTTCTTACATATATATGGGGAGGTACTAGCTCCAAATCTGATTTACAGTAAAAACTGCAGGAACTTCAAACCGGCACTAGGAAACAGACTGAGAAACCAGAGTAAAAGTTTCTTCTGCAACCCGTTCCCATTGTGCTAGATGAACAAAATTCTCTCCACATGCTCAGTTTTGAGAGATAAGTGTGTGTGAAAGGCGTCATTCATTAGCTTGTTGGGAACACAAAGTTCCTTTCCAGTTGCAAACTACAGTCCATACATATATATGGTGATGTATTAGCTCCAAGTCGGTTTTACAGTGAAAACTGCAGGAACTTCAAACCGGCACTAGGAAACAGACTGAGAAACCAGAGTAAAATTTTCTCCTGTAACCCGTTTACTTTGTGCTAAATGAACGAACTTCTCTCCACATGCTCATTTCTGAGAGAAATGTGTGTGTGAAAGCAGCCTTCACCTAGCTTGTTGGGAACATAAAGTTCCTTTTCAGTTGCAAACTACACTCCTTACATATATATGGGGAGGTAATAGCTCCAACTCGCTTTTAAGTGAAAATTGCAGGAATTTAAAACCGGCACCAAGAAGCAGACTGGAGAAAACCAGAGTAAAAGTTTCTCCTGTCAAACCGTTCCAGATTTTCTAGATAAAGGAACGGTCTCTCAACATGCTCAGTTCACTTTGTGTGAAGAGATTTAGTTGTTGGTGTTCATTTTCAGTTGCAACACCTCATACAAGCTGGGGATGGCTCATCTCGGTTTACCGTGTAAACGCGAACTTCAAAGAACTAGGAACAGTGGAAAACAGATTAAAGTTTCCTTCAAAACGTTATTTTGGCTAGATGAAGAAAGTCCACTGCTTTTTCCGAGAAAGTTGTGGGAGCGTCCTCAACTAGCTTTGGAACACAAGTTTTTAGTAGCAACTACACTCCTTAATATATATGGGGATGTACTAGCTCCTACTCGGTTTTACAGGGAAAAATGCAGGAACTTCAAACCGCCACTATGAAAGAGGACTGAGAAACCAGAGTATAATTTCTCCTGCTACCCGTTTACTTTTTGCTAGCTGAACGAACGTCTCTCCACATGCTCAGTTCTGAGAGATAAGTGTGTGTGAATGCCGTACATCATCTAGCTTGTTTGGAACACATAGTTCCTTTTCAGTTGCAAACTACAATCCTTACATATATATGGGGAGGTACTAGTTCCAACTCGGTTTTCAGTGAAAATTGCAGGATCTTCAAACTGGCACTAGGAAGCAGACTGAGAAACCAGAGTAAAGTTTCTCCTTCAAACCTTTCCCATTGTGCTAGGTGAAGGAACGTCTCTCCAGATGCTCAGTTCTGAGAAATAATTGTGTGTGAAAGAGAAAGTTCAAATAGCTTGTTGGGAACACAAAGTTCCTTTTCAGTTGCAAACTACACTTCTTACATATATATGGGGAGGTACTAGCCCCAAATCGGATTTACAGTAAAAACTGCAGGAACTACAAACCTGCACTAGGAAACAGACTGAGAAACCAGAGTAAAAGTTTCTTCTGCAACCCGTTCCCATTGTGCTAGATGAACAAAATTCTCTCCACATGCTCAGTTTTGAGAGATAAGTGTGTGTGAAAGGCGTCATTCATTAGCTTGTTGGGAACACAAAGTTCCTTTCCAGTTGCAAACTACAGTCCATACATATATATGGTGATGTATTAGCTCCAACTCGGTTTTACAGTGAAAACTGCAGGAACTTCAAACCGGCACTAGGAAACAGACTGAGAAACCAGAGTAAAATTTTCTCCTGTAACCCGTTTACTTTTTGCTAAATGAACGAACTTCTCTCCACATGCTCATTTCTGAGAGAAATGTGTGTGTGAAAGCCGTCTTCACCTAGCTTGTTGGGAACACAAAGTTCCTATTTAGTTGCAAAATACACTCCTTACATATATATGGGGAGGTACTAGCTCCAACTCGCTTTTAAGTGAAAATTGCAGGAACTTAAAACCGGCACCAAGAAGCAGACTGATAAACCAGAGTAAAAGTTTCTCCTTCAAACCGTTCCCATTGTTCTAGATAAAGGAACGTCTCTCAACATGCTCAGTTCTGAGAAATAATTGTGTGTGAAAGAGGCTCTTCACCTAGCTTGTTGGGAACACATAGTTCATTTTCAGTTGCAAACTACACTCCATACATATATATGGGGATGTGTTAGCTCCATCTCGGTTTTACAGTGTAAACTGCCGGAACTTCAAACCAGAACTAGGAAACAGACTGAGAAAACAGAATAAAAGTTTTTCCTTCAACCCGTTAATTTTGTGCTAGATGAAAGAACGTCTCTCCACATGCTAGTTTTCAGAGAAAAGTGTGTGTGGAAGCCGTCCTCCAACTAGCTTTTTGGGAACACAAAGTTACTTTTTAGTAGCAAACTACACTCCTTACATATATATGGGGAGGTACTAGCTTCAACTCGGTTTTACAGGGAAAATTGCAGGAACTTCAAACCGGCACTAGGAAACAGAGTGAGAAACCAGAGAATATTTTCCCCTGAAACCCGTTCCCTTTGTGCTAGATGAACAAACGTCTGTCAACATGGTCTGATCTGAGCGATCAGTGTGTGTGAAAGCCGTCCTTCAACTAGCTTGTTGGGAACACAAAGTTCCTTTTAATTTGCAAACTCCACTCCATACATATATATGGGGAGGTACTAGCTCCACTCTGTTTTACAGGGAAAACGGCAAGAACTTCACACCGTCACTAGGAAACAGACTGAGAAAACAGAGTAAAGTTTTCTCCTGCAACGCGTTTAATTTGTGCTAGATGAACGAACATCTCTGCACATGCTAAGTTCTGAGAGATAAGTGTGTGTGAAATCCGTACATCACCTAGTTTTTGGGAACACATAGTTCCTTTTCAGGTGCAAACTACAATCCTTACATATATATGGGGAGGTATTAGCTCCAACTCGGTTTTACAGTGAAAACTGCAGGAACTTCAAACCATCACTAGGAAACAGACTGAGAAACCAGAGTAAAAGTTTCTCCTGTAACCCGTTCCCTTTGTGATAGATGAACAAACGTCTGTCTACATGCTCAGTTCTGAGAAATCTGTGTGTGTGAAAGACGTCCTTCACCTAGCTTGTTGGGAATAGAAAGTTCCTTTTCAGTTTCAAACTACACTCCTTACATATATATGGGGAGGTACTAGCTCCAACTCGGTTTTACAGGGAAAACTGCAGGAACTTCAAACCGGCACTAGGAAAGAGACTGAGAAACCAGAGTATAATTTCTCCTGCTACCAGTTTACTTTTTGCTAGATGAACGAACGTCTCTCCACATGCTCAGTTCTGAGAGATAAGTGTGTGTGAATGCCGTACATCACCTAGCTTGTTTGGAACACATAGTTCCTTTTCAGTTGCAAACTACAATCCTTACATATATATGGGGAGGTACTAGTTCCAACTCGGTTTTCAGTGAAAATTGCAGGATCTTCAAACTGGCACTAGGAAGCAGACTGAGAAACCAGAGTAAAAGTTTCTCCTTCAACCCTTTCCCATTGTGCTAGGTGAAGGAACTTCTCTCCAGATGCTCAGTTCTGAGAAATAATTGTGTGTGAAAGAGGAACTTCAAATAGCTTGTTGGGAACACAAAGTTCCTTTTCAGTTGCAAACTACACTTCTTACATATATATGGGGAGGTACTAGCTCCAAATCTGATTTACAGTAAAAACTGCAGGAACTTCAAACCGGCACTAGGAAACAGACTGAGAAACCAGAGTAAAAGTTTCTTCTGCAACCCGTTCCCATTGTGCTAGATGAACAAAATTCTCTCCACATGCTCAGTTTTGAGAGATAAGTGTGTGTGAAAGGCGTCATTCATTAGCTTGTTGGGAACACAAAGTTCCTTTCCAGTTGCAAACTACAGTCCATACATAAATATGGTGATGTATTAGCTCCAAGTCGGTTTTACAGTGAAAACTGCAGGAACTTCAAACCGGCACTAGGAAACAGACTGAGAAACCAGAGTAAAATTTTCTCCTGTAACCCGTTTACTTTGTGCTAAATGAACGAACTTCTCTCCACATGCTCATTTCTGAGAGAAATGTGTGTGTGAAAGCAGCCTTCACCTAGCTTGTTGGGAACACAAAGTTCCTTTTCAGTTGCAAACTACACTCCTTACATATATATGGGGAGGTAATAGCTCCAACTCGCTTTTAAGTGAAAATTGCAGGAATTTAAAACCGGCACCAAGAAGCAGACTGAGAAACCAGAGTAAAAGTTTCTCCTTCAAAACGTTCCAATTTTTCTAGATAAAGGAACGTCTCTCAACATGCTCACTTCTGAGAGATAAGTGTGTGTGAAAGCTGGGCTTCACCTAGCTTGTTGGGAACACAAAGTTCCTTTCCAGTTGCAAACTACACTCCTTACATTTATATGGGTAGGTACTAGCTCCAACTCGGTTTTACAGTGAAAACTGCAGGAACTTCAAACAGGCCCTAGGAAACAGACTGAGAAACCAGAGAAAAAGTTTCTCCAGCAAACCGTTCCTTTTGTGCTATATGAACAATCGTTTGTCTACATGCTCAGTTCTGAGAAATCAGTGTGTGTGAAAGCCGCCCTTCACCTAGCTTGTTGGGAACACAAAGTTCCTTTTCAGTTGCAAACAACACTCCTTAAATATATATGGGGAGTTACTAGCTCCAACTCGATTTTACAGTGAAAACTGCAGGATCTTCAAACCGGCAGTAGGAAACAGACTGAGAAACCAGAGTATAAGTTTCCCTTGCTAACCGTTAAATTTGTATTAGATGAACGAACGTCTCTCCACATGATCAGATCTGAGAAATAATTGTGTGTGAAAGTGGTCCTACACCAAGGTTGTTGGGAACACAAAGTCCCTTTTCATTTGCAAACTACACTCCATACATATATATGGGGAGGTACTATCTCCAACTCGGGTTTACAGTGAAAACTGCAGGAAATTCAAACCGGCACTAGGAAACACACTGAGAAACCAGAGTAAAAGTTTCTACTGCAAACAATTCCGATTTAGCTAGATGAAAGAACGTCTCTCCACATGCTCATTTCTGAGTGATAATTGTGTGTGAAAGCCATGATTCACCTAGCTTGCTGGGAACACAAAGTTCCTTCCCAGGTGAAAACTAAACTCCATACATATATATGGGGAGGTACAAGCTCCAACTCGGTTTTAATGTGAAAACTGCAGGAACTTCAAACAGGCACTAGGAAACAGACTGAGAAACCAGAGTAAAAGTTTTTCCTGCAACACGTTCCTTTGTGCTAGATGAACGAACGTCTCCCGTCATGCTCAGTTCTGAGAGAAAAGTTTGTGTGAAAGCCGTCCTTCACCTAGCTTGTTGGGAATACAAAGTACCTTTAAAGTTGTAAACTACAATCCTTACATATATATGGGGAGATACTAGCTCCAAATCGGTTTTACAGTGAAAACTGCAGGAACTTCAAACCGGCACTATGAAACAGACTGAGAAACCAGAGTAAAAGTTTCTCCTGTAACCGGTTCCCTTTGTCATAGATGAACAAACGTCTGTCTTCATGCTTAGTTCTGAGAAATCAGTGTGTGTGAAAGCCGTCCTTCACCTAGCTTGTTGGGAACACAAAGTTCCTTTTCAGTTGCAAACTACACTCCTTACATATATATGGGGAGGTACTAGCTCCAACTCGGTTTTACAGGGAAAACTGCAGGAACTTCAAACCGGCAGTAGGAAAGAGACTGAGAAACCAGAGTATAATTTCCCCTGCTAACCGTTTACTTTTTGCTAGATGAACGAACGTCTCTCCACATGCTCAATTCTGAGAGATAAGGGTGTGTGAATGCCGTACATCACCTAGCTTGTTTGGAACACATAGTTCCTTTTCAGTTGCAAACTACAATCCTTACATATATATGGGGAGGTACTAGTTCCAACTCGGTTTTCAGTGAAAACTGCAGGATCTTCAAACTGGCACTAGGAAGCCGACTGATAAACCAGAGTAAAAGTTTCTCCTTCAAACCTTTCCCATTGTGCTAGGTGAAGGAACGTCTCTCCAGATGCTCAGTTCTAAGAAATAATTGTGTGTGAAAGAAGAACTTCAAATAGCTTGTTGGGAACACAAAGTTCCTTTTCAGTTGCAAACTACACTTCTTACATATATATGGGGAGGTACTAGCTCCAACTCGGTTTTACAGTGAAAAGTGCAGGATCTTCAAACCGGCAGTAGGAAACAGACTGAGAAACCAGAGTAAAAATTTCCCTTGCTACCCGTTAAATTTGTCCTAGATGAATGAACGTCTCTCCACATGCTCAGATCTGAGAAATAATTCTGTGTGAATGTGGTCCTACACCTAGATTGTTGCGAACACAAAGTCCCTTTTCATTTGCAGACTACACTCCATACATATATATGGGGAGGTACTATCTCCAACTCGGGTTTACAGTGAAAACTGCAGGAACTTCAAACCGGCACTAGGAAACAGTCTGAGAAACCAGTGTAAAAGTTTCTAGTGCAAACCATTCTGATTTAGCTAGTTGAACGTACGTCTCTCCACATGCTGATTTCTGAGTGATAATTGTGTGTGAAAGCCATGATTCACCTAGCTTGTTGGGAACACCAAGTTCCTTTCCAGTTGCAAATTACACTCCATACATATATATGGGGAGGTACAAGCTCCAAGTCGGTTTTACAGTGAAAACTGCAGGAACTTCAAACAGGCACTAGGAAACAGACTGAGAAACCAGAGTAAAATTTTTCCTGCAACACGTTCCTTTGTGCTAGATGAACGAACGTCTCCCCTCATGCTCAGTTCTGAGAGAAAAGTGTGTGTGAAAGCCGTCCTTCACCTAGCTTGTTGGGAACACAAAGTACCTTTTAAGTTGTAAACTACAATTCTTACATATATATGGGGAGATACTAGCTCCAAATCGGTTTTACAGTGAAAACTGCAGGAACTTCAAACCGGCACTATGAAACAGACTGAGAAACCAGAGTAAAAGTTTCTCCTGTAACCGGTTCCCTTTGTGATAGATGAACAAACGTCTGTCTTCATGCTTAGTTCTGAGAAATCAGTGTGTGTGAAAGCCGTCCTTCACCTAGCTTGTTGGGAACACAAAGTTCCTTTTCAGTTTCAAACTACACTCCTTACATATATATGGGGAGGTACTAGCTCCAACTCGGTTTTACAGGGAAAACTGCAGGAACTTCAAACCGGCAGTAGGAAAGAGACTGAGAAACCAGAGTATAATTTCCCCTGCTAACCGTTTACTTTTTGCTAGATGAACGAACGTCTCTCCACATGCTCAGTTCTGAGAGATAAGTGTGTGTGAATGCCGTACATCACCTAGCTTGTTTGGAACACATAGTTCCTTTTCAGTTGCAAACTACAATCCTTACATATATATGGGGAGGTACTAGTTCCAACTCGGTTTTCAGTGAAAACTGCAGGATCTTCAAACTGGCACTAGGAAGCAGACTGATAAACCAGAGTTAAAGTTTCTCCTTCAAACCTTTCCCATTGTGCTAGGTGAAGGAACGTCTCTCCAGATGCTCAGTTCTAAGAAATAATTGTGTGTGAAAGAAGAACTTCAAATAGCTTGTTGGGAACACAAAGTTCCTTTTCAGTTGCAAACTACACTTCTTAAATATATATGGGGAGGTACTAGCCCCTAATCAGATTTACAGTAAAAACTGCAGGAACTTAAATCCGGCACTAGGAAACAGACTGAGAAACCACAGTAAAAGTTTCTTCTGCAACCCGTTCCCATTGTGCTAGATGAACAAAATTCTCTCCACATGCTCAGTTTTGAGAGATAAGTGTGTGTGAAAGGAGTCATTCATTAGCTTGTTGGGAACACATAGTTCCTTTCCAGTTGCAAACTACAATCCATACGTATATATGGGGATGTAATAGCTCGAACTCGGTTTTACAGGGAAAACTGCAGGAACTTCAAACCGGCCCTAGGAAACAGACTGAGATACCAGAGTAATTGTTTCTCCTGCAAATCGTTCCCTTTGTGCTATATGAACAAACGTCTGTCTACATGCTCAGTTCTGAGAAATCAGTGTGTGTGAAAGCCGTCCTTCACCTAGCTTGTTGGGAACACAAAGTTCCTTTTCAGTTGCAAACAACACTCCTTAAATGTATATGGGGAGTTACTAGCTCCAACTCGGTTTTACAGTGAAAACTGCAGGATCTTCAAACCGGCAGTAGGAAACAGACTGAGAAACCAGAGTAAAAATTTCCCTTGCTACCCGTTAAATTTGTCCTAGATGAACGAACGTCTCTCCACATGCTCAGATCTGAGAAATAATTCTGTGTGAATGTGGTCCTACACCTAGATTGTTGGGAACACAAAGTCCCTTTTCATTTGCAGACTACACTCCATACATATATATGGGGAGGTACTATCTCCAACTCGGGTTTACAGTGAAAACTGCAGGAACTTCAAACCGGCACTAGGAAACAGACTGAGAAACCAGTGTAAAAGTTTCTAGTGCAAACCATTCTGATTTAGCTAGTTGAACGAACGTCTCTCCACATGCTGATTTCTGAGTGATAATTGTGTGTGAAAGCCATGATTCACCTAGCTTGTTGGGAACACCAAGTTCCTTTCAAGTTGCAAATTACACTCCATACATATATATGGGGAGGTACAAGCTCCAAGTCGGTTTTACAGTGAAAACTGCAGGAACTTCAAACTGGCACTAGGAAACAGACTGAGAAACCAGAGTAAAATTTTTCCTGCAACACGTTCCTTTGTGCTAGATGAACGAACGTCTCCCCTCATGCTCAGTTCTGAGAGAAAAGTTTGTGTGAAAGCCGTCCTTCACCTAGCTTGTTGGGAACACAAAGTACCTTTTAAGTTGTAAACTACAATTCTTACATATATATGGGGAGATACTAGCTCCAAATCGGTTTTACAGTGAAAACTGCAGGAACTTCAAACCGGCACTAGGAAACAGACTGAGAAACCAGAGTAAAAGTTTCTCCTGTAACCGGTTCCCTTTGTGATAGATGAACAAACGTCTGTCTTCATGCTTAGTTCTGAGAAATCAGTGTGTGTGAAAGCCGTCCTTCACCTAGCTTGTTGGGAACACAAAGTTCCTTTTCAGTTTCAAACTACACTCCTTACATATATATGGGGAGGTACTAGCTCCTACTCGGTTTTACAGGGAAAACTGCAGGAACTTCAAACCGGCAGTAGGAAAGAGACTGAGAAACCAGAGTATAATTTCCCCTGCTAACCGTTTACTTTTTGCTAGATGAACGAACGTCTCTCCACATGCTCAGTTCTGAGAGATAATTGTGTGTGAATGCCGTACATCACCTAGCTTGTTTGGAACACATAGTTTCTTTTCAGTTGCAAACTACAATCCTTACATATATATGGGGAGGTACTAGTTCCAACTCGGTTTTCAGTGAAAACTGCAGGATCTTCAAACTGGCACTAGGAAGCCGACTGATAAACCAGAGTAAAAGTTTCTCCTTCAAACCTTTCCCATTGTGCTAGGTGAAGGAACGTCTCTCCAGATGCTCAGTTCTAAGAAATAATTGTGTGTGAAAGAAGAACTTCAAATAGCTTGTTGGGAACACAAAGTTCCTTTTCAGTTACAAACTACACTTCTTACATATATATGGAGAAGTACTAGCCCCTAATCGGATTTACAGTAAAAACTGCAGGAACTTCAAACCGGCACTAGGAAACAGACTGAGAAACCACAGTAAAAGTTTCTTCTGCAACCCGTTCCCATTGTGCTAGATGAACAAATTTCTCTCCACATGCTCAGTTTTGAGAGATAAGTGTGTGTGAAAGGCGTCATTCATTAGCTTGTTGGGAACACATAGTTCCTTTCCAGTTGCAAACTACAATCCATACATATATATGGGGATGTAATAGCTCGAACTCGGTTTTACAGGGAAAACTGCAGGAACTTCAAACCGGCCCTAGGAAACAGACTGAGATACCAGAGTAAATATTTCTCCTGCAAATCGTTCCCTTTGTGCTATATGAACAAACGTCTGTCTACATGCTCAGTTCTGAGAAATCAGTGTGTGTGAAAGCCGTCCTTCACCTAGCTTGTTGGGAACACAAAGTTCCTTTTCAGTTGCAAACAACACTCCTTAAATGTATATGGGGAGTTACTAGCTCCAACTCGGTTTTACAGTGAAAACTGCAGGATCTTCAAACCGGCAGTAGGAAACAGACTGAGAAACCAGAGTAAAAATTTCCCTTGCTACCCGTTAAATTTGTCCTAGATGAACGAACGTCTCTCCACATGCTCAGATCTGAGAAATAATTCTGTGTGAATGTGGTCCTACACCTAGATTGTTGGGAACACAAAGTCCCTTTTCATTTGCAGACTACACTCCATACATATATATGGGGAGGTACTATCTCCAACTCGGGTTTACAGTGAAAACTGCAGGAACTTCAAACCGGCACTAGGAAACAGACTGAGAAACCAGTGTAAAAGTTTCTAGTGCAAACCATTCTGATTTAGCTAGTTGAACGAACGTCTCTCCACATGCTGATTTCTGAGTGATAATTGTGTGTGAAAGCCATGATTCACCTAGCTTGTTGGGAACACCAAGTTCCTTTCCAGTTGCAAATTACACTCCATACATATATATGGGGAGGTACAAGCTCCAAGTCGGTTTTACAGTGAAAACTGAAGGAACTTCAAACAGGCACTAGGAAACAGACTGAGAAACCAGAGTAAAAGTTTCTTCTGCAACCCGTTCCCATTGTGCTAGATGAACAAAATTCTCTCCACATGCTCAGTTTTGAGAGATAAGTGTGTGTGAAAGGCGTCATTCATTAGCTTGTTGGGAACACAAAGTTCCTTTCCAGTTGCAAACTACAGTCCATACATATATATGGTGATGTATTAGCTCCAACTCGGTTTTACAGTGAAAACTGCAGGAACTTCAAACCGGCACTGGGAAACAGACTGAGAAACCAGAGTAAAATTTTCTCCTGTAACCCGTTTACTTTGTGCTAAATGAACGAACTTCTCTCCACATGCTCATTTCTGAGAGAAATGTGCGTGTGAAAGCCGTCTTCACCTAGCTTGTTGGGAACACAAAGTTCCTTTTCAGTTGCAAACTACACTCCTTGCATATATATAGGGAGGTAATAGCTCCAACTCGCTTTTAAGTGAAAATTGCAGGAATTTAAAACCGGCACCAAGAAGCAGACTGAGAAACCAGAGTAAAAGTTTTTCCTTCAAACCGTTCCATTGTCCTAGATAAAGGAACGTCTCTCAACATGCTCACTTCTGAGAGATAAGTGTGTGTGAAAGCTGGGCTTCACCTAGCTTGTTGGGAACACAAAGTTCCTTTCCAGTTGCAAACTACAATCCTTACATATATATGGGTAGGTACTAGCTCCAACTCGGGTTTACAGTGAAAACTGCAGGAACTTCAAACAGGCCCTAGGAAACAGACTGAGATACCAGAGAAAAAGTTTCGCCTGCAAACCGTTCCCTTTGTGCTATATGAACAATCGTTTGTCTACATGCTCAGTTCTGAGAAATCAGTGTGTGTGAAAGCCGTCCTTCACCTAGCTTGTTGTGAACACAAAGTTCCTTTTCAGTTTCAAACTACACTCCTTACATATATATGGGGAGGTACTAGCTCCAACTCGGTTTTACAGGGAAAACTGCAGGAACTTCAAACCGGCAGTAGGAAAGAGACTGAGAAACCAGAGTATAATTTCCCCTGCTAACCGTTTACTTTTTGCTAGATGAACGAACGTCTCTCCACATGCTCAGTTCTGAGAGATAAGTGTGTGTGAATGCCGTACATCACCTAGCTTGTTTGGAACACATAGTTCCTTTTCAGTTGCAAACTACAATCCTTACATATATATGGGGAGGTACTAGTTCCAACTCGGTTTTCAGTGAAAACTGCAGGATTTTCAAACTGGCACTAGGAAGCAGACTGATAAACCACAGTAAAAGTTTCTCCTTCAAACCTTTCCCATTGTGCTAGGTGAAGGAACGTCTCTCCAGATGCTCAGTTCTAAGAAATAATTGTGTGTGAAAGAAGAACTTCAAATAGCTTGTTGGGAACACAAAGTTCCTTTTCAGTTGCAAACTACACTTCTTACATATATATGGGGAGGTACTAGCCCCTAATCAGATTTACAGTAAAAACTGCAGGAACTTAAAACCGGCACTAGGAAACAGACTGAGAAACCACAGTAAAAGTTTCTTCTGCAACCCGTTCCCATTGTGCTAGATGAACAAAATTCTCTCCACATGCTCAGTTTTGAGAGATAAGTGTGTGTGAAAGGCGTCATTCTTTAGCTTGTTGGGAACACATAGTTCCTTTCCAGTTGCAAACTACAATCCATACATATATATGGGGATGTAATAGCTCGAACTCGGTTTTACAAGGAAAACTGCAGGAACTTCAAACCGGCCCTAGGAAACAGACTGAGATATCAGAGTAAATGTTTCTCCTGCAAATCGTTCCCTTTGTGCTATATGAACAAACGTCTGTCTACATGCTCAGTTCTGAGAAATCAGTGTGTGTGAAAGCCGTCCTTCACCTAGCTTGTTGGGAACACAAAGTTCCTTTTCAGTTGCAAACAACACTCCTTAAATGTATATGGGGAGTTACTAGCTCCAACTCGGTTTTACAGTGAAAACTGCAGGATCTTCAAACCGGCAGTAGGAAACAGACTGAGAAACCAGAGTAAAAATTTCCCTTGCTACCCGTTAAATTTGTCCTAGATGAACGAACGTCTCTCCACATGCTCAGATCTGAGAAATAATTCTGTGTGAATGTGGTCCTACACCTAGATTGTTGGGAACACAAAGTCCCTTTTCATTTGCAGACTACACTCCATACATATATATGGGGAGGTACTATCTCCAACTCGGGTTTACAGTGAAAACTGCAGGAACTTCAAACCGGCACTAGGAAACAGACTGAGAAACCAGTGTAAAAGTTTCTAGTGCAAACCATTCTGATTTAGCTAGTTGAACGAACGTCTCTCCACATGCTGATTTCTGAGTGATAATTGTGTGTGAAAGCCATGATTCACCTAGCTTGTTGGGAACACCAAGTTCCTTTCAAGTTGCAAATTACACTCCATACATATATATGGGGAGGTACAAGCTCCAAGTCGGTTTTACAGTGAAAACTGCAGGAACTTCAAACTGGCACTAGGAAACAGTCTGAGAAACCAGAGTAAAATTTTTCCTGCAACACGTTCCTTTGTGCTAGATGAACGAACGTCTCCCCTCATGCTCAGTTCTGAGAGAAAAGTTTGTGTGAAAGCCGTCCTTCACCTAGCTTGTTGGGAACACAAAGTACCTTTTAAGTTGTAAACTACAATTCTTACATATATATGGGGAGATACTAGCTCCAAATCGGTTTTACAGTGAAAACTGCAGGAACATCAAACCGGCACTATGAAACAGACTGAGAAACCAGAGTAAAAGTTTCTCCTGTAACCGGTTCCCTTTGTGATAGATGAACAAACGTCTGTCTTCATGCTTAGTTCTGAGAAATCAGTGTGTGTGAAAGCCGTCCTTCACCTTGCTTGTTGGGAACACAAAGTTCCTTTTCAGTTTCAAACTACACTCCTTACATATATATGGGGAGGTACTAGCTCCTACTCGGTTTTACAGGGAAAACTGCAGGAACTTCAAACCGGCAGTAGGAAAGAGACTGAGAAACCAGAGTATAATTTCCCCTGCTAACCGTTTACTTTTTGCTAGATGAACGAACGTCTCTCCACATGCTCAGTTCTGAGAGATAAGTGTGTGTGAATGCCGTACATCACCTAGCTTGTTTGGAACACATAGTTCCTTTTCAGTTGCAAACTACAATCCTTACATATATATGGGGAGGTACTAGTTCCAACTCGGTTTTCAGTGAAAACTGCAGGATCTTCAAACTGGCACTAGGAAGCCGACTGATAAACCAGAGTAAAAGTTTCTCCTTCAAACCTTTCCCATTGTGCTAGGTGAAGGAACGTCTCTCCAGATGCTCAGTTCTAAGAAATAATTGTGTGTGAAAGAAGAACTTCAAATAGCTTGTTGGGAACACAAAGTTCCTTTTCAGTTACAAACTACACTTCTTACATATATATGGAGAAGTACTAGCCCCTAATCGGATTTACAGTAAAAACTGCAGGAACTTCAAACCGGCACTAGGAAACAGACTGAGAAACCACAGTAAAAGTTTCTTCTGCAACCCGTTCCCATTGTGCTAGATGAACAAAATTCTCTCCACATGCTCAGTTTTGAGAGATAAGTGTGTGTGAAAGGCGTCATTCATTAGCTTGTTGGGAACACATAGTTCCTTTCCAGTTGCAAACTACAATCCATACATATATATGGGGATGTAATAGCTCGAACTCGGTTTTACAGGGAAAACTGCAGGAACTTCAAACCGGACCTAGGAAACAGACTGAGATACCAGAGTAAATATTTCTCCTGCAAATCATTCCCTTTGTGCTATATGAACAAACGTCTGTCTACATGCTCAGTTCTGAGAAATCAGTGTGTGTGAAAGCCGTCCTTCACCTAGCTTGTTGGGAACACAAAGTTCCTTTTCAGTTGCAAACAACACTCCTTAAATGTATATGGGGAGTTACTAGCTCCAACTCGGTTTTACAGTGAAAACTGCAGGATCTTCAAACCGGCAGTAGGAAACAGACTGAGAAACCAGAGTAAAAATTTCCCTTGCTACCCGTTAAATTTGTCCTAGATGAACGAACGTCTCTCCACATGCTCAGATCTGAGAAATAATTCTGTGTGAATGTGGTCCTACACCTAGATTGTTGGGAACACAAAGTCCCTTTTCATTTGCAGACTACACTCCATACATATATATGGGGAGGTACTATCTCCAACTCGGGTTTACAGTGAAAACTGCAGGAACTTCAAACCGGCACTAGGAAACAGACTGAGAAACCAGTGTAAAAGTTTCTAGCGCAAACCATTCTGATTTAGCTAGTTGAACGAACGTCTCTCCACATGCTGATTTCTGAGTGATAATTGTGTGTGAAAGCCATGATTCACCTAGCTTGTTGGGAACACCAAGTTCCTTTCCAGTTGCAAATTACACTCCATACATATATATGGGGAGGTACAAGCTCCAAGTCGGTTTTACAGTGAAAACTGCAGGAACTTCAAACAGGCACTTGGAAACAGACTGAGAAACCAGAATAAAAGTTTCTTCTGCAACCCGTTCCCATTGTGCTAGATGAACAAAATTCTCTCCACATGCTCAGTTTTGAGAGATAAGTGTGTGTGAAAGGCATCATTCATTAGCTTGTTGGGAACACAAAGTTCCTTTCCAGTTGCAAACTACAGTCCATACATATATATGGTGATGTATTAGCTCCAACTCGGTTTTACAGTGAAAACTGCAGGAACTTCAAACCGGCACTAGGAAACAGACTGAGAAACCAGAGTAAAATTTTCTCCTGTAACCGGTTTACTTTGTGCTAAATGAACGAACTTCTCTCCACATGCTCATTTCTGAGAGAAATGTGCGGGTGAAAGCCGTCTTCACCTAGCTTGTTGGGAACACAAAGTTCCTTTTCAGTTGCAAACTACACTCCTTGCATATATATGGGGAGGTAATAGCTCCAACTCGCTTTTAAGTGAAAATTGCAGGAATTTAAAACCGGCACCAAGAAGCAGACTGAGAAACCAGAGTAAAAGTATTTCCTTCAAACAGTTCCATTGTTCTAGATAAAGGAACGTCTCTCAACATGCTCACTTCTGAGAGATAAGTGTGTGTGAAAGCTGGGCTTCACCTAGATTGTTGGGAACACAAAGTTCCTTTCCAGTTGCAAACTACACTCCTTACATATATATGGGTAGGTACTAGCTCCAACTCGGTTTTACTGTGAAAACTGCAGGAACTTCAAACAGGCCCTAGGAAACAGACTGAGATACCAGAGAAAAAGTTTCTCCTGCAAACCGTTCCCTTTGTGCTATATGAACAATCGTTTGTCTACATGCTGAGTTCTGAGAAATCAGTGTGTTTGAAAGCCGCACTTCACCTAGCTTGTTGGAAACACAAAGTTCCTTTTCAGTTGCAAACAACACTCCTTAAATATATATGGGGAGTTACTAGCTCCAACTCGATTTTACAGTGAAAACTGCAGGATCTTCAAACCGGCAGTAGGAAACAGACTGAGAAACCAGAGTAAAAGATTCCCTTGCTACCCGTTAAATTTGTATTAGATGAACGAACGTCTCTCCACATGCTGAGATCTGAGAAATAATTGTGTGTGAAAGTGGTCCTACACCAAGGTTGTTGGGAACACAAAGTTCCTTTTCATTTGCAAGCTACACTCCATACATATATATGGGGAGGTACTATCTCCAACTCGGGTTTACAGTGAAAACTGAAGGAAATTCAAACCGGCACTAGGAAACACACTGAGAAACCAGAGTAAAATTTCTACTGCAAACCATTCCGATTTAGCTAGATGAAAGAACGTCTCTCCACATGCTCATTTCTGAGTGATAATTGTGTGTGAAAGCCATGCTTCACTTAGCTTCTTGGGAACACAAAGTTCCTTCCCAGGTGAAAACTAAACTCCATACATATATATGGGGAGGTACAAGCTCCAACTCGATTTTAAAGTAAAAACTGCAGGAACTTCAAACAGGCACTAGGAAACAGACTGAGAAACCAGAGTAAAAGTTTTTCCTGCAACACGTTCCTTTGTGCTAGATGAACGAACGTCTCCCGTCATGCTCAGTTCTGAGAGAAAAGGTTGTGTGAAAGCCGTCCTTCACATAGCTTGTTGGGAATACAAAGTACCTTTTAAGTTGTAAACTACAATCCTTACATATATATGGGGAGATACTAGCTCCAAATCGGTTTTACAGTGAAAACTGCAGGAACTTCAAACCGGCACTATGAAACAGACTGAGAAACCAGAGTAAAAGTTTCTCCTGTAACCGGTTCCCTTTGTGACAGATGAACAAACGTCTGACTTCATGCTTAGTTCTGAGAAATCAGTGTGTGTGAAAGCCGTCCTTCACCTTGCTTGTTGGGAACACAAAGTTCCTTTTCAGTTTCAAACTACACTCCTTACATATATATGGGGAGGTACTAGCTCCAACTCGGTTTTACAGGGAAAACTGCAGGAACTTCAAACCGGCAGTAGGAAAGAGACTGAGAAACCAGAGTATAATTTCCCCTGCTAACCGTTTACTTTTTGCTAGATGAACGAACGTCTCTCCACATGCTCAATTCGGAGAGATAAGTGTGTGTGAATGCCGTACATCAACTAGCTTGTTTGGAACACATAGTTCCTTTTCAGTTGCAAACTACAATCCTTACATATATATGGGGAGGTACTAGTTCCAACTCGGTTTTCAGTGAAAACTGCAGGATCTTCAAACTGGCACTAGGAAGCCGACTGAGAAACCAGAGTAAAAGTTTCTCCTTCAAACCTTTCCCATTGTGCTAGGTGAAGGAACGTCTCTCCAGATGCTCAGTTCTAAGAAATAATTGTGTGTGAAAGAAGAACTTCAAATAGCTTGTTGGGAACACAAAGTTCCATTTCAGTTGCAAACTACACTTCTTACATATATATGGGGAGGTACTAGCCCCTAATCGGATTTACAGTAAAAACTGCAGGAACTTCAAACCGGCACTAGGAAACAGACTGAGAAACCACAGTAAAAGTTTCTTCTGCAACCCGTTCCCATTGTGCTAGATGAACAAAATTCTCTCCACATGCTCAGTTTTGAGAGATAAGTGTGTGTGAAAGGCGTCATTCATTAGCTTGTTGGGAACACATAGTTTCTTTCCAGTTGCAAACTACAATCCATACATATATATGGGGATGTAATAGCTCGAACTCGGTTTTACAGGGAAAACAGCAGGAATTTCAAACCGGCCCTAGGAAACAGACTGAGATACAAGAGTAAAAGTTTCTCCTGCAAATCGTTCCCTTTGTGCTATATGAACAAACGTCTGTCTACATGCTCAGTTCTGAGAAATCAGTGTTTGTGAAAGCCGTCCTTCACCTAGCTTGTTGGGAACACAAAGTTCCTTTTCAGTTGCAAACAACACTCCTTAAATGTATATGTGGAGTTACTAGCTCCAAATCGGTTTTACAGTGAAAACTGCAGGATCTTCAAACCGGCAGTAGGAAACAGACTGAGAAACCAGAGTAAAAATTTCCCTTGCTACCCGTTAAATTTGTCCTAGATGAACGAACGTCTCTCCACATGCTCAGATCTGAGAAATAATTCTGTGTGAATGTGGTCCTACACCTAGATTGTTGGGAACACAAAGTCCCTTTTCATTTGCAGACTACACTCCATACATATATATGGGGAGGTACTAGCTCCAACTCGGGTTTACAGTGAAAACTGCAGGAACTTCAAACCGGCACTAGGAAACAGACTGAGAAACCAGTGTAAAAGTTTCTAGTGCAAACCATTCTGATTTAGCTAGTTGAACGAACGTCTCTCCACATGCTGATTTCTGAGTGATAATTGTGTGTGAAAGCCATGATTCACCTAGCTTGTTGAGAACACCAAGTTCCTTTCCAGTTGCAAATTACACTCCATACATATATATGGGGAGGTACAAGCTCCAAGTCGGTTTTACAGTGAAAACTGCAGGAACTTCAAACAGGCACTAGGAAACAGACTGAGAAACCAGAGTAAAATTTTTCCTGCAACACGTTCCTTTGTGCTAGATGAACGAACGTCTCCCCTCATGCTCAGTTCTGAGAGAAAAGTGTGTGTGAAAGCCGTCCTTCACCTAGCTTGTTGGGAACACAAAGTACCTTTTAAGTTGTAAACTACAATTCTTACATATATATGGGGAGATACTAGCTCCAAATCGGTTTTACAGTGAAAACTGCAGGAACTTCAAACCGGCACTATGAAACAGACTGAGAAACCAGAGTAAAAGTTTCTCCTGTAACCGGTTCTCTTTGTGATAGATGAACAAACGTCTGTCTTCATGCTTAGTTCTGAGAAATCAGTGTGTGTGAAAGCCGTCCTTCACCTAGCTTGTTGGGAACACAAAGTTCCTTTTCAGTTTCAAACTACACTCCTTACATATATATGGGGAGGTACTAGCTCCAACTCGGTTTTACAGGGAAAACTGCAGGAACTTCAAACCGGCAGTAGGAAAGAGACTGAGAAACCAGAGTATAATTTCCCCTGCTAACCGTTTACTTTTTGCTAGATGAACGAACGTCTCTCCACATGCTCAATTCTGAGAGATAAGTGTGTGTGAATGCCGTACATCACCTAGCTTGTTTGGAACACATAGTTCCTTTTCAGTTGCAAACTACAATCCTTTCATATATATGGGGAGGTACTAGTTCCAACTCGGTTTTCAGTGAAAACTGCAGGATCTTCAAACTGGCACTAGGAAGCCGACTGATAAACCAGAGTAAAAGTTTCTCCTTCAAACCTTTCCCATTGTGCTAGGTGAAGGAACGTCTCTCCAGATGCTCAGTTCTAAGAAATAATTGTGTGTGAAAGAAGAACTTCAAATAGCTTGTTGGGAACACAAAGTTCCTTTTCAGTTGCAAACTACACTTCTTACATATATATGGGGAGGTACTAGCCCCTAATCGGATTTACAGTAAAAACTGCAGGAACTTCAAACCGGCACTAGGAAACAGACTGAGAAACCACAGTAAATGTTTATTCTGCAACCCGTTCCCATTGTGCTAGATGAACAAAATTCTCTCCACATGCTCAGTTTTGAGAGATAAGTGTGTGTGAAAGGAGTCATTCATTAGCTTGTTGGGAACACATAGTTCCTTTCCAGTTGAAAACTACAATCCATACATATATATGGGGATGTAATAGCTCGAACTCGGTTTTACAGGGAAAACTGCAGGAACTTCAAACCGGCACTAGGAAACAGACTGAGATACCAGAGTAAAAGTTTCTCCTGCAAACCGTTCCCTTTGTGCCATATGAACAAACGTCTGTCTACATGCTCAGTTCTGAGAAATCAGTGTGTGTGAAAGCCGTCCTTCACCTAGCTTGTTGGGAACACAAAGTTCCTTTTCAGTTGCAAACAACACTCCTTAAATATATATGGGGAGTTACTAGCTCCAACTCGGTTTTACAGTGAAAACTGCAGGATCTTCAAACCGGCAGTAGGAAACAGACTGAGAAACCAGAGTAAAAATTTCCCTTGCTACCCGTTAAATTTGTCCTAGATGAACGAACGTCTCTCCACATGCTCAGATCTGAGAAATAATTGTGTGTGAATGTGGTCCTACACCTAGATTGTTGGGAACACAAAGCCCTTTTAATTTGCAGACTACACTCCATACATATATATGGGGAGGTACTAGCTCCAACTCGGGTTTACAGTGAAAACTGCAGGAAATTCAAACCGGCACTAGGAAACAGACTGAGAAACCAGTGTGAAAGTTTCTAGTGCAAACCATTCTGATTTAGCTAGTTGAACGAACGTCTCTCCACATGCTGATTTCTGAGTGATAATTGTGTGTGAAAGCCATGATTCACCTAGCTTGTTGGGAACACCAAGTTCCTTTCCAGTTGCAAATTACACTCCATACATATATATGGGGAGGTACAAGCTCCAACTCGGTTTTACAGTGAAAACTGCAGGAACTTCAAACAGGCACTAGGAAACAGACTGAGAAACCAGAGTAAAATTTTTCCTGCAACACGTTCCTTTGTGCTAGATGAACGAACGTCTCCCCTCATGCTCAGTTCTGAGAGAAAAGTTTGTGTGAAAGCCTTCCTTCACCTAGCTTGTTGGGAACCTCAAAGTACCTTTTCAGTTGGAAACTACAATGCTTACATATATATTGGGAGGTTCTAGCTCCAAATCGTTTTTACAGTGAAAACTGCAGGAACTTCAAACCGACACTAGGAAACAGACTGAGAAACCAGAGTAAAAGTTTCTCCTGCAACCCATTCCATTTGAGCTAGATGAACGAACGTCTCTCCACATGCTCCCTTCTGAGAGAGTAGTGTGTGTGAAAGCCGTAATTCCCCTAGCTTTTTGGGAACACAAAATTAATTCTGAGATGCAAACTACACTCCATACATATATATGGGGAAGTACTAGCTCCAACCCAGTTTTGCAGGGAAAACTGCAGGAACTTCAAAGCGGCACTAGGAAACAGACTGAGAAACCAGAGAAAATGTTTCTCCTGCAACCCGTTCCATTTGTGCTAGATGAAAAAACGTCTGTCAACATGCTCAGATCTGAGAGATCAGTGTGTGTGAAAGCCGTCCTTCATCTAGCTTGTTGGGAACACAAAGATCCTTTTAAATTGCAAAATCCACTCCATACATACATATGGGGAGGTACTAGCTCCAACTCTGTTTTATAGTGAAAACTGCAGGAACTTCAATCCGGCCCTAGGAAATAGATTGTGAAACCAGAGTAAAAGTTTGTCCTCAAACCATTCTCATTGTGCTAGATGAAGGAACGTCTCTCCAAATGCTCACTTCTGAGAAATATTTGTGTGTGAAAGAGGGCCTTCAACTATCTTGTTGGGAAAACAAAGTTCCTTTTCATTTGCAAACTTCACTCCATAAATATATATGGGGAGGTACTAGCTCCAACTCGGTTTTAAGTGAAAACTGCAGGAAATTCAAACCGGCACTATGAAACAGACTGAGAAACCAGAGTAAAATTTACTCCTGTAACCCGATTATTTTGTGCTAGATCAACAAAATTCTCTCCACATGCTCAGTTCTGAGAGATAAGTGTGTGTGAAAGCCGTCCTTCACCTAGCTTGTTGGGAACACAAATTTCTTTTTAAGTTGCATATTACACTCCATACATATATATGTGGTGGTACTAGCTCCAACTCGGTTTTACAGTGAAAACTGCAGGAACTTCAAACCGGCACTAGGAAAGAGATTGAGAAACCAGATAAAAGTTTTTCCTGCAACCCGTTCCTTTGTTCAAGATGAACGAAAGTCTCTCCTCATGCTCAGTTCTGAGAGAAAAGTGTGTGTGAAAGCCGTCCTTCACCTAGCTTGTTGGGAACACAAAGTACCTTTTAAGTTGTAAACTACAATCCTTACATATATATGGGGAGGAACTAGCTCCAAATCGGTTTTACAGAGAAAACTGCAGGAACTTCAAACCGGCACTAGGAAACAGACTGAGAAACCAGAGTAAAAGTTTCTCCTGCAACGCATTTCATTTGAGCTAGATGAACGAACCTCTCTCCACATGCTCCCTTTTGAGAGATTAGTGTGTGTGAAAGCCGTAATTCACCTAGCTTGTTGGGAACACAAAATTAATTTTCAGATGCAAACTACATTCCATACATATATATGGGGAAGTACTAGCTCCAACCCGGTTTTACAGGGAAATTTGCAGGAACTTCAAACCGGCACTAGGAAACAGACTGAGAAACCAGAGTTAAAGTTTCCCCTGCAACCCGTTCCCTTTGTGCTAGATGAAAAAAAGTCTTCAACATGCTCAGATCTGAGAGATAAGTGTGTGTGAAAGCCGTCCTTCAACTAGCTTGTTGGGAACACAAAGTTCCTTTTAAATTGCAAAATCCACTCCATACATACATATGGGGAGGTACTATCTCCAACTCTGTTTTACAGGGAAAACTGCAGGAACTTCAATCCGGCACTAGGAAACAGACTGAGAATCCAGAGTAAAATTTTCTCCTGCAACCCTTTCCTTTGTGCTAGATGAACAAACATCTGTCAACAACTCAGATCTGAGAGATCAGTGTGTGTGAAAGCCGTCCTTCAACTAGCTTGTTGGGAACACAAAGTTCCTTTTAAATTGCAAACTCCACTCCATACATATATATGGGGAGGTACTAGCTCCAACTCGGTTTTCAGTGAAAACTGCAGGAACTTCAACCCGGCACTAGGAAACAGACTGAGAAACCAGAGTAAAATTTTCTCCTGTATAACATTTACTTTGTGTTAGATGAACGAAAGTCTCTCCACATGCTCAGTTCTGAGAGATAAGTGTGTGTGAAAGCCGTCCTTCACCTAGCTTGTTGGGAACACAAAGTTCCTTCTCAGTTGCATATTACATTCCATACATATATATGGGGAGGTACTAGCTCCAACACGGTTTTACAGTGAAAACTTCAGGAACTTTATACCGGCAGTATGAAGCAGACTGAGAATCCAGAGTAAAAGTTTCTCCTGCAAAACATTCCCAATTTGCTAGATGAAGGAAAGTCTCTCCACATGCTAAGATCTGAGAAATAATTGTGTGTGAAAGTGGTCCTACACCTAGCTTGTTGGGAACACAAAGTTCCTTTTCAGTTGCATATTACATTCCATACATATATATGGGGAAGTACTAGCACCAAATCGGATTTACAGTGAAAACTGCAGGAACTTCAAACCGGCACTAAGAAACAGACTGAGAAATCAGAGTAAAAATTTCTACTGCAAACCATTCCCATTTTGCAAGATGAACGAACGTCTCTCAACATGCTCATTTCTGAGTGAAAAGTGTGTGTGAAAGCCATGCATCACCTAGCTTGTGGGGAACACAAACTTTCTTTTCAGTTGCAAACTACACTCCATACATATATATGGGGAGGTACTAGCTCCAACTCTGTTTTACAGGGAAAACTGCAGGAACTTCAATCCGGCACTAGGAAACAGACTGAGAAACCAGAGTAAAATTTTCTCCTGCAACCCTTTCCTTTGTGCTAGATGAACAAACATCTGTCAACAACTCAGATCTGAGAGATCTGTGTGTGTGAAAGCCGTCCTTCAACTAGCTTGTTGGGAACACAAAGTTCCTTTTAAATTGCAAACTCCACTCCATACATATATATGGGGAGGTACTAGCTCCAACTCGGTTTTCAGTGAAAACTGCAGGAACTTCAACCCGGCACTAGGAAGCAGACTGAGAAACCACAGTAAAATTTGTCCTCAAACCATTCCCATTGTGCTAGATGAAGGAACGTCTCTCCAAATGCTCATTTCTGAGAAATATTTGTGTGTGAAAGAGGGCCTTCAAATAGCTTGTTGGGAAGACAAAGTTCCTTTTCATTTGCAAACTTCACTCCATACATATATATGGGGAGGTACTAGCTCCAACTCGGTTTTCAGTGAAAACTGAAGGAACTTCATCCCGGCACTAGGAATCAGACTGAGAAACCAGAGAAAAAGTTTGTCATTCAAACCGTTCCCATTGTGCTACATGAACGAAAGTCTCACAACATGCTCAGTTCTGAGAGATAAGTGTGTGTGAAAGCCGTACTTCACCTATCTTGTTGGGAACACAAAGTTCCTTTTCAGTTGCAAACTACACTCCATACATATATATGGGGTGGTACTAGCTCCAACTCGGTTTTACAGTGAAAACAGCAGGAACTTCAACCCGGCACTAGGAAACAGACTGAGAAACCAGAGTAAAATTTTCTCCTGTATAACATTTACTTTGTGTTAGATGAACGAAAGTCTCTCCACATGCTCAGTTCTGAGAGATAAGTGTGTGTGAAAGCCGTCCTTCACCTAGCTTGTTGGGAACACAAAGTTCCTTCTCAGTTGCATATTACATTCCATACATATATATGGGGAGGTACTAGCTCCAACACGGTTTTACAGTGAAAACTTCAGGAACTTCATACCGGCAGTATGAAGCAGACTGAGAATCCAGAGTAAAAGTTTCTCCTGCAAAACTTTCCCAATTTGCTAGATGAAGGAAAGTCTCTCCACATGCTAAGATCTGAGAAATAATTGTGTGTGAAAGTGGTCCTACACCTAGCTTGTTGGGAACACAAAGTTCCTTTTCAGTTGCATATTACATTCCATACATATATATGGGGAACTACTAGCACCAACTCGGATTTACAGTGAAAACTGCAGGAACTTCAAACCGGCACTAAGAAACAGACTGAGAAATCAGAGTAAAAATTTCTACTGCAAACCATTCCCATTTTGCAATATGAACGAACGTCTCTCAACATACTCATTTCTGAGTGAAAAGTGTGTGTGAAAGCCGTCCTTCACCTAGCTTGTTGGGAACACAAAGTTCCTTTTTTAGTTGTAAACTACAATCCTTACATATATATGGGGAGGTACTAGCTCCAAATCGGTTTTACAGTGAAAACTGCAGGAACTTCAAACCGGCACTAGGAAACAGACTGAGAAACCAGAGTAAATTTTCTCCTGCAACCCATTCCATTTGAGCTAGATGAACGAACGTCTTCCACATGCTCCCTTCTAAGAGATTAGTGTGTGTGAAAGCCATAATTCAACTAGCTTTTTGGGAACGCAAAATTAATTTTCAGTTGCCAACTACACTCCATACATATATATGGGGAAGTACTAGCTCCAACCCAGTTTTACAGGGAAAACTGCAGGAACTTCAAACCGGCACTAGGAAACAGTCTGAGAAACAAGAGTAATTGTTTCTCCTGCAACACGTTCCCTTTGTGCTAGATGAACGAACGTCTGTTAACATGCTCAGTTCTGAGAAATCAGTGTGTGTGAAAGCAGTCCTTCACATAGCTTGTTGGGAACACAAAGTTCCTTTTAAATTGCAAACTACACTCCATACATATATATGGGGATGTACTAGCTCCAACTCGGTTTTAAAGGGAAAACTGCAGGAACTTCAAACCGGCACTAGGAAACAGACTGAGAAACCAGAGTAAAAGTTTCTTCTGCAACCCGTTCAATTTGCGCTATATGAACGAACGTCTGACAACATGCTCATTTCTGAGAGATAATTGTGTGTGAAAGCCGTCCTTCTCCTAGCTTGTTGGGAAAACAAAGATCCTTTTCAATTGCAGTCTACACTCCATATATTTATATAGGTAAGTACTAGCTCCAACTCGGTTTTACAGTGAAAACTACAGGAAATTCAAACCAGCACTAGGAAGCAGACTGAGAATCCAGAGTAATAGTTTCTCCTGCAAACCGTTCCCATTGTGCTAGATGAAGGAACGTCACTCCACATGCTCAGTTCTGAGAAATATTTGTGTGTGAAAGCCGTCCTTCACATATCTTGTTTTGAAAACAAAGTTACTTTTCAGTTGCAAACTACACTCCATTCATATATATGGGGATGTACTAGCTCCAAATCGGTTTTACAGTGAAAACTGCAGGAAATTCATACCGGCACTAACAGACTGAGAAACCAGTGTAAAACTTTCTCCTGCAACCGTTTTACTTTGTGCTAGATGAACGAACGTCTCTCCACGTGCTCACTTCTGAGAGATAAGTGTGTTGAAAGCCGTCCTTCACCTAGCTTGTTGGGAAAACAAAGTTCCTTTTCAGTTGCAAACTACAATCCTTACATATATATGGGGAGGTAATAGCTCCAACAGGGTTTTACAGTGAAAACTGCAGGAACTTCAAACAGGCACAAGGAAACAGACTGAGAAACCAGAGTAAAAGTTTTTCCTGCAACCCGTTCCCTTTGTGCTAGATGAACGAACGTCTCTCTACATGCTCAGTTCTGAGAGATATGTGTGTGTGAAAGCCGTCCTTCACCTAGGTTGTTGGGAATACAAAGTTCCTTTTCAGTTGCAAACTACATTCCACACATATATATGCGTGGTATTAGCTCCAAATCGGTTTTACAGTGAAAACTGCAGGAACTTCAAACCGGCAGTAGGAAACAGACTGAGAAACCAGAGAAAAAGTTTCTCCTACAACCCGTTAATTTTGTGCTAGATGAACGAACGTCTCTGCACATGCACAGTTCTGATAAATAAGTGTGTGTGAAAGCCGTCCTTCAACTAGGTGTTTGGAACACAAAGATCCTTTACAGTTGCAATCTACACTCCATACATATATATGGGGATGTACTAGCTCCAACTCGGTTTTACAGTGAAAACTGCAGGAACTTCAAACCGGCACTAGGAAACAGACTGAGAAAACAGAGTAAAAGTTTCTCCTGCAACCATTTCCCTTTTTATTAGATGAAAGAACGTCTCTCCAAATGATCAGTTCTGAGAAATAATTGTGTGAATGCCGTCCTTCACATAGTTTGTTGGGAACAGAAATTTCCTTTCCAGTTGCAAACTACAATCCATACATATATATGGGGAGGTACTAGCTCCAACTAAGTTTTACAGTGAAAACTGCAGGAATTTCAAACCGGCACTAGGAAACAGACTGAGAAAACACAGTAAAAGTTTTTCCTGCAACCCGTTTATTTTGTGCTAGATGAACGAATGTCTCTCCACATGCTAGTTCTCAGAGAAATGTGTGTGAAAGCCGTCCTTCAACTAGCTTGTTGGGAACACAAATTTACTTTTAAGTAGCAAACTACACTCCTTACATATATATGGGGAGGTACTAGCTTCAACTCGATTTTACAGGGAAAATTGCAGGAACTTCAAACCGGCACTGGGAAACAGAGTGAGAAACCAGAGAATAGTTTCCCCTGAAACCCGTTCCCTTTGTGCTAGATGAACAAACGTCTGTCAACACGGTCTGATCTGAGTGATCAGTGTGTGTGAAAGCCGTCCTTCAACTAGCTTGTTGTGAACACAAAGTTACTTTTAATTTGCAAACTCCACTCCATACATATACATGGGGAGGTACTAGCTCCAACTCTGTTTTACAGGGAAAACGGCAGGAAATTCACACCGGCACTAGGAAACAGACTGAGAAACCAGAGTAAAGTTTTCTCCTGCAACGCGTTTAATTTGTGCCAGATGAACGAACGTCTCTGCACATGCTCAGTTCTGAGAGATAAGTGTGTGTGAAAGCCATACATCACCTAGTTTTTGGGAACACATAGATCCTTTTCAGGTGCCAACTACAATTCTTACATATATATGGGGAGGTATTAGCTCCAACTCGGTTTTACAGTGAAAACTGCAGGAACTTCAAACCATCACTAGGAAAGAGACTGAGAAACCAGAGTAAAAGTTTCTCCTGTAACCCGTTCCCTTTGTGATAGATGAACAAACGTCTGTCTACATGCTCAGTTCTGAGAAATCAGTGTGTGTGAAAGCCGACCTTCAACCAAGCTGGTTGGGAACACAAAGTTCCTTTTCAGTTTCAAACTACACTCCTTACATATATATGGGGAGGTACTAGCTCCAACTCGGTTTTACAGGGAAAACTGCAGGAACTTCAAACCGGCACTAGGAAAGAAACTGAGAAACCAGAGTATAATTTCTCCTGCTACCCGTTTAATTTTTGCTAGATGAACGAACGTCTCTCCACATGCTCAGTTCTGAGAGATAAGTGTGTGTGAATGCCGTACATCACCTAGCTTGTTTGGAACACATAGTTCCTTTTCAGTTGCAAATTAGCATCCTTACATATATATGGGGAGGTACTAGTTCCGACTCGGTTTTCAGTGAAAATTGCAGGATCTTCAAACTGGCACTAGGAAGCAGACTGAGAAACCAGAGTAAAATTTTCTCCTACAAACCTTTCCCATTGTGCTAGGTGAAGGAACGTGTCTCCACATGCTCAGTTCTGAGAGATAAGTGTGTGTGAAAGCCGTCCTTCACATAGATTGTTGGGAACACAAAGTTCCTTTTCAGGTGCAAACTACACTTCTTACATATATATGGGGAGGTACTAGCTCCAAATCGTATTTACAGTAAAAACTGCAGGAACTTCAAACCGGCACTAGGAAACAGACTGAGAAACCACAGTAAAAGTTTCTTCTGCAACCCGTTCCCATTGTGCTAGATGAACAAAATTCTCTCCACATGATCAGTTTTGAGAGATAAGTGTGTGTGAAAGGCGTCATACATTAGCTTGTTGGGAACACAAAGTTCCTTTCCAGTTGCAAACTACAATCCATACATATATATGGGGATGTAATAGCTCGAACTCGGTTTTACAGGGAAAACGGCAGGAACTTCATACAGGCACTAGGAATCAGACTGAGATTCCAGAGTAAAATTTTCTCCGGCAACACGTTTACTTTGTGCTAGATGAATGAACGTCTCTCCACATGCTCACTTCTGAGAGATAAGTGTGTGGGAAAGCCGGGCTTCACCTAGCTTTTTGGGAACACAAAGGTCTTTTTCAGTTGCAAACTACACTCCTTACATATATATGGGTAGGTAATAGCTCCAACTCAGTTTTACAGTGAAAACTGCCGGAACTTCAAACCGGCCCTAGGAAACAGACTGAGATACCAGAGTAAAAGTTTCTCCTGCAAACCGTTCCCTTTGTGCTATATGAACAAACGTCTGTCTACATGCTCAGTTCTGAGAAATCAGTGTGTGTGAAAGCCGTCCTTCACCTAGCTTGTTGGGAACACAAAGTTCCTTTTCAGTTGCAAACAACACTCCTTAAATATATATGGGGAGTTACTAGCTCCAACTCGGTTTTACAGTGACAACTGCCATATCTTCAAACCGGCAGTAAGAAACAGACTGAGAAACCAGAGTAAAAGTTTCTCTTGCTACCAGTTAAATTTGTGCTAGATGAACGAACGTCTCTCCACATGCCCAGTTCTGATAGGTAAGTGTGTGTGAAAGCCGTCCTTCACCTAGGTGTTTGGAACACAAAGTTCCTTTTCAGTTGCAAACTACACTCCTTACATATATATGGGGAGGTACTAGCTCCAACTCGATTTTAAGTGAAAATTTCAGGAACTTAAATCCGGCACCATGAAGCAGACTGGGAAACCAGAGTAAAAGTTTCTCCTTCAAACCGTTCCCATTGTTCTAGATAAAGGAACGTCTCTCCACATGCTCAGTTCTCAGAAATAATTGTGTGTGAAAGAGGCTCTTCAACTAGCTTGTTGGGAACACATAGATCCTTTTCAGTTGCAAACTACACTCCATACATATATATGGGGATGTATTAGCTCCATCTCGGTTTTACAGTGTAAACTGCCGGAACTTCAAACCAGAACTAGGAAACAGACTGAGAAAACAGATTAAAAGTTTTTCCTGCAATCCGTTAATTTTGTGCTAGATGAACGAACGTCTCTCCACATGCTAGTTGTCAGAGAAAAGTGTGTGTGGAAGCCTTCCTCCAACTAGCATTTTGGGAACACAAAGTTACTTTTAAGTAGCAAACTACACTCCTTACATATATATGGGGAGGTACTAGCTCCAACTCGGTTTTACAGGGAAAATTGCAGGAACTTCAATCCAGCTCTAGGAAACAGACTGAGAAACCAGAGTAAAAGTTTCCCCTGCAACCCGTTCCCTTTGTGCTAAATGAACAAACGTCTGTCAACATGCTCAGATCTGAGAGATCAGTGTGTGTGAAAGCCGTCCTTCAACTAGCTTGTTGGGAACACAAAGTTCCTTTAAAATTGCAAACTCCACTCCATAGTTAAATATGGGGAGGAACTAGCTCCAACTCTGTTTTACAGGGAAAACGGCATGAACTTCATACCGGCACTAGGAAACAGACTGAAAAACCAGAGTAAAATTTTCTCCTGCTACCCGTTTAATTAGTGCTAGATGAACGAAAGTCTCTCCACATGCTCAGTTCTGTGAGATAAGTGTGTGTGAAAGCCGTACTTCACCTAGCTTGTTGGGAACACAAAGTTCCTTTACAGTTGCAAACTACAATCCATACATATATAAGGTGATGTATTAGCTCCAACTCGGTTTTACAGTGAAAACTGCAGGAACTTCAAACCGGCACTAGGAAACAGACTGAGAATCAAGAGTAAAATTTTCTCCTGTTACCCGTTTACTTTGTGCTATTTGAACGAACGTCTCTCCACATTCTCAGTTCTGAGAGATATGTGTGTGTGAAAGCCGTGCTTCACCTAGCTTGTTGGGAACACAAAGTTCCTTTCCAGTTGCAAACTACACTCCTTACATATATATGGGGAGATACTAGCCCCAACTCGCTTTTCAGTGAAAACTGCAGGAACTTCAACCCGGCACTAGGAAGCAGACTGAGAACCACAGTAAAAGTTTCTTCTGCAATCCGTTCCCATTGTGCTAGATGAACGAAATTCTCTCCACATGCTCAGTTTTGAGAGATAAGTGTGTGTGAAAGGCGTCATTCACCTAGCTTGTTGGGAACACAAGTCCCTTTCCAGTTGCAAACTACAATCCATACATATATATGGTGATGTACTAGTTCCAAATCGGTTTTACAGTGAAAACTGCAGGAACTTCAAACCGGCAGTAGGAAACAAACTGAGAAACCAGAGTAAATGTTTCTCTAGCAACCCCTTAAATTTGTGCTAGATTAACGAACGTCTCTCCACAGGCACAGTTCTGATAGATAAGTGTGTGTGAAAGCCGTCCTTCACCTAGGTGTTTGGAACAAAAAGTTCCTTTTTTAGTTGTAAACTACAATCCTTACATATATATGGGGAGGTACTAGCTCCAAATCGGTTTTACAGTGAAAACTGCAGGAACTTCAAACCGGCACTAGGAAACAGACTGAGAAACCAGAGTAAATTTTCTCCTGCAACCGATTCCATTTGAGCTAGATGAACGAACGTCTTCCACATGCTCCCTTCTAAGAGATTAGTGTGTGTGAAAGCCATAATTCAACTAGCTTTTTGGGAACGCAAAATTAATTTTCAGTTGCGAACTACACTCCATACATATATATGGGGAAGTACTAGCTCCAACCCAGTGTTACAGGGAAAACTGCAGGAACTTCAAACCGGCACTAGGAAACAGACTGAGAAACCAGAGTAAATGTTTCTCCTGCAACACGTTCCCTTTGTGCTATATGAACAAACGTCTGTCTACATGCTCAGTTCTGAGAAATCAGTGTGTGTGAAAGCCGTCCTTCACCTAGCTTGTTGGGAACACAAAGTTCCTTTTCAGTTGCAAACAACACTCCTTAAATATATATGGGGAGTTACTAGCTCCAACTCGGTTTTACAGTGACAACTGCCATATCTTCAAACCGGCAGTAAGAAACAGACTGAGAAACCAGAGTAAAAGTTTCTCTTGCTACCAGTTAAATTTGTGCTAGATGAACGAACGTCTCTCCACATGCCCAGTTCTGATAGGTAAGTGTGTGTGAAAGCCGTCCTTCACCTAGGTGTTTGGAACACAAAGTTCCTTTCCAGGTGCAAACTATACTCCATACATATATATGGGATTGTACTAGCTTCAACTCGGTTTTACAGTAAAAATTGCAGGAACTTCAAACCGGCACCATGAAGCAGACTGAGAAACCAGAGTAAAAGTTTCTCCTGTAACCCGTTTACTTTGTGCTAAATGAACGAACTTCTCTCCACATGCTCATTTCTGAGAGAAATGTGTGTGTGAAAGCTGTCTTCACCTAGCTTGTTGGGAACACAAAGTTCCTTTTCAGTTGCAAACTACACTCCTTACATATATATGGGGAGGTACTAGCTCCAACTCGATTTTAAGTGAAAATTTCAGGAACTTAAATCCGGCACCATGAAGCAGACTGGGAAACCAGAGTAAAAGTTTCTCCTTCAAACCGTTCCCATTGTTCTAGATAAAGGAACGTCTCTCCACATGCTCAGTTCTCAGAAATAATTGTGTGTGAAAGAGGCTCTTCAACTAGCTTGTTGGGAACACATAGATCCTTTTCAGTTGCAAACTACACTCCATACATATATATGGGGATGTATTAGCTCCATCTCGGTTTTACAGTGTAAACTGCCGGAACTTCAAACCAGAACTAGGAAACAGACTGAGAAAACAGATTAAAAGTTTTTCCTGCAATCCGTTAATTTTGTGCTAGATGAACGAACGTCTCTCCACATGCTAGTTGTCAGAGAAAAGTGTGTGTGGAAGCCTTCCTCCAACTAGCATTTTGGGAACACAAAGTTACTTTTAAGTAGCAAACTACACTCCTTACATACATATGGGGAGGTACTAGCTCCAACTCGGTTTTACAGGGAAAATTGCAGGAACTTCAATCCAGCTCTAGGAAACAGACTGAGAAACCAGAGTAAAAGTTTCCCCTGCAACCCGTTCCCTTTGTGCTAAATGAACAAACGTCTGTCAACATGCTCAGATCTGAGAGATCAGTGTGTGTGAAAGCCGTCCTTCAACTAGCTTGTTGGGAACACAAAGTTCCTTTAAAATTGCAAACTCCACTCCATAGTTAAATATGGGGAGGAACTAGCTCCAACTCTGTTTTACAGGGAAAACGGCATGAACTTCATACCGGCACTAGGAAACAGACTGAAAAACCAGAGTAAAATTTTCTCCTGCTACCCGTTTAATTAGTGCTAGATGAACGAAAGTCTCTCCACATGCTCAGTTCTGTGAGATATGTGTGTGTGAAAGCCGTACTTCACCTAGCTTGTTGGGAACACAAAGTTCCTTTACAGTTGCAAACTACAATCCATACATATATAAGGTGATGTATTAGCTCCAACTCGGTTTTACAGTGAAAACTGCAGGAACTTCAAACCGGCACTAGGAAACAGACTGAGAATCAAGAGTAAAATTTTCTCCTGTTACCCGTTTACTTTGTGCTATTTGAACGAACGTCTCTCCACATTCTCAGTTCTGAGAGATATGTGTGTGTGAAAGCCGTGCTTCACCTAGCTTGTTGGGAACACAAAGTTCCTTTCCAGTTGCAAACTACACTCCTTACATATATATGGGGAGATACTAGCCCCAACTCGCTTTTCAGTGAAAACTGCAGGAACTTCAACCCGGCACTAGGAAGCAGACTGAGAACCACAGTAAAAGTTTCTTCTGCAATCCGTTCCCATTGTGCTAGATGAACGAAATTCTCTCCACATGCTCAGTTTTGAGAGATAAGTGTGTGTGAAAGGCGTCATTCACCTAGCTTGTTGGGAACACAAGTCCCTTTCCAGTTGCAAACTACAATCCATACATATATATGGTGATGTACTAGTTCCAAATCGGTTTTACAGTGAAAACTGCAGGAACTTCAAACCGGCAGTAGGAAACAAACTGAGAAACCAGAGTAAATGTTTCTCTAGCAACCCCTTAAATTTGTGCTAGATTAACGAACGTCTCTCCACAGGCACAGTTCTGATAGATAAGTGTGTGTGAAAGCCGTCCTTCACCTAGGTGTTTGGAACAAAAAGTTCCTTTTTTAGTTGTAAACTACAATCCTTACATATATATGGGGAGGTACTAGCTCCAAATCGGTTTTACAGTGAAAACTGCAGGAACTTCAAACCGGCACTAGGAAACAGACTGAGAAACCAGAGTAAATTTTCTCCTGCAACCGATTCCATTTGAGCTAGATGAACGAACGTCTTCCACATGCTCCCTTCTAAGAGATTAGTGTGTGTGAAAGCCATAATTCAACTAGCTTTTTGGGAACGCAAAATTAATTTTCAGTTGCGAACTACACTCCATACATATATATGGGGAAGTACTAGCTCCAACCCAGTGTTACAGGGAAAACTGCAGGAACTTCAAACCGGCACTAGGAAACAGACTGAGAAACCAGAGTAAATGTTTCTCCTGCAACACGTTCCCTTTGTGCTATATGAACGAACGTCTGACAACATGCTCATTTCTGAGAGATAATTGTGTGTGAAAGCCGTCCTTCACCTAGCTTGTTGGGAACACAAAGATCCTTTTCAATTGCAGTCTACACTCCATATATTTATATAGGTAAGTACTAGCTCCAAATCGGTTTTACAGTGAAAACTGCAGGAAATTCAAACCAGCACTAGGAAGCAGACTGAGAATCCAGAGTAATAGTTTCTCCTGCAAACCGTTCCCATTGTGCTAGATGAAGGAACGTCACTCCACATGCTCAGTTCTGAGAAATATTTGTGTGTGAAAGCCGTCCTTCACATATCTTGTTTTGAAAACAAAGTTACTTTTCAGTTGCAAACTACACTCCATTCATATATATGGGGAGGTACTAGCTTCAACTCGGTTTTACAGTGAAAACTGCAGGAACTTCAAACCGGCACTAGGAAACAGACTGAGAATCCAGAGTAAAAGTTACCCCTTCAACCCGTTCCCTTTGTGCTAGATGAACGAACGTCTCTCCAAATGCTCAGTTCTGAGAGATAAGTGTGTGTGAAAGCCGACCTTCACCTAGGTGTTTGGAACACAAAGTTCCTTTTCAGTTGCAAACTACACTCCTTAAATATATATGGGGAGGTTATAGCTCCAACTCGGTTTTACAGTAAAAACTGCAGGAACTTCAAACCGGCTCTAGGAAACAGACTGAGAAACCACAGTAAAGTTCCTTCTGCTACCCATTCCCATTGTGCTAGATGAACGAAATTCTCTCCACATGCTCAGTTTTGAGAGATAAGTGGGTGTGAAAGGCGTCATTCACCTAGCTTGTTGGGAACACCAAGTTCCTTTCCAGTGGCAAACTACAATGCATACAAATATATGGGGATGTACTAGCTCCAAATCGGTTTTACAGTGAAAACTGCAGGAAATTCATACCGGCACTAACAGACTGAGAAACCAGAGTAAAACTTTCTCCTGCATCCGGTTTACTTTGTGCTAGATGAACGAACGTCTCTCCACGTGCTCACTTCTGAGAGATAAGTGTGTGTGAAAGCCGTCATTCACCTAGCTTGTTGGGAAAACAAAGTTCCTTTTCAGTTGCAAACTACAATCCTTACATATATATGGGGAGGTACTAGCTCCAACTCGGTTTTATAGTGAAAACTGCAGGAACTTCAAACCGGCACTAGGAAACAGACTGAGAAACCAGAGTAAAAGTTTTTCCTTCAACCCGTTCCTTTTGTGCTAGATGTACGAACGTCTCTCCACATGCTCAGTTCTGAGAGATATGTGTGTGTGAAAGCCGTCCTTCACCTAGGTTGTTGGGAATACAAAGTTCCTTTTCAGTCGCAAACTACATTCCACAAATATATATGCGTGGTATTAGCTCCAACTCGGTTTTACAGTGAAAACTGCAGGAGCTTCAAACTGGCAGTAGGAAACAGACTGAGAAACCAGAGAAAAAGTTTCTCCTGCAACCCGTTAACTTTGTGCTAGATGAACGAACTTCTCTCCACATGCGCAGTTCTGATAGATAAGTGTGTGTGAAAGCCGTCCTTCAACTAGGTGTTTGGAACACATAGATCCTTTACAGTTGCAAACTACACTCCATACATATATATGGGGATGTACTACTTCCAACTCGGTTTTACAGTGAAAACTGCAGGAACTTCAAAACTGCACTAGGAAACAGACTGAGAAAACAGAGTAAAAGTTTCTCCTGCAACCATTTCCCTTTTTGCTAGATGAAAGAACGTCTCTCCAAATGATCAGTTCTGAGAAATAAGTGTGTGAATGCCGTCCTTCACATAGTTTGTTGGGAAAAGAAATTTCCTTTCCAGTTGCAAACTACAATCCATACATGTATATGGGGTGGTACTAGCTCCAACTAAGTTTTACAGTGAAAACTGCAGGAATTTCAAACCGACACTAGGAAACAGACTGAGAAAACCCAGTAAAATTTTTTCCTGCAACCCGTTTATTTTGTGCTAGATGAACGAACCTCTCTCCACATGCTAGTTCCCAGAGAAATGTGTGTGTTAAAGCCGTCCTTCAACTAGGTTGTTGGGAACACAAAGTTACTTTTAAGTTGCAAACTACACTCCTTACATATATATGAGGAGATACTAGCTTCAACTCGCTTTTACAGGGAAAATTGCAGGAACTTCAAACCTGCACTAGGAAACAGAGTGAGAAACCAGAGAATAGTTTCCCCTGAAAACCGTTCCCTTTGTGCTAGATGAACAAACGTCTGTCAACATGGTCTGATCTGAGTGATCAGTGTGTGTGAAAGCCGTCCTTCAACTAGCTTGTTGGGAACACAAAGTTCCTTTTAATTTGCAAACTCCACTCCATACATATATATGGGGAGGTACTAGGTCCAACTCTGTTTTACAGGGAAAACGGCAGGAACTTCACACCGTCACTAGGAAACAGACTGAGAAAACAGAGTAAAGTTTTCTCCTGCAACGCGTTTAATTTGTGCTAGATGAACGAACGTCTCTGCACATGCTCAGTTCTGAGAGATAAGTGTGTGTGAAAGCCGTACATCACCTAGTTTTTGGGAACACATAGTTCCTTTTCAGGTGCAAACTACAATCCTTACATATATATGGGGAGGTATTAGCTCCAACTCGGTTTTACAGTGAAAACTGCAGGAACTTCAAACAATCACTAGGAAACAGACTGAGAAACCAGACTAAAAGTTTCTCCTGTAACCCGTTCCCTTTGTGATAGATGAACAAACGTCTGTCTACATGCTCAGTTCTGAGAAATCTGTGTGTGTGAAAGACGTCCTTCACCTAGCTTGTTGGGAACACAAAGTTCCTTTTCAGTTTCAAACTATACTCCTTACATATATATGGGGAGGTACTAGCTCCAACTCGGTTTTACAGGGAAACCTGCAGGAACTTCAAACCGGCACTAGGAAAGAGACTGAGAAACCAGAGTATAATTTCTCCTGCTACCCGTTTACTTTTTGCTAGCTGAACGAACGTCTCTCCACATGCTCAGTTCTGAGAGACAAGTGTGTGTGAATGCCGTACATCACCTAGCTTGTTTGGAACACATAGTTCCTTTTCAGTTGCAAACTACAATCCTTACATATATATGGGGAGGTACTAGTTCCAACTCGGTTTTCAGTGAAAATTGCAGGATCTTCAAACTGGCACTAGGAAGCAGACTGAGAAACCAGAGTAAAAGTTTCTCCTTCAAACCTTTCCCATTGTGCTACGTGAAGGAACGTCTCTCCAGATGCTCAGTTCTGAGAAATAATTGTGTGTGAAATAGGAACTTCAAATAGCTTGTTGGGAACACAAAGTTCCTTTTCAGTTGCAAACTACACTTCTTACATATATATGGGGAGGTACTAGCTCCAAATCGGATTTACAGTAAAAACTGCAGGAACTTCAAACCGGCACTAGGAAACAGACTGAGAAACCAGAGTAAAAGTTTCTTCTGCAACCCGTTCCCATTGTGCTAGGTGAACAAAATTCTCTCCACATGCTCAGTTTTGAGAGATAAGTGTGTGTGAAAGGCATCATTCATTAGCTTGTTGGGAACACAAAGTTCCTTTCCAGTTGCAAACTACAGTCCATACATATATATGGTGATGTATTAGCTCCAACTCGGTTTTACAGTGAAAACTGCAGGAACTTCAAACCGGCACTAGGAAACAGACTGAGAAACCAGAGTAAAATTTTCTCCTGTAACCCGTTTACTTTGTGCTAAATGAACGAACTTCTCTCCACATGCTCATTTCTGAGAGAAATGTGTGTGTGAAAGCCGACTTCACCTAGCTTGTTGGGAACACAAAGTTCCTTTTCAGTTGCAAACTACACTCCTTACATATATATGGGGAGGTACTAGCTCCAACTCGCTTTTAAGTGAATATTGCAGGAACTTAAACCGGCACCAAGAAGCAGACTGATAAACCAGAGTAAAAGTTTCTCCTTCAAATCGTTCCCATTGTTCTAGATAAAGGAACGTCTCTCAACATTCTCAGTTCTGAGAAATAATTGTGTGTGAAAGAGGCTCTTCACCTAGCTTGTTGGGAACACATATATCCTTTTCAGTTGCAAACTACACTCCATACATATATATGGGGATGTATTAACTCCATCTCGGTTTTACAGTGTAAACTGCCGGAACTTCAAACCAGAACTAGGAAACAGACTGAGAAAACAGATTAAAAGTTTTTCATGCAACACGTTAATTTTGTGCTAGATGAACGAACGTCTCTCCACATGCTAGTTGTCAGAGAAAAGTGTGTGTGGAAGCCGTCCTCCAACTAGCTTTTTGGGAACACAAAGTTACTTTTAAGTAGCAAACTACACTCCTTACATATATATGGGAAGGTACAAGCTTCAACTCGGTTTTACAGGGAAAATTGCAGGAACTTCAAACCGGCACTAGGAAACAGAGTGAGAAACCAGAGAATAGTTTCCCCTGAAACCCGTTCCCTTTGTGCTAGATGAACAAACGTCTGTCAACATGGTCTGATCTGAGTGATCAGTGTGTGTGAAAGCCGTCCTTCAACTAGCTTGTTGGGAACACAAAGTTCCTTTTAATTTGCAAACTCCACTCCATACATATATATGGGGAGGTACTAGCTCCAACTCTGTTTTACAGGGAAAACGGCAGGAACTTCACACCGTCACTAGGAAACAGACAGAGAAAACAGAGTAAAGTTTTCTCATGCAACGCATTTAATTTGTGCTAGATGAACAAACATCTCTGCACATGCTCAGTTCTGAGAGATAAGTGTGTGTGAAAGCCGTACATCACCTAGTTTTTGGGAACACATAGTTCCTTTTCAGGTGCAAACTACAATCCTTACATATATATGGGGAGGTATTAGCTCCAACTCGGTTTTACAGTGAAAACTGCAGGAACTTCAAACCATCACTAGGAAACAGACTGAGAAACCAGACTAAAAGTTTCTCCTGTAACCCGTTCCCTTTGTGATAGATGAACAAATGTCTGTCTACATGCTCAGTTCTGAGAAATCTGTGTGTGTGAAAGACGTCCTTCACCTAGCTTGTTGGGAACACAAAGTTCCTTTTCAGTTTCAAACTACACTCCTTACATATATATGGGGAGGTACTAGCTCCAACTCGGTTTTACAGGGAAAACTGCAGGAACTTCAAAGCGGCACTAGGAAAGAGACTGAGAAAGCAGAGTATAATTTCTCCTGCTACCCGTTTACTTTTTGCTAGCTGAACGAACGTCTCTCCACATGCTCAGTTCTGAGAGATAAGTGTGTGTGAATGCCGTACATCACCTAGCTTGTTTGGAACACATAGTTCCTTTTCAGATGCAAACTACAATCCTTACATATATATGGGGAGGTACTAGTTCCAACTCGGTTTTCAGTGAAAATTGCAGGATCTTCAAACTGGCACTAGGAAGCAGACTGAGAAACCAGAGTAAAAGTTTCTCCTTCAAACCTTTCCCATTGTGCTAGGTGAAGGAACGTCTCTCCAGATGCTCAGTTCTGAGAAATAATTGTGTGTGAAAGAGGAACTTCAAATAGCTTGTTGGGAACACAAAGTTCCTTTTCAGTTGCAAACTACACTTCTTACATATATATGGGGAGGTACTAGCTCCAAATCGGATTTACAGTAAAAGCTGCAGGAACTTCAAAACGGCACTAGGAAACAGACTGAGAAACCAGAGTAAAAGTTTCTTCTGCAACCCGTTCCCATTTTGCTAGATGAACAAAATTCTCTCCACATGCTCAGTTTTGAGAGATAAGTGTGTGTGAAAGGCGTCATTCATTAGCTTGTAGGGAACACAAAGTTCCTTTCCAGTTGCAAACTACAGTCCATACATATATATGGTGCTGTATTAGCTCCAACTCGGTTTTACAGTGAAAACTGCAGGAACTTCAAACCGGCACTAGGAAACAGACTGAGAAACCAGAGTAAAATTTTCTCCTGCAACCCGTTTACTTTGTGATAGATGAACGAACATCTCTTCACATGCTCAGTTTTGAGAGATAATTTTGTGTGAAAGCCGTACTTCACCTAGCTTGTTGGGAACACAAAGTTCCTTTCCTTGTGCAAACTATACTCCTTACATATATATGGGGAGGTACTAGCTCCAACTCGGTTTTACAGTAAAAACTGCAGGAACTTCAAACAGACACTAGGAAACAAACTGAGATACCAGAGTAAAAGTTTCTCCTGCAACCCGTTACCTTTGTGCTAGATGAAAGGACGTCTCTCCAAATGATCAGTTCTGAGAAATAAGTGTATGTGAAAGCCGTCCTTCACCTAGCTTGTTGGGAACACAATGTTCCTTTCCAGTTGCAAACTACAATCCATACATATACATGGGGAGGTACTAGCTCCAACTCGTTTTTACAGGGAAAATTGCAGGAACTTCCACCCGGCACTAAAAAAGAGACTGAGAAATCAGAGAAATGTTTCCCCTGAATCCCGTTCCCTTTGTGCTCGATGAACAAACGTCAGTCAACATGCTCAGATCTGAGTGATCAGTTTGTGTGAAAGCCGTCCTTCAACTAGCTTGTTGGGAACACAAAGTTCCTTTTAAATTGCAAATTGCACTCCATACATATATATGGGGAGGTACTAGCTCCAACTCTGTTTTACGGGGAAAACAGCACGAACTTCACACCGGCACTAGGAAACAGACTGAGAAACCCGAGTGAAGTTTTCTCCTGCAACGCGTTTAATTTGTGCTAGATGAACGAACGTCTCTCCACATGCTCATTTCTGTGAGATAAGTGTGTGTGAAAGCCGGGCTTCAGCTAGCTTGTTGGGAACACAAAGTTCCTTTTCAGTTGCACACTACACTCTTACATATATATGGGGAGGTTCTAGCTCCAACTCGGTTTTACAGTGAATACTGCAGGAACTTCAAACCAGCACTAGGAAACAGACTGAGAAACCAGAGTAAAAGTTTCTCCTGCAACACGTTCCCTTTGTGCTAGATGAACAAACGTTTGTCTACATGCTCAGTTCTGAGAAATCAGTGTGTGTGAAAGCCGCACTTAACCTAGCTTGTTGGGAACACAAAGTTACTTTTCAGTTTCAAACTACACTCCTTACATATATATGGGGAGGTAATAGCTACAACTGTGTTGTACAGGGAAAACTGCAGGAACTTCAAACCGGCACTAGGAAAGAGACTGGGAAACCAGAGTAAAATTTTCTCATGCAACCCTTTTTCTTTTGCTAGATGAACGAACTTCTCTCCACATGCTCAGTTCTGAGAAATTATTGTGTGTTAAAGAGGCCCTTCACCTAGCTTGTTGGGAAAATATAGTTCCTTTTCAGTTCCTAACTACACTCCATATATATATGGGGATGTACTAGCTCCAACTCGGGTTACAGTGAAAACTGCAGGAACATCAAACCGGCAGTAGGAAACAGACTGAGAAACCCGATTAATAGTTTCTCCTGCAACCCGTTCCCATTGTGCTAAATGAACGAAATTCTCTCCACATGCTCAGTTTTGAGAGATAAGTGTGTGTAAGGCATCATTCACCTATCTTGTTTGGAACACAAAGTTCCTTTCCAGTTGCAAACTGCAATCCATACATATATATGGGGATGTACTAGCTCCAAATCGGTTTTACAGGGAAAACTACAGGAACTTCAAACCGGCAGTAGGAAACAGACTGAGAAACCAGAGTAAAATTTTCTCCTGCAACCAGCTTTCTTTTGCTAGATGAACGAACGTCTCTCCACATGCTCAGTTCTGAGAGGTAAGTGTGTGTGAAAGCCGTACATCACATAGCTTGTTGGGAACACATAGTTCCTTTTCAGTTGCAAACTAATCTCCTTACATATATGTGGGGAGGTACTAGCTCCAACTCGATTTTACAGTGAAAACTGCAGGAATTTCAAACCAGCACTAGGAAGCAGACTGAGAAACCAGAGTAAAAGTTTCTCCTGTAAACCGTTCCCTTTGTGCTATATGAAAAAACGTCTGTCTACATGCTCAGTTCTGAGAAATCATTGTGTGTGAAAGCCGCCCTTCACCTAGCTTGATGGGAACACAAAGTTCCTTTTCAGTTTCAAAATACACTCCTTATATATATATGGGAGGTAGTAGTTCCAACTCGGTTTTCAGTGAAAACTGCAGGATCTTCAACCTGGCACTAGGAAGCAGACTGAGAAACCAGAGTAAAAGTTTCTCCTTCAAACATTTCCCATTGTGCTAGATGTAGGATAATCTCTCCACATGCTCAATTGTGAGAGATAATTTTATGCGAAAGCCGTCCTTCACCTAGCTTGTTGGGAACACAAAGTAACGTTCAAGTTCCAAAATACACTCCATACAATATATGGGGAGGTACAAGCTCCAACTCGGTTTTACAGTGAATACTGCAGGAACTTCAAACTGGCACTAGGAAACAGACTAAGAAAACAGAGTAAAAGTTTTACTTGCAACCCTTTCTCTTTGTGCTAGATGAACAAACGTCTGTCTACATGCTCAGATCTGAGAGATCAGTGTGTGTGAAAGCCGTCCTGAAACTAGTTTGTTGGGAACATAAAGTTCCTTTTAAATTGCAAACTCCACTCCATACATATATATGGGGAGGTATTAGCTCCAAATCTATTTTACAGGGAAAACGGCATGAAATTCACACCGGCACTAGGAAACAGACTGAGAAACCAGAGTAATATTTTCTCCTGCAACCCGTTTACATTGTGCTAGATGAACGAACGTCTCTTCACATGCTCAGTTTTGAGAGATAATTGTTGGTGAAAGCCGTACTTCACCTACCTTGTTGGGAATACAAAGTTCCTTTTCAGTTGCAAACTACACTCCTTAAATATACATGGGGACGGTATAGCTCCAACTCGGTTTTACAGTAAAAACTGCAGGAACTTCAAACCGGCAGTAGGAAACAGACTGAGAAAACAGAGTAAAAGTTTCTCCTGCAACCATTTCCCTTTTTGCTACATGAAAGAACGTCTCTCCAAATGATCAGTTCTCAGAAATTAGTGTGTGAATGCCGTCCTTCACATAGTTTGTTGGGAACAGAAATTTCCTTTCCAGTTGCAAACTACAATCCATACATATATATGGGGTGGTACTAGCTCCAACTAGGTTTTACAGTGAAAACTGCAGGAATTTCAAAACGGCACTAGGAAACAGACTGAGAAAACACAGTAAAAGTTTTTCCTGCAACCCGTTTATTTTGTGCTAGATGAACGAACGTCTCTCCACATGCTAGTTCTCAGAGAAATGTGGGTGTGAAAGCCGTCCTTCAACTAGCTTGTTTGGAACAAAAAGTTACTTTTAAGTCGCAAACTACACTCCTTTCATATATATGGGGAGGTACTAACTTCAACTCGGTTTTGCAGGGAAAATTGCAGGAACTTCAAAACGGCACTAGGAAACAGAGAGAGAAACCAGAGAATAGTTTCCCCTGAAACCCGTTCCCTTTGTGCTAGATGAACAAACGTCGGTCAACATGGTCAGATCTGAGTGATCAGTGTGTGTGAAAGCCGTCCTTCACCTAGCTTGTTGGGAACACAAAGTTCCTTTTCAGTTTCAAACTACACTCCTTACATATATATGGGTAGGTACTAGCTCCAAGTCGCTTTTCAGTGAAAACTGCAGGAACTTCAAACTGGCACTAGGAAGCAGACTGAGAACCACAGTAAAAGTTTCTTTCGCAATCCGTTCCCATTGTGCTAGATGAACGAAATTATCTCCACATGCTCAGTTTTGAGAGATAAGTGTGTGTGAAAGGCGTCATTCACCTAGCTTGTTGGGAACACATAGTTCCTTTTCAGTTGCAAACTACACTCCTTACATATATATGGGGAGGTACTAGCTCCAACTCGCTTTTCAGTGAAAACTGCAGGATCTTCAAACTGGCACTAGGAAGCAGACTGAGAAACCAGAGTAAAAGTTTCTCTTTCAAACATTTCCCATTGTGCTAGGTGAAGGAATGTCTCTCCAGATGCTCAGTTCTGAGAAATAATTGTGTGTGAAAGAGGAACTTCAAATAGCTTGTTGGGAACACAAAGTTCCTTTTCAGTTGCAAACTACACTTCTTACATATATATGGGGAGGTACTAGCTCCAAATCGGATTTACAATAAAAACTGCAGGAACTTCAAACCGGCACTAGGAAACAGACTGAGAAACCACAGAAAAAGTTTCTTCTGCAACCCGTTCCCATTGTGCTAGATGAACAAAATTCTCTCCACATGCTCAGTTTTGAGAGACAAGTGTGTGTGAAAGGCGTCATTCATTAGCTTGTTGTGATCGCATATTTCCTTTTCAGTTGCAAACTACACTCCATACATTTATATGGGGATGTATTAGCTCCATCTCGGTTTTACAGTGTAAACTGCCGGAACTTCAAACCAGAACTAGGAAACAGACTGAGAAAACAGAGTAAAAGGTTTTCCTGCAACCCGTTTACTTTGTGCTAGATGAACGCACGTCTCTCCACAAGCTAGTTCTCAGAGAAAAGTGTGTGTGGAAGCCGTCCTCCAACTAGCTTTTTGGGAACACAAAGTCCCTTTTAAATTGAAAACTCCACTCCATACTTAAATATGGGGAGGAACTAGCTCCAACACTGTTTTACAGGGAAAACAGCATGAACTTCATACCGGCACTAGGAATCAGAGTGAGAAACCCGAGTAAAATTTTCTCCTGCAACCCGTTTAATTTGTGCTAGATGAACGAAAGTCTCTCCACATGCTCAGTTCTGAGAGATAAGTGTGTGTGAAAGCCGGGCTTCAACTAGCTTGTTGGGAACACAAAGTTCCTTTTCAGTTGCAAACTACAATCCATACATATATATGGTGATGTATTAGCTCCAAATCAGTTTTACAGTGAAAACTGCAGGAACTTCAAACCGGCACTAGGAAACAGACTGAGAATCAAGAGTAAAATTTTCTCCTGTAACCCGTTTATTTTGTGGTAGTTGAACGAACGTCTCTCCACATGCACAGTTCTGATAGATAAGTGTGGGTGAAAGCCGTCCTTCAACTAGGTGTTTGGAACACAAAGTTCCTTTCCAGGTGCAAACTACAATCCATACATATATATGGGGTTGTACTAGCTTCAACTCGATTTTACAGTAGAAACTGCAGGAAATTCAAAACGGCACTTGGAAAAAGTCTGAGAAATCACAGTAAAAGTTTCTTCTGCAACCCGTTCCCTTTGTGCTACATGAATGAACGTCTCTCCACATGCTCAGTTTTGAGAGATAATTGTGTGTGAAGCCGTCCTTCAACTAGCTTGTTGGGAACACAAATTTCCTTTACAGTTGCAAACTACAATGCATATATTTATATTGTGATGTACTACCTCCAACTCGGTTTTACAGTGAAAACTGCAGGAACTTCAAACCGGCACTAGGAAACTGACTGAGATACCAGAGTGAAATTTTCTCCTGTAACCCGTTTACTTTGTGCTAGATGAATGAACGTCTCTCCACATGCTCAGTTCTGAGAGGTAAGTGTGTGTGAAAGCCGTCCTTCACCTAGCTTGTTGAGAACACGAAGTTCCTTTTAAGTAGCTAACTCTGCTCCATACATATATATGGGGAGGTACTAGCTCCAACTCTGTTTTACAGGGAAAACGGCAGGAACTTCACACCGGCACTAGGAAACAGACTTAGAAACCAGAGTAAAATTTTCTCCTGCAAACCGTTTACTTTGTGCTACGTGAACGAACGTCTCTTCACATGCCCAGTTTTGAGATATAATTGTGTGTGAAAGCCGTACTTCACCTAGCTTGTTGGGAACACAAAATTCCTTTCCAGGTGCAAAATACACTCCTTACATATATATGGGGAGGTACTAGCTCCAACTCGGTTTTACAGTAAAAACTGCAGGAACTTCTAACTGGCACTAGGAAACAGACTGAGAAACCACTGTAAAAGTTTCTTCTGCAACCCGTTCCCAATGTGCTAGATGAACGAAATTCTCTCCACATGCTCAGTTTTGATAGATAAGTGTGTGTGAAAGGCGTCATTCACCTAGCTGGTTGGGAACACAAAGTTCCTTTCCAGTTGTAAACTACAATCTATACATATATATGGGGAGGTACTAGCTCCAACTCTGGTTTACGGGGAAAACAGCACGAACTTCACACCGGCACTAGGAAACAGACTGAGAAACCAGAGTAAAGTTTTCCCCTGCAACCCGTTTAATTTGTGCTAGATGAACGAACGTCTCTCCACATGCTCATTTCTGTGAGATAAGTGTGTGTAAAAGCCGGCCTTCAGCTAGCTTGTTGGGAACACAAAGTTCCTTTTCAGTTGCACACTACACTCTTACATATATATGGGGAGGTTCTAGCTCCAACTCGGTTTTACAGTGAATACTGCAGGAACTTCAAACCAGCACTAGGAAACAGACTGAGAAACCAGAGTAAAAGTTTCTCCTGCAACACGTTCCCTTTGTGCTAAATGAACAAACGTTTGTCTACATGCTAAATTCTGAGAAATCAGTGTGTGTGAAAGCCGCACTTAACCTAGCTTGTTGGGTACACAAAGTTCCTTTTCAGTATCAAACTACACTCCTTACATATATATGGGTAGGTACTAGCTACAACTGTGTTTTACAGGGAAAACTGCAGGAACTTCAAACCGGCACCAGGAAAAAGACTGAGAAACAGAGTAAAATTTTCTCCTGCAACCCGTTTTTTTTTGCTAGATGAACGAACGTCTCTCCACATGCTCAGTTCTGAGAGATAAGTGTGTGTGAAAGAGGCCCTTCACCTAGCTTTTTGGGAAAATATAGTTCCTTTTCAGTTGCTAACTACACTCCATACATATATATGGGGATGTACTATCTCCAACTCGGTTTTACAGTGAAAACTGCAGGAACTTCAAACCGGCACTAGGAAACAGACTGAGAAACCCGATTAATAGTTTCTCCTGCAACCCGTTCCCATTGTGCTAGATGAACGAAATTCTCTCCACATGCTCAGTTTTGAGAGATAAGTGTGTGTGAAAGGCGTCATTCACCTAGCTTGTTGGGAACACAAAGTTCCTTTCCAGTTGCAAACTGCAATCCATACATATATATGGGGATGTACTAGCTCCAAATCGGTTTTACAGGGAAAACTACAGGAACTTCAAACCGGCCGTAGGAAACAGACTGAGAAACCAGAGTAATATTTTCTCCTGCAACCCGTTTACTTTGTGCTAGATGAACGAACGTCTCTTCAGATGCTCAGTTTTGAGAGATAATTTTGTGTGAAAGCCGTACTTCACCTAGCTTGTTGGGAACACAAAGTTCCTTTTCAGTTGCAAACTACACTCCTTAAATATATATGGGGAGGTTATAGCTCCAAATCGGTTTTACAGTAAAAACTGCAGGAACTTCAAACCGGCACTAGGAAACAGACTGAGAAAACAGAGTAAAAGTGTCTCCTGCAACCATTTCCCTTTTTGCTAGCTGAAAGAACGTCTCTCCAAATGATCAGTTCTGAGAAATAAGTGTGTGAATGCCGTCCTTCACATAGTTTGTTGGGAACAGAAATTTCCTTCCCAGTTGCAAACTACAATCCATACATATCTATGCGTAGGGACTAGCTCCAACTAGGTTTTACAGTGAAAACTGCAGGAATTTCAAACTGGCACTAGGAAACAGACTGAGAAAACACAGTAAAAGTTTTTCCTGCAACCCGTTTACTTTGTGCTAGATGAACGAACGTCTCTCCACATGCTTGTTCTCAGAGAAATGTGTGTGTGAAAGCCGTCCTACAACTAGCTTGTTGGGAACACAAAGTTACTTTTAAGTAGCAAACTACACTCCTTACATATATATGGGGAGGTACTAGCTTCAACTCGGTTTTACAGGGAAAATTGCAGGAACTTCAAAACGGCACTAGGAAACAGACTGAGAAACCAGAGTAAAAGTTTCTCCTGTAAACCGTTCCCTTTGTCCTAGATGAACAAACGTCTGTCTACATGCTCAGTTCTGAGAAATCATTGTGTTTGAAAGCCGCCCTTCACCTAGCTTGTTGGGAACACAAAGTTCCTTTTCAGTTTCAAACTACACTCCTTATATATATATATGGGCTGGTAGTAGTTCCAAGTCGGTTTTCAGTGAAAACTGCAGGATCATCAACCTGGCACTAGGAAGCAGACTGAGAAACCAGAGTAAAAGTTTCTCCTTCAAACATTTCCCATTGTGCAAGATGTAGGAAAGTCTCTCCACATGCTCAGTTGTGAGAGATAATTTTGTGCGAAAGCCGTCCTTCACCTAGCTTGTTGGGAACCCAAAGTAACTTTTAAGTTGCAAAATACACTCCATACAATATATGGGGAGGTACTAGCTCCAACTCGGTTTTACAGTGAATACTGCAGGAACTTCAAACCGGCACTAGGAAACAGACTGAGAAAACAGAGTAAAAGTTTTTCTTGCAACCCTTTCTCTTTGTGCTAGATGAACAAACGTCTGTCTACATGCTCAGATCTGAGAGATCAGTGTGTGTGAAAGGCGTCCTGAAACTAGCTTGTTGGGAACATAAAGTTCCTTTTAAATTGCAAACTCCACTCCATACATATATATGGGGAGGTATTAGCTCCAACTCTGTTTTACAGGGAAAACGGCATGAACTTCACACCGGCACTAGGAAACAGACTGAGAAACCAGAGTAATATTTTCACCTGCAACCCGTTTACTTTGTGCTAGATGAACGAACGTCTCTTCAGATGCTCAGTTTTGAGAGATAATTTTGTGTGAAAGCCGTACTTCACCTAGCTTGTTGGGAACACAATGTTCCTTTTCAGTTGCAAACTACACTCCTTAAATATATATGGGGAGGTTATAGCTTAAACTCGGTTTTACAGTAAAAACTGCAGGAACTTCAAACCGGCACTAGGAAACAGACTGAGAAAACACAGTAAAATTTTTTCTGCAACCCGTTTACTTTGTGTTAGATGAACGAACGTCTCTCCACATGCTAGTTCTCAGAGAAATGTGTGTGTGAATGCCGTCCTTCAACTAGCTTTTTGGGAACACAAAGTTACTTTTAAGTAGCAAACTACACTCCTTACATATATATGGGCAGGTACTAGCTTCAATTCGGTTTTACAGGGAAAATTGCAGGAAATTCAAAACGGCACTAGGAAACAGAGTGAGAAACCAGAGAATAGTTTCCCCTGAAACCCGTTCCCTTTGTGCTAGATGAACAATCGTCTGTCAACATGGTCTGATCTGAGTGATCAGTGTGTGTGAAAGCAGTCCTTCAACTAGCTTGTTGGGAACACAAAGTTCCTTTTAAATTGCAAACTCCACTCCATACATATATATGGGGAGGTACTAGCTCCAACTCGGTTTTCAGTGAAAACTGCAGGAACTTCAACCCGGCACTAGGAAGCAGACTGAGAAACCACAGTAAAATTTGTCCTCAAACCATTCTCATTGTGCTAGATGAAGGAACGTCTCTCCAAATGCTCACTTCTGAGAAATATTTGTGTGTGAAAGAGGGCCTTCAACTATCTTGTTGGGAAAACAAAGTTCCTTTTCATTTGCAAACTTCACTCCATAAATATATATGGGGAGGTACTAGCTCCAACTCGGTTTTAAGTGAAAACTGCAGGAAATTCAGACCGGCACTAGGAAACAGACTGAGAAACCAGAGTAAAATTTACTCCTGTAACACGATTATTTTGTGCTAGATCAACAAAATTCTCTCCACATGCTCAGTTCTGAGAGATAATTGTGTGTGAAAGCCGTCCTTCACCTAGCTTGTTGGGAACACAAATTTCCTTTTAAGTTGCATATTACACTCCATACATATATATGTGGTGGTACTAGCTCCAACTCGGTTTTACAGTGAAAACTGCAGGAACTTCAAACCGGCACTAGGAAAGAGATTGAGAAACCAGATAAAAGTTTTTTCTGCAACCCGTTCCTCTGTTCAAGATGAACGAAAGTCTCTCCTCAAGCTCAGTTCTGAGAGAAAAGTGTGTGTGAAAGCCGTCCTTCACCTAGCTTGTTGGGAACACAAAGTACCTTTTAAGTTGTAAACTACAATCCTTACATATATATGGGGAGGTACTAGCTCCAAATCGGTTTTACAGAGAAAACTGCAGGAACTTCAAACCGGCACTAGGAAACAGACTGAGAAACCAGAGTAAAAGTTTCTCCTGCAACGCATTTCATTTGAGCTAGATGAACGAACCTCTCTCAACATGCTCCCTTTTGAGAGATTAGTGTGTGTGAAAGCCGTAATTCACCTAGCTTGTTGGGAACACAAAATTAATTTTCAGATGCAAACTACACTCCATACATATATATGGGGAAGTACTAGCTCCAACCCCGTTTTACAGGGAAATTTGCAGGAACTTCAAACCGGCGCTAGGAAACAGACTGAGAAACCAGAGTTAAAGTTTCCCCTGCAACCCGTTCCCTTTGTGCTAGATGAAAAAACGTCTGTCAACATGCTCAGATCGGAGAGATAAGTGTGTGTGAAAGCCGTCCTTCAACTAGCTTGTTGGGAACACAAAGTTCCTTTTAAATTGCAAAATCCACTCCATACATACATATGGGGAGGTACTATCTCCAACTCTGTTTTACAGGGAAAAATGCAGGAACTTCAATCCGGCACTAGGAAACAGACTGAGAATCCAGAGTAAAATTTTCTCCTGCAACCCTTTCCTTTGTGCTAGATGACAAACATCTGTCAACAACTCAGATCTGAGAGATCTGTGTGTGTGAAAGCCGTCCTTCAACTAGCTTGTTGGGAACACAAAGTTCCTTTTAAATTGCAAACTCCACTCCATACATATATATGGGGAGGTACTAGCTCCAACTCGGTTTTCAGTGAAAACTGCTGGAACTTCAACCCGGCACTAGGAAGCAGATTGAGAAACCACAGTAAAATTTGTCCTCAAACCATTCCCATTGTGCTAGATGAAGGAACGTCTCTCCAAATGCTCATTTCTGAGAAATATTTGTGTGTGAAGGAGGGCCTTCAAATAGCTTGTTGGGAACACAAAGTTCCTTTTCATTTGCAAACTTCACTCCATACATATATATGGGGAGGTACTAGCTCCAACTCGGTTTTCAGTGAAAACTGAAGGAACTTCATCCCGGCACTAGGAATCAGACTGAGAAACCAGAGAAAAAGTTTGTCATTCAAACCGTTCCCATTGTGCTACATGAACGAAAGTCTCACAACATGCTCAGTTCTGAGAGATAAGTGTGTGTGAAAGCCGTACTTCACCTATCTTGTTGGGAACACAAAGTTCCTTTTCAGTAGCAAACTACACTCCTTACATATATAAGGGGAGGTACTATCTCCAAATCGGTTTTACAGTGAAAACAGCAGGAACTTCAACCCGGCACTAGGAAACAGACTGAGAAACCAGAGTAAAATTTTCCCCTTCAAACCTTTCCCATTGTGCTAGGTGAAGGAACGTGTCTCCACATGCTCAGTTCTGAGAGATAATTGTGTGTGAAAGCCGTCCTTCACATAGATTGTTGGGAACACAAAGTTCCTTTTCAGTTGCAAACTACACTTCTTACATATATATGGGGAGGTACTAGCTCCAAATCGGATTTACAGTAAAAACTGCAGGAACTTCAAACGGGCACTAGGAAACAGACTGAGAAACCACAGTAAAAGTTTCTTCTGCAACCCGTTCCCATTGTGCTAGATGAACAAAATTCTCTCCACATGATCAGTTTTGAGAGATATGTGTGTGTGAAAGGCGTCATACATTAGCTTGTTGGGAACACAAAGTTCCTTTCCAGTTGCAAACTACAATCCATACATATATATGGGGATGTAATAGCTCGAACTCGGTTTTACAGGGAAAACGGCAGGAACTTCATACAGGCACTAGGAATCAGACTGAGATTCCAGAGTAAAATTTTCTCCGGCAACACGTTTACTTTGTGCTAGATGAATGAACGTCTCTCCACATGCTCACTTCTGAGAGATAAGTGTGTGGGAAAGCCGGGCTTCACCTAGCTTGTTGGGAACACAAAGGTCTTTTTCAGTTGCAAACTACACTCCTTACATATATATGGGTAGGTACTAGCTCCAACTCAGTTTTACAGTGAAAACTGCCGGAACTTCAAACCGGCCCTAGGAAACAGACTGAGATACCAGAGTAAAAGTTTCTCCTGCAAACCGTTCCCTTTGTGCTACATGAACAAACGTCTGTCTACATGCTCAGTTCTGAGAAATCAGTGTGTGTGAAAGCCGTCCTTCACCTAGCTTGTTGGGAACACAAAGTTCCTTTTCAGTTGCAAACAACACTCCTTAAATATATATGGGGAGTTACTAGCTCCAACTCGGTTTTACAGTGACAACTGCCATATCTTCAAACCGGCAGTAGGAAACAGACTGAGAAACCAGAGTAAAAGTTTCTCTTGCTACCAGTTAAATTTGTGCTAGATGAACGAACGTCTCTCCACATGCCCAGTTCTGATAGGTAAGTGTGTGTGAAAGCGGTCCTTCACCTAGGTGTTTGGAACACAAAGTTCCTTTCCAGGTGCAAACTATACTCCATACATATATATGGGATTGTACTAGCTTCAACTCGGTTTTACAGTAAAAATTGCAGGAACTTCAAACCGGCACCATGAAGCAGACTGAGAAACCAGAGTAAAAGTTTCTCCTGTAACCCGTTTACTTTGTGCTAAATGAACGAACTTCTCTCCACATGCTCATTTCTGAGAGAAATGTGTGTGTGAAAGCTGTCTTCACCTAGCTTGTTGGGAACACAAAGTTCCTTTTCAGTTGCAAACTACACTCCTTACATATATATGGGGAGGTACTAGCTCCAACTCGCTTTTAAGTGAAAATTTCAGGAACTTAAATCCGGCACCATGAAGCAGACTGGGAAACCAGAGTAAAAGTTTCTCCTTCAAACTGTTCCCATTGTTCTAGATAAAGGAACGTCTCTCCACATGCTCAGTTCTCAGAAATAATTGTGTGTGAAAGAGGCTCTTCAACTAGCTTGTTGGGAACACATAGATCCTTTTCAGTTGCAAACTACACTCCATACATATATATGGGGATGTATTAGCTCCATCTCGGTTTTACAGTGTAAACTGCCGGAACTTCAAACCAGAACTAGGAAACAGACTGAGAAAACAGATTAAAAGTTTTTCCTGCAATCCGTTAATTTTGTGCTAGATGAACGAACGTCTCTCCACATGCTAGTTGTCAGAGAAAAGTGTGTGTGGAAGCCGTCCTCCAACTAGCATTTTGGGAACACAAAGTTACTTTTAAGTAGCAAACTACACTCCTTACATATATATGGGGAGGTACTAGCTCCAACTCGGTTTTACAGGGAAAATTGCAGGAACTTCAATCCAGCTCTAGGAAACAGACTGAGAAACCAGAGTAAAAGTTTCCCCTGCAACCCGTTCCCTTTGTGCTAAATGAACAAACGTCTGTCAACATGCTCAGATCTGAGAGATCAGTGTGTGTGAAAGCCGTCCTTCAACTAGCTTTTTGGGAACACAAAGTTCCTTTTAAATTGCAAACTCCACTCCATAGTTAAATATGGGGAGGAACTAGCTCCAACTCTGTTTTACAGGGAAAACGTCATGAACTTCATACCGGCACTAGGAAACAGACTGAAAAACCAGAGTAAAATTTTCTCCTGCTACCCGTTTAATTAGTGCTAGATGAACGAAAGTCTCTCCACATGCTCAGTTCTGTGAGATAAGTGTGTGTGAAAGCCGTACTTCACCTAGCTTGTTGGGAACACAAAGTTCCTTTACAGTTGCAAACTACAATCCATACATATATAAGGTGATGTATTAGCTCCAACTCGGTTTTACAGTGAAAACTGCAGGAACTTCAAACCGGCACTAGGAAACAGACTGAGAATCAAGAGTAAAATTTTCTCCTGTTACCCGTTTACTTTGTGCTATTTGAACGAACGTCTCTCCACATTCTCAGTTCTGAGAGATATGTGTGTGTGAAAGCCGTGCTTCACCTAGCTTGTTGGGAACACAAAGTTCCTTTCCAGTTGCAAACTACACTCCTTACATATATATGGGGAGATACTAGCCCCAACTCGCTTTTCAGTGAAAACTGCAGGAACTTCAACCCGGGACTAGGAAGCAGACTGAGAACCACAGTAAAAGTTTCTTCTGCAATCCGTTCCCATTGTGCTAGATGAACGAAATTCTCTCCACATGCTCAGTTTTGAGAGATAAGTGTGTGTGAAAGGCGTCATTCACCTAGCTTGTTGGGAACACAAGTCCCTTTCCAGTTGCAAACTACAATCCATACATATATATGGTGATGTACTAGTTCCAAATCGGTTTTACAGTGAAAACTGCAGGAACTTCAAACCGGCAGTAGGAAACAAACTGAGAAACCAGAGTAAATGTTTCTCTAGCAACCCGTTAAATTTGTGCTACATTAACGAACGTCTCTCCACAGGCACAGTTCTGATAAATAAGTGTGTGTGAAAGCCGTCCTTCACCTAGGTGTTTGGAACAAAAAGTTCCTTTTTTAGTTGTAAACTACAATCCTTACATATATATGGGGAGGTACTAGCTCCAAATCGGTTTTACAGTGAAAACTGCCGGAACTTCAAACCGGCACTAGGAAACAGACTGAGAAACCAGAGTAAATTTTCTCCTGCAACCGATTCCATTTGAGCTAGATGAACGAACGTCTTCCACATGCTCCCTTCTAAGAGATTAGTGTGTGTGAAAGCCATAATTCAACTAGCTTTTTGGGAACGCAAAATTAATTTTCAGTTGCGAACTACACTCCATACATATATATGGGGAAGTAGTAGCTCCAACCCAGTGTTACAGGGAAAACTGCAGGAACTTCAAACCGGCACTAGGAAACAGACTGAGAAACCAGAGAAAATGTTTCTCCTGCAACACGTTCCCTTTGTGCTATATGAACGAACGTCTGACAACATGCTCATTTCTGAGAGATAATTGTGTGTGAAAGCCGTCCTTCACCTAGCTTGTTGGGAACACAAAGATCCTTTTCAATTGCAGTCTACACTCCATATATTTATATAGGTAAGTACTAGCTCCAAATCGGTTTTACAGTGAAAACTGCAGGAAATTCAAACCAGCACTAGGAAGCAGACTGAGAATCCAGAGTAATAGTTTCTCCTGCAAACAGTTCCCATTGTGCTAGATGAAGGAACGTCACGCCACATGCTCAGTTCTGAGAAATATTTGTGTGTGAAAGCCGTCCTTCATATATCTTGTTTTGAAAACAAAGTTACTTTTCAGTTGCAAACTACACTCCATTCATATATATGGGGAGGTACTAGCTCCAACTCGGTTTTACAGTGAAAACTGCAGGAACTTCAAACCGGCACTAGGAAACAGACTGAGAATCCAGAGTAAAAGTTACCCCTTCAACCCGTTCCCTTTGTGCTAGATGAACGAACGTCTGTCCAAATGCTCAGTTCTGAGAGATAAGTGTGTGTGAAAGCCGACCTTCACCTAGGTGTTTGGAACACAAAGTTCCTTTTCAGTTGCAAACTACACTCCTTAAATATATATGGGGATGTACTAGCTCCAACTCGGTTTTACAGTAAAAACTGCAGGAACTTCAAACCGGCACTAGGAAACAGAATGAGAAACCACAGTAAAAGTTTCTTCTGCTACCCATTCCCATTGTGCTAGATGAACGAAATTCTCTCCACATGCTCAGTTTTGAGACATAAGTGGGTGTGAAAGGCGTCATTCACCTAGCTTGTTGGGAACACCAAGTTCCCTTCCAGTGGCAAACTTCAATGCATACATATATATGGGGATGTACTAGCTCCAAATCGATTTTACAGTGAAAACTGCAGGAAATTCATACCGGCACTAACAGACTGAGAAACCAGAGTAAAACTTTCTCCTGCATCCGGTTTACTTTGTGCTAGATGAACGAACGTCTCTCCACGTGCTCACTTCTGAGAGATAAGTGTGTGTGAAAGCCGTCATTCACCTAGCTTGTTGGGAAAACAAAGTTCCTTTTCAGTTGCAAACTACAATCCTTACATATATATGGGGAGGTACTAGCTCCAACTCGGTTTTATAGTGAAAACTGCAGGAACTTCAAACCGGCACTAGGAAACAGACTGAGAAACCAGAGTAAAAGTTTTTCCTTCAACCCGTTCCCTTTGTGCTAGATGTACGAACGTCTCTCCACATGCTCAGTTCTGAGAGATATGTGTGTGTGAAAGCCGTCCTTCACCTAGGTTGTTGGGAATACAAAGTTCCTTTTCAGTCGCAAACTACATTCCACAAATATATATGCGTGGTATTACCTCCAACTCGGTTTTACAGTGAAAACTGCAGGAGCTTCAAACCGGCAGTAGGAAACAGACTGAGAAACCAGAGAAAAAGTTTCTCCTGCAACCCGTTAACTTTGTGCTAGATGAACGAACTTCTCTCCACATGCGCAGTTCTGATAGATAAGTGTGTGTGAAAGCCTTCCTTCAACTAGGTGTTTGGAACACATAGATCCTTTACAGTTGTAAACAACACTCCATACATATATATGGGGATGTACTAGCTCCAACTCGGTTTTACAGTGAAAACTGCAGGAACTTCAAAACTGCACTAGGAAACAGACTGAGAAAACAGAGTAAAAGTTTCTCCTGCAACCATTTCCCTTTTTGCTAGATGAAAGAACGTCTCTCCAAATGATCAGTTCTGAGAAATAAGTGTGTGAATGCCGTCCTTCACATAGTTTGTTGGGAACAGAAATTTCCTTTCCAGTTGCAAACTACAATCCATACATGTATATGGGGTGGTACTAGCTCCAACTAAGTTTTACAGTGAAAACTGCAGGAATTTCAAACCGACACTAGGAAACAGACTGAGAAAACCCAGTAAAATTTTTTCCTGCAACCCGTTTATTTTGTGCTAGATGAACGAACCTCTCTCCACATGCTAGTTCCCAGAGAAATGTGTGTGTTAAAGCCGTCCTTCAACTAGGTTGTTGGGAACACAAAGTTACTTTTAAGTTGCAAACTACACTCCTTACATATATATGGGGAGGTACTAGCTTCAACTCGCTTTTACAGGGAAAATTGCAGGAACTTCAAACCGGCACTAGGAAACAGAGTGAGAAACCAGAGAATAGTTTCCCCTGAAACCCGTTCCCTTTGTGCTAGATGAACAAACGTCTGTCAACATGGTCTGATCTGAGTGATCAGTGTGTGTGAAAGCCGTCCTTCAACTAGCTTGTTGGGAACACAAAGTTCCTTTTAATTTGCAAACTCCACTCCATACATATATATGGGGAAGTACTAGGTCCAACTCTGTTTTACAGGGAAAACGGCAGGAACTTCACACAGTCACTAGGAAACAGACTGAGAAAACAGAGTAAAGTTTTCTCCTGCAACGCGTTTAATTTGTGCTAGATGAACGAACGTCTCTGCACATGCTCAGTTCTGAGAGATAAGTGTGTGTGAAAGCCGTACATCACCTAGTTTTTGGGAACACATAGTTCCTTTTCAGGTGCAAACTACAATCCTTACATATATATGGGGAGGTATTAGCTCCAACTCGGTTTTACAGTGAAAACTGCAGGAACTTCAAACAATCACTAGGAAACGGACTGAGAAACCAGACTAAAAGTTTCTCCTGTAACCCGTTCCCTTTGTGATAGATGAACAAACGTCTGTCTACATGCTCAGTTCTGAGAAATCTGTGTGTGTGAAAGACGTCCTTCACCTAGCTTGTTGGGAACACAAAGTTCCTTTTTAGTTTCAAACTACACTCCTTACATATATACGGGGAGGTACTAGCTCCAACTCGGTTTTACAGGGAAAACTGCAGGAACTTCAAACCGGCACTAGGAAAGAGACTGAGAAACCAGAGTATAATTTCTCCTGCTACCCGTTTACTTTTTGCTAGCTGAACGAACGTCTCTCCACATGCTCAGTTCTGAGAGATAAGTGTGTGTGAATGCCGTACATCACCTAGCTTGTTTGGAACACATAGTTCCTTTTCAGTTGCAAACTACAATCCTTACATATATATGGGGAGCTACTAGTTCCAACTCGGTTTTCAGTGAAAATTGCAGGATCTTCAAACTGGCACTAGGAAGCAGACTGAGAAACCAGAGTAAAAGTTTCTCCTTCAAACCTTTCCCATTGTGCTAGGTGAAGGAACGTCTCTCCAGATGCTCAGTTCTGAGAAATAATTGTGTGTGAAATAGGAACTTCAAATAGCTTGCTGGGAACACAAAGTTCCTTTTCAGTTGGAAACTACACTTCTTACATATATATGGGGAGGTACTAGCTCCAAATCGGATTTACAGTAAAAACTGCAGGAACTTCAAACCGGCACTAGGAAACAGACTGAGAAACCAGAGTAAAAGTTTCTTCTGCAACCCGTTCCCATTGTGCTAGGTGAACAAAATTCTCTCCACATGCTCAGTTTTGAGAGATAAGTGTGTGTGAAAGGCGTCATTCATTAGCTTGTTGGGAACACAAAGTTCCTTTCCAGTTGCAAACTACAGTCCATACATATATATGGTGATGTATTAGCTCCAACTCGGTTTTACAGTGAAAACTGCAGGAACTTCAAACCGGCACTAGGAAACAGACTGAGAAACCAGAGTAAAATTTTCTCCTGTAACCCGTTTTCTTTGTGCTAAATGAACGAACTTCTCTCCACATGCTCATTTCTGAGAGAAATGTGTGTGTGAAAGCCGTCTTCACCTAGCTTGTTGGGAACACAAACTTCCTTTTCAGTTGCAAACTACACTCCTTACATACATATGGGGAGGTACTAGCTCCAACTCGCTTTTAAGTGAAAATTGCAGGAACTTAAAACCGGCACCAAGAAGCAGACTGATAAACCAGAGTAAAAGTTTCTCCTTCAAACCGTTCCCATTGTTCTAGATAAAGGAACGTCTCTCAACATTCTCAGTTCTGAGAAATAATTGTGTGTGAAAGAGGCTCTTCACCTAGCTTGTTGGGAACACATAGTTCCTTTTCAGTTGCAAACTACACTCCATACATATATATGGGGATGTATTAGCTCCATCTCGGTTTTACAGTGTAAACTGCCAGAACTTCAAACCAGAACTAGGAAACAGACTGAGAAAACAGATTAAAAGTTTTTCATGCAACCCGTTAATTTTGTGCTAGATGAACGAACGTCTCTCCACATGCTAGTTGTCAGAGAAAAGTGTGTGTGGAAGCCGTCCTCCAACTAGCTTTTTGGGAACACAAAGTTACTTTTAAGTAGCAAACTACACTCCTTACATATATATGGGAATGTACTAGCTTCAACTCGGTTTTACAGGGAAAATTGCAGGAACTTCAAACCGGCACTAGGAAACAGAGTGAGAAACCAGAGAATAGTTTCCCCTGAAACCCGTTCCCTTTGTGCTAGATGAACAAACGTCTGTCAACATGGTCTGATCTGAGTGATCAGTGTGTGTGAAAGCCGTCCTTAAACTAGCTTGTTGGGAACACAAAGTTCCTTTTAATTTGCAAACTCCACTCCATACATATATATGGGGAGGTACTAGCTCCAACTCTGTTTTACAGGGAAAACGGCAGGAACTTCACACCGTCACTAGGAAACAGACTGAGAAAACAGAGTAAAGTTTTCTCATGCAACGCGTTTAATTTGTGCTAGATGAACGAACATCTCTGCACATGCTCAGTTCTGAGAGATAAGTGTGTGTGAAAGCCGTACATCACCTAGTTTTTGGGAACACATAGTTCCTTTTCAGGTGCAAACTACAATCCTTACATATATATGGGGAGGTATTAGCTCCAACTCGGTTTTACAGTGAAAACTGCAGGAACTTCAAACCATCACTAGGAAACAGACTGAGAAACCAGACTAAAAGTTTCTCCTGTAACCCGTTCCCTTTGTGATAGATGAACAAACGTCTGTCTACATGCTCAGTTCTGAGAAATCTGTGTGTGTGAAAGACGTCCTTCACCTAGCTTGTTGGGAACACAAAGTTCCTTTTCAGTTTCAAACTACACTCCTTACATATATATGGGGAGGTACTAGCTCCAACTCGGTTTTACAGGGAAAACTGCAGGAACTTCAAACCGGCACTAGGAAAGAGACTGAGAAACCAGAGTATAATTTCTCCTGCTACCCGTTTACTTTTTGCTAGCTGAACGAACGTCTCTCCACATGCTCAGTTCTGAGAGATAAGTGTGTGTGAATGCCGTACATCACCTAGCTTGTTTGGAACACATAGTTCCTTTTCAGATGCAAACTACAATCCTTACATATATATGGGGAGGTACTAGTTCCAACTCGGTTTTCAGTGAAAATTGCAGGATCTTCAAACTGGCACTAGGAAGCAGACTGAGAAACCAGAGTAAAAGTTTCTCCTTCAAACCTTTCCCATTGTGCTAGGTGAAGGAACGTCTCTCCAGATGCTCAGTTGTGAGAAATAATTGTGTGTGAAAGAGGAACTTCAAATAGCTTGTTGGGAACACAAAGTTCCTTTTCAGTTGCAAACTACACTTCTTACATATATATTGGGAGGTACTAGCTCCAAATCGGATTTACAGTAAAAACTGCAGGAACTTCAAACCGGCACTAGGAAACAGAATGAGAAACCACAGTAAAAGTTTCTTCTGCTACCCATTCCCATTGTGCTAGATGAACGTAATTCTCTCCACATCCTCAGTTTTGAGAGATAAGTGGGTGTGAAAGGCGTCATTCACCTAGCTTGTTGGGAACACCAAGTTCCTTTCCAGTGGCAAACTACAATGCATACATATATATGGGGATGTACTAGCTCCAAATCGGTTTTACAGTGAAAACTGCAGGAAATTCATACCGGCACTAACAGACTGAGAAACCAGAGTAAAACTTTCTCCTGCATCCGGTTTACTTTGTGCTAGATGAACGAACGTCTCTCCACGTGCTCACTTCTGAGAGATAAGTGTGTGTGAAAGCCGTCATTCACCTAGCTTGTTGGGAAAACAAAGTTCCTTTTCAGTTGCAAACTACAATCCTTACATATATATGGGGAGGTACTAGCTCCAACTCGGTTTTATAGTGAAAACTGCAGGAACTTCAAACCGGCACTAGGAAACAGACTGAGAAACCAGAGTAAAATTTTTTCCTTCAACCCGTTCCCTTTGTGCTAGATGTACGAACGTCTCTCCACATGCTCAGTTCTGAGAGATATGTGTGTGTGAAAGCCGTCCTTCACCTAGGTTGTTGGGAATACAAAGTTCCTTTTCAGTCGCAAACTACATTCCACAAATATATATGCGTGGTATTAGCTCCAACTCGGTTTTACAGTGAAAACTGCAGGAGCTTCAAACCGGCAGTAGGAAACAGACTGAGAAACCAGAGAAAAAGTTTCTCCTGCAACCCGTTAACTTTGTGCTAGATGAACGAACTTCTCTCCACATGCGCAGTTCTGATAGATAAGTGTGTGTGAAAGCCTTCCTTCAACTAGGTGTTTGGAACACATAGATCCTTTACAGTTGCAAACTACACTCCATACATATATATGGGGATGTACTAGCTCCAACTCGGTTTTACAGTGAAAACTGCAGGAACTTCAATACTGCACTAGGAAACAGACTGAGAAAACAGAGTAAAAGTTTCTCCTGCAACCATTTCCCTTTTTGCTAGATGAAAGAACGTCTCTCCAAATGATCAGTTCTGAGAAATAAGTGTGTGAATGCCGTCCTTCACATAGTTTGTTGGGAACAGAAATTTCCTTTCCAGTTGCAAACTACAATCCATACATGTATATGGGGTGGTACTAGCTCCAACTATGTTTTACAGTGAAAACTGCAGGAATTTCAAACCGACACTAGGAAACAGACTGAGAAAACCCAGTAAAATTTTTTCCTGCAACCCGTTTATTTTGTGCTAGATGCACGAACCTCTCTCCACATGCTAGTTCCCAGAGAAATGTGTGTGTTAAAGCCGTCCTTCAACTAGGTTGTTGGGAACACAAAGTTACTTTTAAGTTGCAAACTACACTCCTTACATATATATGGGGAGGTACTAGCTTCAACTCGCTTTTACAGGGAAAATTGCAGGAACTTCAAACCGGCACTAGGAAACAGAGTGAGAAACCAGAAAATAGTTTCCCCTGAAACCCGTTCCCTTTGTGCTAGATGAACAAACGTCTGTCAACATGGTCTGATCTGAGTGATCAGTGTGTGTGAAAGCCGTCCTTCAACTAGCTTGTTGGGAACACAAAGTTCCTTTTAATTTGCAAACTCCACTCCATACATATATATGGGGAGGTACTAGCTTCTACTCTGTTTTACAGGGAAAACGGCAGGAACTTCACACCGTCACTAGGAAACAGACTGAGAAAACAGAGTAAAGTTTTCTCCTGCAACGCGTTTAATTTGTGCTAGATGAACGAACGTCTCTGCACATGCTCAGTTCTGAGAGATAAGTGTGTGTGAAAGCCGTACATCACCTAGTTTTTGGGAACACATAGTTCCTTTTCAGGTGCAAACTACAATCCTTACATATATATGGGGAGGTATTAGCTCCAACTCGGTTTTACAGTGAAAACTGCAGGAACTTCAAACAATCACTAGGAAACAGACAGAGAAACCAGACTAAAAGTTTCTCCTGTAACCCGTTCCCTTTGTGTTAGATGAACAAACGTCTGTCTACATGCTCAGTTCTGAGAAATCTGTGTGTGTGAAAGACGTCCTTCACCTAGCTTTTTGGGAACACAAAGTTCCTTTTCAGTTTCAAACTACACTCCTTACATATATACGGGGAGGTACTAGCTCCAACTCGGTTTTACAGGGAAAACTGCAGGAACTTCAAACCGGCACTAGGAAAGAGACTGAGAAACCAGAGTATAATTTCTCCTGCTACCCGTTTACTTTTTGCTAGCTGAACGAACGTCACTCCACATGCTCAGTTCTGAGAGATAAGTGTGTGTGAATGCCGTACATCACCTAGCTTGTTTGGAACACATAGTTCCTTTTCAGTTGCAAACTACAATCCTTACATATATATGGGGAGGTACTAGTTCCAACTCGGTTTTCAGTGAAAATTGCAGGATCTTCAAACTGGCACTAGGAAGCAGACTGAGAAACCAGAGTAAAAGTTTCTCCTTCAAACCTTTCCCATTGTGCTAGGTGAAGGAACGTCTCTCCAGATGCTCAGTTCTGAGAAATAATTGTGTGTGAAATAGGAACTTCAAATAGCTTGCTGGGAACACAAAGTTCCTTTTCAGTTGCAAACTACACTTCTTACATATATATTGGGAGGTACTAGCTCCAAATCGGATTTACAGTAAAAACTGCAGGAACTTCAAACCGGCACTAGGAAACAGACTGAGAAACCAGAGTAAAAGTTTCTTCTGCAACCCGTTCCCATTGTGCTAGATGAACAAAATTCTCTCCACATGCTCAGTTTTGAGAGATAAGTGTGTGTGAAAGGCGTCATTCATTAGCTTGTAGGGAACACAATGTTCCTTTCCAGTTGCAAACTACAGTCCATACATATATATGGTGATGTATTAGCTCCAACTCGGTTTTACAGTGAAAACTGCAGGAACTTCAAACCGGCACTAGGAAACAGACTGAGAAACCAGACTAAAATTTTCTCCTGTAACCCGTTTACTTTGTGCTAAATGAACGAACTTCTCTCCACATGCTCGTTTCTGAGAGAAATGTGTGTGTGAAAGCCGTCTTCACCTAGCTTGTTGGGAACACAAAGTTCCTTTTCAGTTGCAAACTACACTCCTTACATATATATGGGGAGGTACTAGCTCCAACTCGCTTTTAAGTGAAAATTGCAGGAACTTAAAACCGGCACCAAGAAGCAGACTAATAAACCAGAGTAAAAGTTTCTCCTTCAAACTGTTCCCATTGTTCTAGATAAAGGAACGTCTCTCAACATGCTCAGTTCTGAGAAATAATTGTGTGTGAAAGAGGCTCTTCACCTAGCTTGTTGGGAACACATAGTTCCTTTTCTGTTGCAAACTACACTCCATACATATATATGGGGATGTATTAGCTCCATCTCGGTTTTACAGTGTAAACTGCCGGAACTTCAAACCAGAACTAGGAAACAGACTGAGAAAACAGATTAAAAGTTTTTCATGCAACCCGTTAATTTTGTGCTAGATGAAAGAACGTCTCTCCACATGCTAGTTGTCAGAGAAAAGTGTGTGTGGAAGCCGTCCTCCAACTAGCTTTTTGGGAACACAAAGTTACTTTTAAGTAGCAAACTACACTCCTTACATATATATGGGAAGGTACTAGCTTCAACTCGGTTTTACAGGGAAAATTGCAGGAACTTCAAACCGGCACTAGGAAACAGAGTGAGAAACCAGAGAATAGTTTCCCCTGAAACCCGTTCCCTTTGTGCTAGATGAACAAACGTCTGTCAACATGGTCTGATCTGAGTGATCAGTGTGTGTGAAAGCCGTCCTTAAACTAGCTTGCTGGGAACACAAAGTTCCTTTTAATTTGCAAACTCCACTCCATACATATATATGGGGAGGTACTAGATCCAACTCTGTTTTACAGGGAAAACGGCAGGAACTTCACACCGTCACTAGGAAACAGACTGAGAAAACAGAGTAAAGTTTTCTCATGCAACGCGTTTAATTTGTGCTAGATGAACGAACATCTCTGCACATGCTCAGTTCTGAGAGATAAGTGTGTGTGAAAGCCGTACATCACCTAGTTTTTGGGAACACATAGTTCCTTTTCAGGTGCAAACTACAATCCTTACATATATATGGGGAGGTATTAGCTCCAACTCGGTTTTACAGTGAAAACTGCAGGAACTTCAAACCATCACTAGGAAACAGACTGAGAAACCAGACTAAAAGTTTCTCCTGTAACCCGTTCCCTTTGTGATAGATGAACAAACGTCTGTCTACATGCTCAGTTCTGAGAAATCTGTGTGTGTGAAAGCCGTCCTTCACCTAGCTTGTTGGGAACAGAAAGTTCCTTTTCAGTTTCAAACTACACTCCTTACATATATATGGGGAGGTACTAGCTCCAACTCGGTTTTACAGGGAAAACTGCAGGAACTTCAAACCGGCACTAGGAAAGAGACTGAGAAACCAGAGTATAATTTCTCCTGCTACCCGTTTACTTTTTGCTAGCTGAACGAACGTCACTCCACATGCTCAGTTCTGAGAGATAAGTGTGTGTGAATGCCGTACATCACCTAGCTTGTTTGGAACACATAGTTCCTTTTCAGTTGCAAATTACAATCCTTACATATATATGGGGAGGTACTAGTTCCAACTCGGTTTTCAGTGAAAATTGCAGGATCTTCAAACTGGCACTAGGAAGCAGACTGAGAAACCAGAGTAAAAGTTTCTCCTTCAAACCTTTCCCATTGTGCTAGGTGAAGGAACGTCTCTCCAGATGCTCAGTTCTGAGAAATAATTGTGTGTGAAATAGGAACTTCAAATAGCTTGCTGGGAACACAAAGTTCCTTTTCAGTTGCAAACTACACTTCTTACATATATATTGGGAGGTACTAGCTCCAAATCGGATTTACAGTAAAAACTGCAGGAACTTCAAACCGGCACTAGGAAACAGACTGAGAAACCAGAGTAAAAGTTTCTTCTGCAACCCGTTCCCATTGTGCTAGATGAACAAAATTCTCTCCACATGCTCAGTTTTGAGAGATAAGTGTGTGTGAAAGGCGTCATTCATTAGCTTGTAGGGAACACAATGTTCCTTTCCAGTTGCAAACTACAGTCCATACATATATATGGTGATGTATTAGCTCCAACTCGGTTTTACAGTGAAAACTGCAGGAACTTCAAACCGGCACTAGGAAACAGACTGAGAAACCAGACTAAAATTTTCTCCTGTAACCCGTTTACTTTGTGCTAAATGAACGAACTTCTCTCCACATGCTCGTTTCTGAGAGAAATGTGTGTGTGAAAGCCGTCTTCACCTAGCTTGTTGGGAACACAAAGTTTCTTTTCAGTTGCAAACTACACTCCTTACATATATATGGGGAGGTACTAGCTCCAACTCGCTTTTAAGTGAAAATTGCAGGAACTTAAAACCGGCACCAAGAAGCAGACTGATAAACCAGAGTAAAAGTTTCTCCTTCAAACTGTTCCCATTGTTCTAGATAAAGGAACGTCTCTCAACATGCTCAGTTCTGAGAAATAATTGTGTGTGAAAGAGGCTCTTCACCTAGCTTGTTGGGAACACATAGTTCCTCTTCTGTTGCAAACTACACTCCATACATATATATGGGGATGTATTAGCTCCATCTCGGTTTTACAGTGTAAACTGCCGGAACTTCAAACCAGAACTAGGAAACAGACTGAGAAAACAGATTAAAAGTTTTTCATGCAACCCGTTAATTTTGTGCTAGATGAAAGAACGTCTCTCCACATGCTAGTTGTCAGAGAAAAGTGTGTGTGGAAGCCGTCCTCCAACTAGCTTTTTGGGAACACAAAGTTACTTTTAAGTAGCAAACTACACTCCTTACATATATATGGGAAGGTACTAGCTTCAACTCGGTTTTACAGGGAAAATTGCAGGAACTTCAAACCGGCACTAGGAAACAGAGTGAGAAACCAGAGAATAGTTTCCCCTGAAACCCGTTCCCTTTGTGCTAGATGAACAAACGTCTGTCAACATGGTCTGATCTGAGTGATCAGTGTGTGTGAAAGCCGTCATTCACCTAGCTTGTTGGGAACACCAAGTTCCTTTCCAGTTGCAAACTACAATGCATACAAATATATGGGGATGTACTAGCTCCAACTCGGTTTTACAGTGAAAACTGCAGGAAATTCATACCGGCACTAACAGACTGAGAAACCAGAGTAAAACTTTCTCCTGCAACCGGTTTACTTTGTGCTAGATGAACGAACGTCTCTCCATGTGCTCACTTCTGAGAGATAAGTGTGAGTGAAAGCCGCCCTTCACCTAGCTTGTTGGGAAAACAAAGTTCCTTTTCAGTTGCAAACTACTATCCTTACATATATATGGGGAGGTACTAGCTCCAACTCGGTTTTACATTGAAAACTGCAGGAACTTCAAACCGGCACTAGGAAACAGACTGAGAAACCAGAGTAAAAGTTTTCCCTGCAACCCGTTCCCTTTGTGCTAGATGAACGAACGTCTCTCCACATGCTCAGTTCTGAGAGATATGTGTGTGTGAAAGCCGTCCTTCACCTACGTTGTTGGGAATACAAAGTTCCTTTTCAGTCGCAAACTACATTCCACAAATATATATGTGTGGTATTAGCCCCAACTCGGTTTTACAGTGAAAACTGCAGGAACTTCAAACCGGCAGTAGGAAACAGACTGAGAAACCAGAGAAAAAGTTTCTCCTGCAACCCGTTAAATTTGTGCTAGATGAACGAAATTCTCTCCACGTGCTCACTTCTGAGAGATTAGTGTGTGTGAAAGCCGTCCTTCACATAGATTGTTGGGAACACAAAGTTCCTTTTCAGTTGCAAACTACACTTCTTACATATATATGGGGAGGTACTAGCTCCAAATCGGATTTACAGTGAAAACTGCAGGAACTTCAACCCGGCACTAGGAAGCAGACTGAGAACCACAATAAAAGTTTCTTCTGCAATCCGTTCCCATTGTGCTAGATGAACGAAATTCTCTCCACATGCTCAGTTTTGAGAGATAAGTGTGTGTGAAAGGCGTCATTCACCTAGCTTGTTGGGAACACAAGTCCCTTTCCAGTTGCAAACTACAATCCATACATATATATGGTGATGTAGTAGTTCCAAATCGGTTTTACAGTGAAAACTGCAGGAACTTCAAACCGGCAGTAGGAAACAAACTGAGAAACCAGAGTAAATGTTTCTCTAGCAACCCGTTAAATTTGTGCTAGATTAACGAACGTCTCTCCACAGGCACAGTTCTGATAGATAAGTGTGTGTGAAAGCCGTCCTTCACCTAGGTGTTTGGAACAAAAAGTTCCTTTTTTAGTTGTAAACTACAATCCTTACATATATATGGGGAGGTACTAGCTCCAAATCGGTTTTACAGTGAAAACTGCAGGAACTTCAAACCGGCACTAGGAAACAGACTGAGAAACCAGAGTAAATTTTCTCCTGCAACCGATTCCATTTGAGCTAGATGAACGAACGTCTTCCACATGCTCCCTTCTAAGAGATTAGTGTGTGTGAAAGCCATAATTCAACTAGCTTTTTGGGAACGCAAAATTAATTTTCAGTTGCGAACTACACTCCATACATATATATGGGGAAGTAGTAGCTCCAACCCAGTGTTACAGGGAAAACTGCAGGAACTTCAAACCAGAACTAGGAAACAGACTGAGAAACCAGAGTAAATGTTTCTCCTGCAACACGTTCCCTTTGTGCTATATGAACGAACGTCTGACAACATGCTCATTTCTGAGAGATAATTGTGTGTGAAAGCCGTCCTTCACCTAGCTTGTTGGGAACACAAAGATCCTTTTCAATTGCAGTCTACACTCCATATATTTATATAGGTAAGTACTAGCTCCAACTCGGTTTTACAGTGAAAACTGCAGGAAATTCAAACCAGCACTAGGAAGCAGACTGAGAATCCAGAGTAATAGTTTCTCCTGCAAACCGTTCCCATTGTGCTAGATGAAGGAACGTCACTCCACATGCTCAGTTCTGAGAAATATTTGTGTGTGAAAGCCGTCCTTCACATATCTTGTTTTGAAAACAAAGTTACTTTTCAGTTGCAAAATACACTCCATTCATATATATGGGGAGGTACTAGCTCCAACTCGGTTTTACAGGGAAAATTGCATGAACTTCAATCCGGCACTAGGAAACAGACTGAGAAACCAGAGTAAAAGTTTCTCCTGTAACCCGTTCCCTTTGTGATAGATGAACAAACGTCTGTCTACATGCTCAGGTCTGAGAAATCTGTGTGTGTGAAAGACGTCCTTCACCTAGCTTGTTGGGAACACAAAGTTCCTTTTCAGTTTCAAACTACACTCCTTACATATATATGGGGAGGTACTAGCTCCAACTCGGTTTTACAGGGAAAACTGCAGGAACTTCAAACCGGCACTAGGAAAGAGACTGAGAAACCAGAGTATAATTTCTCCTGCTACCCGTTTACTTTTTTCTAGCTGAACGAACGTCTCTCCACATGCTCAGTTCTGAGAGATAAGTGTGTGTGAATGCCGTACATCACCTAGCTTGTTTGGAACACATAGTTCCTTTTCAGATGCAAACTACAATCCTTACATATATATGGGGAGGTACTAGTTCCAACTCGGTTTTCAGTGAAAATTGCAGGATCTTCAAACTGGCACTAGGAAGCAGACTGAGAAACCAGAGTAAAAGTTTCTCCTTCAAACCTTTCCCATTGTGCTAGGTGAAGGAACGTCTCTCCAGATGCTCAGTTCTGAGAAATATTTGTGTGTGAAAGAGGAACTTCAAATAGCTTGTTGGGAACACAAAGTTCCTTTTCAGTTGCAAACTACACTTCTTACATATATATTGGGAGGTACTAGCTCCAAATCGGATTTACAGTAAAAACTGCAGGAACTTCAAACCGGCACTAGGAAACAGACTGAGAAACCACAGTAAAAGTTTCTTCTGCAACCCGTTCCCATTGTGCTAGATGAACAAAATTCTCTCCACATGCTCAGTTTTGAGAGATAAGTGTGTGTGAAAGGCGTCATTCATTAGCTTGTAGTGAACACATAGTTCCTTTCCAGTTGCAAACTACAGTCCATACATATATATGGTGATGTATTAGCTCCAACTCGGTTTTACAGTGAAAACTGCAGGAACTTCAAACCGGCACTAGGAAACAGACTGAGAAACCAGACTAAAATTTTCTCCTGTAACCCGTTTACTTTGTGCTAAATGAACGAACTTCTCTCCACATGCTCGTTTCTGAGAGAAATGTGTGTGTGAAAGCCGTCTTCACCTAGCTTGTTGGGAACACAAAGTTCCTTTTCAGTTGCAAACTACACTCCTTACATATATATGGGGAGGTACTAGCTCCAACTCGCTTTTAAGTGAAAATTGCAGGAACTTAAAACCGGCACCAAGAAGCAGACTGATAAACCAGAGTAAAAGTTTCTCCTTCAAACCGTTCCCATTGTTCTAGATAAAGGAACGTCTCTCAACATTCTCAGTTCTGAGAAATAATTGTGTGTGAAAGAGGCTCTTCACCTAGCTTGTTGGGAACACATAGATCCTTTTCAGTTGCAAACTACACTCCATACATATATGGGGATGTATTAGCTCCATCTCGGTTTTACACTGTAAACTGCCGGAACTTCAAAGCAGAACTAGGAAACAGACTGAGAAAACAGATTAAAAGTTTTTCCAGCAACCCGTTAATTTTGTGCTAGATGAACGAACGTCTCTCCACATGCTAGTTGTCAGAGAAAAGTGTGTGTGGAAGCCGTCCTCCAACTAGCTTTTTGGGAACACAAAGTTACTTTTAAGTAGCAAACTACACTCCTTACATATATATGGGGAGGTACTAGCTCCAACTCGGTTTTACAGGGAAAATTGCATGAACTTCAATCCGGCACTAGGAAACAGACTGAGAAACCAGAGTAAAAGTTTCCCCTGCAACCCGTTCCCTTTGTGCTAAATGAACAAACGTCTGTCAACATGCTCAGATCTGAGAGATCAGTGTGTGTGAAAGCCGTCCTTCAACTAGCTTTTTGGGAACACAAAGTTCCTTTTAAATTGCAAACTCCACTCCATAGTTAAATATGGGGAGGAACTAGCTCCAACTCTGTTTTACATGGAAAACTGCATGAACTTCATACCGGTACTAGGAAACAGACTGAGAAACTTGAGTAAAATTTTCTCCTGCTACCCGTTTAATTAGTGCTAGATGAACGAAAGTCTCTCCACATGCTCAGTTCTCAGAGATAAGTGTGTGTGAAAGCCGTCATTCACCTAGCTTGTTGGGAACACCAAGTTCCTTTCCAGTTGCAAACTACAATGCATACAAATATATGGGGATGTACTAGCTCCAACTCGGTTTTACAGTGAAAACTGCAGGAAATTCATACCGGCACTAACAGACTGAGAAACCAGAGTAAAACTTTCTCCTGCAACCGGTTTACTTTGTGCTAGATGAACGAACGTCTCTCCACGTGCTCACTTCTGAGAGATAAGTGTGTGTGAAAGCCGCCCTTCACCTAGCTTGTTGGGAAAACAAAGTTCCTTTTCAGTTGCAAACTACTATCCTTACATATATATGGGGAGGTACTAGCTCCAACTCGGTTTTACATTGAAAACTGCAGGAACTTGAAACCGGCACTAGGAAACAGACTGAGAAACCAGAGTAAAAGTTTTCCCTGCAACCCGTTCCCTTTGTGCTAGATGAACGAACGTCTCTCCACATGCTCAGTTCTGAGAGATATGTGTGTGTGAAAGCCGTCCTTCACCTAGGTTGTTGGGAATACAAAGTTCCTTTTCAGTCGCAAACTACATTCCACAAATATATATGCGTGGTATTAGCTCCAACACGGTTTTACAGTGAAAACTGCAGGAACTTCAAACCGGCAGTAGGAAACAGACTGAGAAACCAGAGAAAAAGTTTCTCCTGCAACCCGTTAACTTTGTGCTAGATGAACGAAATTCTCTCCACGTGCTCACTTCTGAGAGATAAGTGTGTGTGAAAGCCGTCCTTCACATAGATTGTTGGGAACACAAAGTTCCTTTTCAGTTGCAAACTACACTTCTTACATATATATGGGGAGGTACTAGCTCCAAATCGGATTTACAGTGAAAACTGCAGGAACTTCAACCCGGCACTAGGAAGCAGACTGAGAACCACAGTAAAAGTTTCTTCTGTAATCCGTTCCCATTGTGCTAGATGAACGAAATTCTCTCCACATGCTCAGTTTTGAGAGATAAGTGTGTGTGAAAGGCGTCATTCACCTAGCTTGTTGGGAACACAAGTCCCTTTCCAGTTGCAAACTACAATCCATACATATATATGGTGATGTACTAGTTCCAAATCGGTTTTACAGTGAAAACTGCAGGAACTTCAAACCGGCAGTAGGAAACAAACTGAGAAACCAGAGTAAATGTTTCTCTAGCAACCCGTTAAATTTGTGCTAGATTAACGAACGTCTCTCCACAGGCACAGTTCTGATAGATAAGTGTGTGTGAAAGCCGTCCTTCACCTAGGTGTTTGGAACAAAAAGTTCCTTTTTTAGTTGTAAACTACAATCCTTACATATATATGGGGAGGTACTAGCTCCAAATCGGTTTTACAGTGAAAACTGCAGGAACTTCAAACCGGCACTAGGAAACAGACTGAGAAACCAGAGTAAATTTTCTCCTGCAACCGATTCCATTTGAGCTAGATGAACGAACGTCTTCCACATGCTCCCTTCTAAGAGATTAGTGTGTGTGAAAGCCATAATTCAACTAGCTTTTTGGGAACGCAAAATTAATTTTCAGTTGCGAACTACACTCCATACATATATATGGGGAAGTAGTAGCTCCAACCCAGTGTTACAGGGAAAACTGCAGGAACTTCAAACCGGCACTAGGAAACAGACTGAGAAACCAGAGTAAATGTTTCTCCTGCAACACGTTCCCTTTGTGCTATATGAACGAACGTCTGACAACATGCTCATTTCTGAGAGATAATTGTGTGTGAAAGCCGTCCTTCACCTAGCTTGTTGGGAACACAAAGATCCTTTTCAATTGCAGTCTACACTCCATATATTTATATAGGTAAGTACTAGCTCCAACTCGGTTTTACAGTGAAAACTGCAGGAAATTCAAACCAGCACTAGGAAGCAGACTGAGAATCCAGAGTAATAGTTTCTCCTGCAAACCGTTCCCATTGTGCTAGATGAAGGAACGTCACTCCACATGCTCAGTTCTGAGAAATATTTGTGTGTGAAAGCCGTCCTTCACATATCTTGTTTTGAAAACAAAGTTACTTTTCAGTTGCAAACTACACTCCATTCATATATATGGGGAGGTACTAGCTCCAACTCGGTTTTACAGTGAAAACTGCAGGAACTTCAAACCAGCACTAGGAAACAGACTGAGAATCCAGAGTAAAAGTTACCCCTTCAACCCGTTCCCTTTGTGCTAGATGAACGAACGTCTCTCCAAATGCTCAGTTCTGAGAGATAAGTGTGTGTGAAAGCCGACCTTCACCTAGGTGTTTGGAACACAAAGTTCCTTTTCAGTTGCAAACTACACTCCTTAAATATATATGGGGAGGTTATAGCTCCAACTCGGTTTTACAGTAAAAACTGCAGGAACTTCAAACCGTCACTAGGAAACAGACTGAGAAACCATAGTAAAAGTTTCTTCTGCTACCCATTCCCATTGTGCTAGATGAACGAAATTCTCTCCACATGCTCAGTTTTGAGAGATAAGTGGGTGTGAAAGGCGTCATTCACCTAGCTTGTTGGGAACACCAAGTTCCTTTCCAGTTGCAAACTACAATGCATACATATATATGGGGATGTACTAGCTCCAAATCGGTTTTACAGTGAAAACTGCAGGAAATTCATACCGGCACTAACAGACTGAGAAACCAGAGTAAAACTTTCTCCTGCATCCGGTTTACTTTGTGCTAGATGAACGAACGTCTCTCCACGTGCTCACTTCTGAGAGATAAGTGTGTGTGAAAGCCGTCATTCACCTAGCTTGTTGGGAAAACAAAGTTCCTTTTCAGTTGCAAACTACAATCCTTACATATATATGGGGAGGTACTAGCTCCAACTCGGTTTTATAGTGAAAACTGCAGGAACTTCAAACCGGCACTAGGAAACAGACTGAGAAACCAGAGTAAAAGTTTTTCCTTCAACCCGTTCCCTTTGTGCTAGATGTACGAACGTCTCTCCACATGCTCAGTTCTGAGAGATATGTGTGTGTGAAAGCCGTCCTTCACCTAGGTTGTTGGGAATACAATGTTCCTTTTCAGTCGCAAACTACATTCCACAAATATATATGCGTGGTATTAGCTCCAACTCGGTTTTACAGTGAAAACTGCAGGAGCTTCAAACCGGCAGTAGGAAACAGACTGAGAAACCAGAGAAAAAGTTTCTCCTGCAACCCGTTAACTTTGTGCTAGATGAACGAACTTCTCTCCACATGCGCAGTTCTGATAGATAAGTGTGTGTGAAAGCCGTCCTTCAACTAGGTGTTTGGAACACATAGATCCTTTACAGTTGCAAACTACACTCCATACATATATATGGGGATGTACTACCTCCAACTCGGTTTTACAGTGAAAACTGCAGGAACTTCAAAACTGCACTAGGAATCAGACTGAGAAAACAGAGTAAAAGTTTCTCCTGCAACCATTTCCCTTTTTGCTAGATGAAAGAACGTCTCTCCAAATGATCAGTTCTGAGAAATAAGTGTGTGAATGCCGTCCTTCACATAGTTTGTTGGGAACAGAAATTTCCTTTCCAGTTGCAAACTACAATCCATAAATGTATATGGGGTGGTACTAGCTCCAACTAAGTTTTACAGTGAAAACTGCAGGAATTTCAAACCGACACTAGGAAACAGACTGAGAAAACCCAGCAAAATTTTTTCCTGCAACCCGTTTATTTTGTGCTAGATGAACGAACCTCTCTCCACATGCTAGTTCCCAGAGAAATGTGTGTGTTAAAGCCGTCCTTCAACTAGGTTGTTGGGAACACAAAGTTACTTTTAAGTTGCAAACTACACTCCTTACATATATATGGGGAGGTACTAGCTTCAACTCGCTTTTACAGGGAAAATTGCAGGAACTTCAAACCGGCACTAGGAAACAGAGTGAGAAACCAGAGAATAGTTTCCCCTGAAACCCGTTCCCTTTGTGCTAGATGAACAAACGTCTGTCAACATGGTCTGATCTGAGTGATCAGTGTGTGTGAAAGCCGTCCTTAAACTAGCTTGTTGGGAACACAAAGTTCCTTTTAATTTGCAAACTCCACTCCATACATATATATGGGGAGGTACTAGGTCCAACTCTGTTTTACAGGGAAAACGGCAGGAACTTCACACCGTCACTAGGAAACAGACTGAGAAAACAGAGTAAAGTTTTCTCCTGCAACGTGTTTAATTTGTGCTAGATGAACGAACGTCTCTGCACATGCTCAGTTCTGAGAGATAAGTGTGTGTGAAAGCCGTACATCACCTAGTTTTTGGGAACACATAGTTCCTTTTCAGGTGCAAACTACAATCCTTACATATATATGGGGAGGTATTAGCTCCAACTCGGTTTTACAGTGAAAACTGCAGGAACTTCAAACAATCACTAGGAAACAGACTGAGAAACCAGACTAAAAGTTTCTCCTGTAACCCGTTCCCTTTGTGATAGATGAACAAACGTCTGTCTACATGCTCAGTTCTGAGAAATCTGTGTGTGTGAAAGACGTCCTTCACCTAGCTTGTTGGGAACACAAAGTTCCTTTTCAGTTTCAAACTATACTCCTTACATATATATGGGGAGGTACTAGCTCCAACTCGGTTTTACAGGGAAAACTGCAGGAACTTCAAACCGGCACTAGGAAAGAGACTGAGAAACCAGAGTATAATTTCTCCTGCTACCCGTTTACTTTTTGCTAGCTGAACGAATGTCTCTCCACATGCTCAGTTCTGAGAGACAAGTGTGTGTGAATGCCGTACATCACCTAGCTTGTTTGGAACACATAGTTCCTTTTCAGTTGCAAACTACTATCCTTACATATATATGGGGAGGTACTAGTTCCAACTCGGTTTTCAGTGAAAATTGCAGGATCTTCAAACTGGCACTAGGAAGCAGACTGTGAAACCAGAGTAAAAGTTTCTCCTTCAAACCTTTCTCATTGTGCTACGTGAAGGAACGTCTTTCCAGATGCTCAGTTCTGAGAAATAATTGTGTGTGAAAGAGGAACTTCAAATAGCTTGTTGGGAACACAAAGTTCCTTTTCAGTTGCAAACTACACTTCTTACATATATATTGGGAGGTACTAGCTCCAAATCGGATTTACAGTAAAAACTGCAGGAACTTCAAACCGGCACTAGGAATCAGACTGAGAAACCAGAGTAAAAGTTTCTTCTGCAACCCGTTCCCATTGTGCTAGGTGAACAAAATTCTCTCCACATGCTCAGTTTTGAGAGATAAGTGTGTGTGAATGGCGTCATTCATTAGCTTGTAGGGAACACAAAGTTCCTTTCCAGTTGCAAACTACAGTCCATACATATATATGGTGATGTATTAGCTCCAACTCGGTTTTACAGTGAAAACTGCAGGAACTTCAAACCGGCACTAGGAAACAGACTGAGAAACCAGACTAAAATTTTCTCCTGTAACCCGTTTACTTTGTGCTAAATGAACGAACTTCTCTCCACATGCTCATTTCTGAGAGAAATGTGTGTGTGAAAGCCGTCTTCACCTAGCTTGTTGGGAACACAAACTTCCTTTTCAGTTGCAAACTACACTCCTTACATACATATGGGGAGGTACTAGCTCCAACTCGCTTTTAAGTGAAAATTGCAGGAACTTAAAACCGGCACCAAGAAGCAGACTGATAAACCAGAGTAAAAGTTTCTCCTTCAAACCGTTCCCATTGTTCTAGATAAAGGAACGTCTCTCAACATGCTCAGTTCTGAGAAATAATTTTGTGTGAAAGAGGCTCTTCACCTAGCTTGTTGGGAACACATAGATCCTTTTCAGTTGCAAACTACACTCCATACATATATATGGGGATGTATTAGCTCCATCTCGGTTTTACACTGTAAACTGCCGGAACTTCAAACCAGAACTAGGAAACAGACTGAGAAAACAGATTAAAAGTTTTTCATGCAACCCGTTAATTTTGTGCTAGATGAACGAACGTCTCTCCACATGCTAGTTGTCAGAGAAAAGTGTGTGTGGAAGCCGTCCTCCAACTAGCTTTTTGGGAACACAAAGTTACTTTTAAGTAGCAAACTACACTCCTTACATATATATGGGGAGGTACTAGCTCCAACTCGGTTTTACAGGGAAAATTGCATGAACTTCAATCCGGCACTAGGAAACAGACTGAGAAACCAGAGTAAAAGTTTCCCCTGCAACCCGTTCCCTTTGTGCTAGATGAACAAACGTCTGTCAACATGCTCAGATCTGAGAGATCAGTGTGTGTGAAAGCCGTCCTTAAACTAGCTTGTTGGGAACACAAAGTTCCTTTTAAATTGCAAACTCCACTCCATACATATATATGGGGAGGAACTAGCTCCAACTCTGTTTTACATGGAAAACGGCAGGAACTTCACACCGTCACTAGGAAACAGACTGAGAAATCAGAGTAAAGTTTTCTCATGCAACGCGTTTAATTAGTGCTAGATGAACGAACATCTCTGCACATGCTCAGAGAGATAAGTGTGTGTGAAAGCCGTACATCACCAAGTTTTTGGGAACACCAAGTTCCTTTCCAGGTGCAAACTACAATGCATACAAATATATGGGGATGTACTAGCTCCAAATCGGTTTTACAGTGAAAACTGCAGGAAATTCATACCGGCACTAACAGACTGAGAAACCAGAGTAAAACTTTCTCCTGCAACCGGTTTACTTTGTGCTAGATGAACGAACGTCTCTCCACGTGCTCACTTCTGAGAGATAAGTGTGTGTGAAAGCCGCCCTTCACCTAGCTTGTTGGGAAAACAAAGTTCCTTTTCAGTTGCAAACTACTATCCTTACATATATATGGGGAGGTACTAGCTCCAACTCGGTTTTACATTGAAAACTGCAGGAACTTCAAACTGGCACTAGGAAACAGACTGAGAAACCAGAGTAAAAGTTTTCCCTGCAACCCGTTCCCTTTGTGCTAGATGAACGAACGTCTCTCCACATGCTCAGTTCTGAGAGATATGTGTGTGTGAAAGCCGTCCTTCACCTAGGTTGTTGGGAATACAAAGTTCCTTTTCAGTCGCAAACTACATTCCACAAATATATATGCGTGGTATTAGCTCCAACTCGGTTTTACAGTGAAAACTGCAGGAACTTCAAACCGGCAGTAGGAAACAGACTGAGAAACCAGAGAAAAAGTTTCTCCTGCAACCCGTTAACTTTGTGCTAGATGAACGAAATTCTCTCCACGTGCTCACTTCTGAGAGATAAGTGTGTGTGAAAGCCGTCCTTCACATAGATTGTTGGGAACACAAAGTTCCTTTTCAGTTGCAAACTACACTTCTTACATATATATGGGGAGGTACTAGCTCCAAATCGGATTTACAGTGAAAACTGCAGGAACTTCAACCCGGCACTAGGAAGCAGACTGAGAACCACAGTAAAAGTTTCTTCTGCAATCCGTTCCCATTGTGCTAGATGAACGAAATTCTCTCCACATGCTCAGTTTTGAGAGATAAGTGTGTGTGAAAGGCGTCATTCACCTAGCTTGTTGGGAACACAAGTCCCTTTCCAGTTGCAAACTACAATCCATACATATATATGGTGATGTACTAGTTCCAAATCGGTTTTACAGTGAAAACTGCAGGAACTTCAAACCGGCAGTAGGAAACAAACTGAGAAACCAGAGTAAATGTTTCTCTAGCAACCCGTTAAATTTGTGCTAGATTAACGAACGTCTCTCCACAGGCACAGTTCTGATAGATAAGTGTGTGTGAAAGCCGTCCTTCACCTAGGTGTTTGGAACAAAAAGTTCCTTTTTTAGTTGTAAACTACAATCCTTACATATATATGGGGAGGTACTAGCTCCAAATCGGTTTTACAGTGAAAACTGCAGGAACTTCAAACCGGCACTAGGAAACAGACTGAGAAACCAGAGTAAATTTTCTCCTGCAACCGATTCCATTTGAGCTAGATGAACGAACGTCTTCCACATGCTCCCTTCTAAGAGATTAGTGTGTGTGAAAGCCATAATTCAACTAGCTTTTTGGGAACGCAAAATTAATTTTCAGTTGCGAACTACACTCCATACATATATATGGGGAAGTAGTAGCTCCAACCCAGTGTTACAGGGAAACTGCAGGAACTTCAAACCGGCACTAGGAAACAGACTGAGAAACCAGAGTAAATGTTTCTCCTGCAACACGTTCCCTTTGTGCTATATGAATGAACGTCTGACAACATGCTCATTTCTGAGAGATAATTGTGTGTGAAAGCCGTCCTTCACCTAGCTTGTTGGGAACACAAAGATCCTTTTCAATTGCAGTCTACACTCCATATATTTATATAGGTAAGTACTAGCTCCAACTCGGTTTTACAGTGAAAACTGCAGGAAATTCAAACCAGCACTAGGAAGCAGACTGAGAATCCAGAGTAATAGTTTCTCCTGCAAACCGTTCCCATTGTGCTAGATGAAGGAACGTCACTCCACATGCTCAGTTCTGAGAAATATTTGTCTGTGAAAGCCGTCCTTCACATATCTTGTTTTGAAAACAAAGTTACTTTTCAGTTGCAAACTACACTCCATTCATATATATGGGGAGGTACTAGCTCCAACTCGGTTTTACAGTGAAAACTGCAGGAACTTCAAACCGGCACTAGGAAACAGACTGAGAATCCAGAGTAAAAGTTACCCCTTCAACCCGTTCCCTTTGTGCTAGATGAACGAACGTCTCTCCCAATACTCAGTTCTGAGAGATAAGTGTGTGTGAAAGCCGACCTTCACCTAGGTGTTTGGAACACAAAGTTCCTTTTCAGTTGCAAACTACACTCCTTAAATATATATGGGGAGGTTATAGCTCCAACTCGGTTTTACAGTAAAAACTGCAGGAACTTCAATCCGGCACTAGGAAGCAGACTGAGAAACCACAGTAAAAGTTTCTTCTGCTACCCATTCCCATTGTGCTAGATGAACGAAATTCTCTCCACATGCTCAGTTTTGAGAGATAAGTGGGTGTGAAAGGCGTCATTCACCTAGCTTGTTGGGAACACCAAGTTCCTTTCCAGTGGCAAACTACAATGCATACATATATATGGGGATGTACTAGCTCCAAATCGGTTTTACAGTGAAAACTGCAGGAAATTCATACCGGCACTAACAGACTGAGAAACCAGAGTAAAACTTTCTCCTGCATCCGGTTTACTTTGTGCTAGATGAACGAACGTCTCTCCACCTGCTCACTTCTGAGAGATAAGTGTGTGTGAAAGCCGTCATTCACCTAGCTTGTTGGGAAAACAATGTTCCTTTTCAGTTGCAAACTACAATCCTTACATATATATGGGGAGGTACTAGCTCCAACTCGGTTTTATAGTGAAAACTGCAGGAACTTCAAACCGGCACTAGGAAACAGACTGAGAAACCAGAGTAAAATTTTCTCCTGTAACCCGTTTACTTTGTGCTAAATGAACGAACTTCTCTCCACATGCTCATTTCTGAGAGAAATGTGTGTGTGAAAGCCGACTTCACCTTGCTTGTTGGGAACACAAAGTTCCTTTTCAGTTGCAAACTACACTCCTTACATATATATGGGGAGGTACTAGCTCCAACTCGCTTTTAAGTGAAAATTGCAGGAACTTAAAACCGGCACCAAGAAGCAGACTGATAAACCAGAGTAAAAGTTTCTCCTTCAAACCGTTCCCATTGTTCTAGATAAAGGAACGTCTCTCTACATTCTCAGTTCTGAGAAATAATTGTGTGTGAAAGAGGCTCTTCACCTAGCTTGTTGGGAACACATAGATCCTTTTCAGTTGCAAACTACACTCCATACATATATATGGGGATGTATTAGCTCCATCTCGGTTTTACAGTGTAAACTGCAGGAACTTCAAACCAGAACTAGGAAACAGACTGAGAAAACAGATTAAAAGTTTTTCATGCAACCCGTTAATTTTGTGCTAGATGAACGAAAGTCTCTCCACATGCTAGTTGTCAGAGAAAAGTGTGTGTGGAAGCCGTCCTCCAACTAGCTTTTTGGGAACACAAAGTTACTTTTAAGTAGCAAACTACACTCCTTACATATATATGGGAAGGTACTAGCTTCAACTCGGTTTTACAGGGAAAATTGCAGGAACTTCAAACCGGCACTAGGAAACAGAGTGAGAAACCAGAGAATAGTTTCCCCTGAAACCCGTTCCCTTTGTGCTAGATGAACAAACGTCTGTCAACATGGTCTGATCTGAGTGATCAGTGTGTGTGAAAGCCGTCCTTAAACTAGCTTGTTGGGAACACAAATTCCTTTTAATTTGCAAACTCCACTCCATACATATATATGGGGAGGTACTAGCTCCAACTCTGTTTTACAGGGAAAACGGCAGGAACTTCACACCGTCACTAGGAAACAGACTGAGAAAACAGAGTAAAGTTTTCTCATGCAACGCGTTTAATTTGTGCTAGATGAACGAACATCTCTGCACATGCTCAGATCTGAGAGATAAGTGTGTGTGAAAGCCGTACATCACCTAGTTTTTGGGAACACATAGTTCCTTTTCAGGTGCAAACTACAATCCTTACATATATATGGGGAGGTATTAGCTCCAACTCGGTTTTACAGTGAAAACTGCAGGAACTTCAAACCATCACTAGGAAACAGACTTAGAAACCAGAGTAAAAGTTTCTCCTGTAACCCGTTCCCTTTGTGATAGATGAACAAACGTCTGTCTACATGCTCAGTTCTGAGAAATCTGTGTGTGTGAAAGACGTCCTTCACCTAGCTTGTTGGGAACACAAAGTTCCTTTTCAGTTTCAAACTACACTCCTTACATATATATGGGGAGGTACTAGCTCCAACTCGGTTTTACAGGGAAAACTGCAGGAACTTCAAACCGGCACTAGGAAAGAGACTGAGAAACCAGAGTATAATTTCTCCTGCTACCCGTTTACTTTTTGCTAGCTGAACGAACGTCTCTCCACATGCTCAGTTCTGAGAGATAAGTGTGTGTGAATGCCGTACATCACCTAGCTTGTTTGGAACACATAGTTCCTTTTCAGATGCAAACTACAATCCTTACATATATATGGGGAGGTACTAGTTCCAACTCGGTTTTCAGTGAAAATTGCAGGATCTTCAAACTGGCACTAGGAAGCAGACTGAGAAACCAAAGTAAAAGTTTCTCCTTCAAACCTTTCCCATTGTGCTAGGTGAAGGAACGTCTCTCCAGATGCTCAGTTCTGAGAAATAATTGTGTGTGAAAGAGGAACTTCAAATAGCTTGTTGGGAACACAAAGTTCCTTTTCAGTTGCAAACTACACTTCTTACATATATATTGGGAGGTACTAGCTCCAAATCGGATTTACAGTAAAAACTGCAGGAACTTCAAACCGGCACTAGGAAACAGACTGAGAAACCAGAGTAAAAGTTTCTTCTGCAACCCGTTCCCATTGTGCTAGATGAACAAAATTCTCTCCACATGCTCAGTTTTGAGAGATAAGTGTGTGTGAAAGGCGTCATTCATTAGCTTGTAGGGAACACAATGTTCCTTTCCAGTTGCAAACTACAGTCCATACATATATATGGTGATGTATTAGCTCCAACTCGGTTTTACAGTGAAAACTGCAGGAACTTCAAACCGGCACTAGGAAACAGACTGAGAAACCAGACTAAAATTTTCTCCTGTAACCCGTTTACTTTGTGCTAAATGAACGAACTTCTCTCCACATGCTCATTTCTGAGAGAAATGTGTGTGTGAAGCCGTCTTCACCTAGCTTGTTGGGAACACAAACTTCCTTTTCAGTTGCAAACTACACTCCTTACATATATATGGGGAGGTACTAGCTCCAACTCGCTTTTAAGTGAAAATTGCAGGAACTTAAAACCGGCACCAAGAAGCAGACTGATAAACCAGAGTAAAAGTTTCTCCTTCAAACCGTTCCCATTGTTCTAGATAAAGGAACGTCTCTCAACATGCTCAGTTCTGAGAAATAATTTTGTGTGAAAGAGGCTCTTCACCTAGCTTGTTGGGAACACATAGATCCTTTTCAGTTGCAAACTACACTCCATACATATATATGGGGATGTATTAGCTCCATCTCGGTTTTACACTGTAAACTGCCGGAACTTCAAAGCAGAACTAGGAAACAGACTGAGAAAACAGATTAAAAGTTTTTCCAGCAACCCGTTAATTTTGTGCTAGATGAACGAACGTCTCTCCACATGCTAGTTGTCAGAGAAAAGTGTGTGTGGAAGCCGTCCTCCAACTAGCTTTTTGGGAACACAAAGTTACTTTTAAGTAGCAAACTACACTCCTTACATATATATGGGGAGGTACTAGCTCCAACTCGGTTTTACAGGGAAAATTGCATGAACTTCAATCCGGCACTAGGAAACAGACTGAGAAACCAGAGTAAAAGTTTCCCCTGCAACCCATTCCCTTTGTGCTAAATGAACAAACGTCTGTCAACATGCTCAGATCTGAGAGATCAGTGTGTGTGAAAGCCGTCCTTCAACTAGCTTTTTGGGAACACAAAGTTCCTTTTAAATTGCAAACTCCACTCCATAGTTAAATATGGGGAGGAACTAGCTCCAACTCTGTTTTACATGGAAAACTGCATGAACTTCATACCGGTACTAGGAAACAGACTGAGAAACCAGAGTAAAATTTTCTCCTGCTACCCGTTTAATTAGTGCTAGATGAACGAAAGTCTCTCCACATGCTCAGTTCTGAGAGATAAGTGTGTGTGAAAGCCGTCATTCACCTAGCTTGTTGGGAACACCAAGTTCCTTTCCAGTTGCAAACTACAATGCATACAAATATATGGGGATGTACTAGCTCCAAATCGGTTTTACAGTGAAAACTGCAGGAAATTCATACCGGCACTAACAGACTGAGAAACCAGAGTAAAACTTTCTCCTGCAACCGGTTTACTTTGTGCTAGATGAACGAACGTCTCTCCACGTGCTCACTTCTGAGAGATAAGTGTGTGTGAAAGCCGCCCTTCACCTAGCTTGTTGGGAAAACAAAGTTCCTTTTCAGTTGCAAACTACTATCCTTACATATATATGGGGAGGTACTAGCTCCAACTCGGTTTTACAGTGAAAACTGCAGGAACTTCAAACCGGCAGTAGGAAACAGACTGAGAAACCAGAGAAAAAGTTTCTCCTGCAACCCGTTAACTTTGTGCTAGATGAACGAAATTCTCTCCACGTGCTCACTTCTGAGAGATAAGTGTGTGTGAAAGCCGTCCTTCACATAGATTGTTGGGAACACAAAGTTCCTTTTCAGTTGCAAACTACACTTCTTACATATATATGGGGAGGTACTAGCTCCAAATCGGATTTACAGTGAAAACTGCAGGAACTTCAACCCGGCACTAGGAAGCAGACTGAGAACCACAGTAAAAGTTTCTTCTGCAATCCGTTCCCATTGTGCTAGATGAACGAAAGTCTCTCCACATGCTCAGTTTTGAGAGATAAGTGTGTGTGAAAGGCGTCATTCACCTAGCTTGTTGGGAACACAAGTCCCTTTCCAGTTGCAAACTACAATCCATACATATATATGGTGATGTACTAGTTCCAAATCGGTTTTACAGTGAAAACTGCAGGAACTTCAAACCGGCAGTAGGAAACAAACTGAGAAACCAGAGTAAATGTTTCTCTAGCAACCCGTTAAATTTGTGCTAGATTAACGAACGTCTCTCCACAGGCACAGTTCTGATAGATAAGTGTGTGTGAAAGCCGTCCTTCACCTAGGTGTTTGGAACAAAAAGTTCCTTTTTTAGTTGTAAACTACAATCCTTACATATATATGGGGAGGTACTAGCTTCAACTCGGTTTTACAGGGAAAACTGCAGGAACTTCAAACCGGCACTAGGAAACAGACTGAGAAAACAGATTAAAAGTTTTTCATGCAACCCGTTAATTTTGTGCTAGATGAACGAACGTCTCTCCACATGCTAGTTGTCAGAGAAAAGTGTGTGTGGAAGCCGTCCTCCAACTAGCTTTTTGGGAACACAAAGTTACTTTTAAGTAGCAAACTACACTCCTTACATATATATGGGAAGGTACTAGATTCAACTCGGTTTTACAGGGAAAATTGCAGGAACTTCAAACCGGCACTAGGAAACAGAGTGAGAAACCAGAGAATAGTTTCCCCTGAAACCCGTTCCCTTTGTGCTAGATGAACAAACGTCTGTCAACATGGTCTGATCTGAGTGATCAGTGTGTGTGAAAGCCGTCCTTAAACTAGCTTGTTGGGAACACAAATTCCTTTTAATTTGCAAACTCCACTCCATACATATATATGGGGAGGTACTAGCTCCAACTCTGTTTTACAGGGAAAACGGCAGGAACTTCACACCGTCACTAGGAAACAGACTGAGAAAACAGAGTAAAGTTTTCTCATGCAACGCGTTTAATTTGTGCTAGATGAACGAACATCTCTGCACATGCTCAGATCTGAGAGATAAGTGTGTGTGAAAGCCGTACATCACCTAGTTTTTGGGAACACATAGTTCCTTTTCAGGTGCAAACTACAATCCTTACATATATATGGGGAGGTATTAGCTCCAACTCGGTTTTACAGTGAAAACTGCAGGAACTTCAAACCATCACTAGGAAACAGACTTAGAAACCAGAGTAAAAGTTTCTCCTGTAACCCGTTCCCTTTGTGATAGATGAACAAACGTCTGTCTACATGCTCAGTTCTGAGAAATCTGTGTGTGTGAAAGACGTCCTTCACCTAGCTTGTTGGGAACACAAAGTTCCTTTTCAGTTTCAAACTACACTCCTTACATATATATGGGGAGGTACTAGCTCCAACTCGGTTTTACAGGGAAAACTGCAGGAACTTCAAACCGGCACTAGGAAAGAGACTGAGAAACCAGAGTATAATTTCTCCTGCTACCCGTTTACTTTTTGCTAGCTGAACGAACGTCTCTCCACATGCTCAGTTCTGAGAGATAAGTGTGTGTGAATGCCGTACATCACCTAGCTTGTTTGGAACACATAGTTCCTTTTCAGATGCAAACTACAATCCTTACATATATATGGGGAGGTACTAGTTCCAACTCGGTTTTCAGTGAAAATTGCAGGATCTTCAAACTGGCACTAGGAAGCAGACTGAGAAACCAAAGTAAAAGTTTCTCCTTCAAACCTTTCCCATTGTGCTAGGTGAAGGAACGTCTCTCCAGATGCTCAGTTCTGAGAAATAATTGTGTGTGAAAGAGGAACTTCAAATAGCTTGTTGGGAACACAAAGTTCCTTTTCAGTTGCAAACTACACTTCTTACATATATATTGGGAGGTACTAGCTCCAAATCGGATTTACAGTAAAAACTGCAGGAACTTCAAACCGGCACTAGGAAACAGACTGAGAAACCAGAGTAAAAGTTTCTTCTGCAACCCGTTCCCATTGTGCTAGATGAACAAAATTCTCTCCACATGCTCAGTTTTGAGAGATAAGTGTGTGTGAAAGGCGTCATTCATTAGCTTGTAGGGAACACAATGTTCCTTTCCAGTTGCAAACTACAGTCCATACATATATATGGTGATGTATTAGCTCCAACTCGGTTTTACAGTGAAAACTGCAGGAACTTCAAACCGGCACTAGGAAACAGACTGAGAAACCAGACTAAAATTTTCTCCTGTAACCCGTTTACTTTGTGCTAAATGAACGAACTTCTCTCCACATGCTCATTTCTGAGAGAAATGTGTGTGTGAAGCCGTCTTCACCTAGCTTGTTGGGAACACAAACTTCCTTTTCAGTTGCAAACTACACTCCTTACATATATATGGGGAGGTACTAGCTCCAACTCGCTTTTAAGTGAAAATTGCAGGAACTTAAAACCGGCACCAAGAAGCAGACTGATAAACCAGAGTAAAAGTTTCTCCTTCAAACCGTTCCCATTGTTCTAGATAAAGGAACGTCTCTCAACATGCTCAGTTCTGAGAAATAATTTTGTGTGAAAGAGGCTCTTCACCTAGCTTGTTGGGAACACATAGATCCTTTTCAGTTGCAAACTACACTCCATACATATATATGGGGATGTATTAGCTCCATCTCGGTTTACACTGTAAACTGCCGGAACTTCAAAGCAGAACTAGGAAACAGACTGAGAAAACAGATTAAAAGTTTTTCCAGCAACCCGTTAATTTTGTGCTAGATGAACGAACGTCTCTCCACATGCTAGTTGTCAGAGAAAAGTGTGTGTGGAAGCCGTCCTCCAACTAGCTTTTTGGGAACACAAAGTTACTTTTAAGTAGCAAACTACACTCCTTACATATATATGGGGAGGTACTAGCTCCAACTCGGTTTTACAGGGAAAATTGCATGAACTTCAATCCGGCACTAGGAAACAGACTGAGAAACCAGAGTAAAAGTTTCCCCTGCAACCCATTCCCTTTGTGCTAAATGAACAAACGTCTGTCAACATGCTCAGATCTGAGAGATCAGTGTGTGTGAAAGCCGTCCTTCAACTAGCTTTTTGGGAACACAAAGTTCCTTTTAAATTGCAAACTCCACTCCATAGTTAAATATGGGGAGGAACTAGCTCCAACTCTGTTTTACATGGAAAACTGCATGAACTTCATACCGGTACTAGGAAACAGACTGAGAAACCAGAGTAAAATTTTCTCCTGCTACCCGTTTAATTAGTGCTAGATGAACGAAAGTCTCTCCACATGCTCAGTTCTGAGAGATAAGTGTGTGTGAAAGCCGTCATTCACCTAGCTTGTTGGGAACACCAAGTTCCTTTCCAGTTGCAAACTACAATGCATACAAATATATGGGGATGTACTAGCTCCAAATCGGTTTTACAGTGAAAACTGCAGGAAATTCATACCGGCACTAACAGACTGAGAAACCAGAGTAAAACTTTCTCCTGCAACCGGTTTACTTTGTGCTAGATGAACGAACGTCTCTCCACGTGCTCACTTCTGAGAGATAAGTGTGTGTGAAAGCCGCCCTTCACCTAGCTTGTTGGGAAAACAAAGTTCCTTTTCAGTTGCAAACTACTATCCTTACATATATATGGGGAGGTACTAGCTCCAACTCGGTTTTACAGTGAAAACTGCAGGAACTTCAAACCGGCAGTAGGAAACAGACTGAGAAACCAGAGAAAAAGTTTCTCCTGCAACCCGTTAACTTTGTGCTAGATGAACGAAATTCTCTCCACGTGCTCACTTCTGAGAGATAAGTGTGTGTGAAAGCCGTCCTTCACATAGATTGTTGGGAACACAAAGTTCCTTTTCAGTTGCAAACTACACTTCTTACATATATATGGGGAGGTACTAGCTCCAAATCGGATTTACAGTGAAAACTGCAGGAACTTCAACCCGGCACTAGGAAGCAGACTGAGAACCACAGTAAAAGTTTCTTCTGCAATCCGTTCCCATTGTGCTAGATGAACGAAAGTCTCTCCACATGCTCAGTTTTGAGAGATAAGTGTGTGTGAAAGGCGTCATTCACCTAGCTTGTTGGGAACACAAGTCCCTTTCCAGTTGCAAACTACAATCCATACATATATATGGTGATGTACTAGTTCCAAATCGGTTTTACAGTGAAAACTGCAGGAACTTCAAACCGGCAGTAGGAAACAAACTGAGAAACCAGAGTAAATGTTTCTCTAGCAACCCGTTAAATTTGTGCTAGATTAACGAACGTCTCTCCACAGGCACAGTTCTGATAGATAAGTGTGTGTGAAAGCCGTCCTTCACCTAGGTGTTTGGAACAAAAAGTTCCTTTTTTAGTTGTAAACTACAATCCTTACATATATATGGGGAGGTACTAGCTTCAACTCGGTTTTACAGGGAAAACTGCAGGAACTTCAAACCGGCACTAGGAAACAGACTGAGAAAACAGATTAAAAGTTTTTCATGCAACCCGTTAATTTTGTGCTAGATGAACGAACGTCTCTCCACATGCTAGTTGTCAGAGAAAAGTGTGTGTGGAAGCCGTCCTCCAACTAGCTTTTTGGGAACACAAAGTTACTTTTAAGTAGCAAACTACACTCCTTACATATATATGGGAAGGTACTAGATTCAACTCGGTTTTACAGGGAAAATTGCAGGAACTTCAAACCGGCACTAGGAAACAGAGTGAGAAACCAGAGAATAGTTTCCCCTGAAACCCGTTCCCTTTGTGCTAGATGAACAAACGTCTGTCAACATGGTCTGATCTGAGTGATCAGTGTGTGTGAAAGCCGTCCTTAAACTAGCTTGTTGGGAACACAAATTCCTTTTAATTTGCAAACTCCACTCCATACATATATATGGGGAGGTACTAGCTCCAACTCTGTTTTACAGGGAAAACGGCAGGAACTTCACACCGTCACTAGGAAACAGACTGAGAAAACAGAGTAAAGTTTTCTCATGCAACGCGTTTAATTTGTGCTAGATGAACGAACATCTCTGCACATGCTCAGATCTGAGAGATAAGTGTGTGTGAAAGCCGTACATCACCTAGTTTTTGGGAACACATAGTTCCTTTTCAGGTGCAAACTACAATCCTTACATATATATGGGGAGGTATTAGCTCCAACTCGGTTTTACAGTGAAAACTGCAGGAACTTCAAACCATCACTAGGAAACAGACTGAGAAACCAGAGTAAAAGTTTCTCCTGTAACCCGTTCCCTTTGTGATAGATGAACAAACGTCTGTCTACATGCTCAGTTCTGAGAAATCTGTGTGTGTGAAAGACGTCCTTCACCTAGCTTGTTGGGAACACAAAGTTCCTTTTCAGGTTCAAACTACACTCCTTACATATATATGGGGAGGTACTAGCTCCAACTCGGTTTTACAGGGAAAACTGCAGGAACTTCAAACCGGCACTAGGAAAGAGACTGAGAAACCAGAGTATAATTTCTCCTGCTACCCGTTTACTTTTTGCTAGCTGAACGAACGTCTCTCCACATGCTCAGTTCTGAGAGATAAGTGTGTGTGAATGCCGTACATCACCTAGCTTGTTTGGAACACATAGTTCCTTTTCAGATGCAAACTACAATCCTTACATATATATGGGGAGGTACTAGTTCCAACTCGGTTTTCAGTGAAAATTGCAGGATCTTCAAACTGGCACTAGGAAGCAGACTGAGAAACCAAAGTAAAAGTTTCTCCTTCAAACCTTTCCCATTGTGCTAGGTGAAGGAACGTCTCTCCAGATGCTCAGTTCTGAGAAATAATTGTGTGTGAAAGAGGAACTTCAAATAGCTTGTTGGGAACACAAAGTTCCTTTTCAGTTGCAAACTACACTTCTTACATATATATTGGGAGGTACTAGCTCCAATCGGATTTACAGTAAAAACTGCAGGAACTTCAAACCGGCACTAGGAAACAGACTGAGAAACCAGAGTAAAAGTTTCTTCTGCAACCCGTTCCCATTGTGCTAGATGAACAAAATTCTCTCCACATGCTCAGTTTTGAGAGATAAGTGTGTGTGAAAGGCGTCATTCATTAGCTTGTAGGGAACACAATGTTCCTTTCCAGTTGCAAACTACAGTCCATACATATATATGGTGATGTATTAGCTCCAACTCGGTTTTACAGTGAAACTGCAGGAACTTCAAACCGGCACTAGGAAACAGACTGAGAAACCAGACTAAAATTTTCTCCTGTAACCCGTTTACTTTGTGCTAAATGAACGAACTTCTCTCCACATGCTCATTTCTGAGAGAAATGTGTGTGTGAAAGCCGTCTTCACCTAGCTTGTTGGGAACACAAACTTCCTTTTCAGTTGCAAACTACACTCCTTACATATATATGGGGAGGTACTAGCTCCAACTCGCTTTTAAGTGAAAATTGCAGGAACTTAAAACCGGCACCAAGAAGCAGACTGATAAACCAGAGTAAAAGTTTCTCTTTCAAACCGTTCCCATTGTTCTAGATAAAGGAACGTCTCTCAACATGCTCAGTTCTGAGAAATAATTTTGTGTGAAAGAGGCTCTTCACCTAGCTTGTTGGGAACACATAGATCCTTTTCAGTTGCAAACTACACTCCATACATATATATGGGGATGTATTAGCTCCATCTCGGTTTTACACTGTAAACTGCCGGAACTTCAAAGCAGAACTAGGAAACAGACTGAGAAAACAGATTAAAAGTTTTTCCAGCAACCCGTTAATTTTGTGCTAGATGAACGAACGTCTCTCAACATGCTAGTTGTCAGAGAAAAGTGTGTGTGGAAGCCGTCCTCCAACTAGCTTTTTGGGAACACAAAGTTACTTTTAAGTAGCAAACTACACTCCTTACATATATATGGGGAGGTACTAGCTCCAACTCGGTTTTACAGGGAAAATTGCATGAACTTCAATCCGGCACTAGGAAACAGACTGAGAAACCAGAGTAAAAGTTTCCCCTGCAACCCATTCCCTTTGTGCTAAATGAACAAACGTCTGTCAACATGCTCAGATCTGAGAGATCAGTGTGTGTGAAAGCCGTCCTTCAACTAGCTTTTTGGGAACACAAAGTTCCTTTTAAATTGCAAACTCCACTCCATAGTTAAATATGGGGAGGAACTAGCTCCAACTCTGTTTTACATGGAAACTGCATGAACTTCATACCGGTACTAGGAAACAGACTGAGAAACCAGAGTAAAATTTTCTCCTGCTACCCGTTTAATTAGTGCTAGATGAACGAAAGTCTCTCCACATGCTCAGTTCTGAGAGATAAGTGTGTGTGAAAGCCGTCATTCACCTAGCTTGTTGGGAACACCAAGTTCCTTTCCAGTTGCAAACTACAATGCATACAAATATATGGGGATGTACTAGCTCCAAATCGGTTTTACAGTGAAAACTGCAGGAAATTCATACCGGCACTAACAGACTGAGAAACCAAAGTAAAACTTTCTCCTGCAACCGGTTTACTTTGTGCTAGATGAACGAACGTCTCTCCACGTGCTCACTTCTGAGAGATAAGTGTGTGTGAAAGCCGCCCTTCACCTAGCTTGTTGGGAAAACAAAGTTCCTTTTCAGTTGCAAACTACTATCCTTACATATATATGGGGAGGTACTAGCTCCAACTCGGTTTTACAGTGAAAACTGCAGGAACTTCAAACCGGCAGTAGGAAACAGACTGAGAAACCAGAGAAAAAGTTTCTCCTGCAACCCGTTAACTTTGTGCTAGATGAACGAAATTCTCTCCACGTGCTCACTTCTGAGAGATAAGTGTGTGTGAAAGCCGTCCTTCACATAGATTGTTGGGAACACAAAGTTCCTTTTCAGTTGCAAACTACACTTCTTACATATATATGGGGAGGTACTAGCTCCAAATCGGATTTACAGTGAAAACTGCAGGAACTTCAACCCGGCACTAGGAAGCAGACTGAGAACCACAGTAAAAGTTTCTTCTGCAATCCGTTCCCATTGTGCTAGATGAACAAAAGTCTCTCCACATGCTCAGTTTTGAGAGATAAGTGTGTGTGAAAGGCGTCATTCACCTAGCTTGTTGGGAACACAAGTCCCTTTCCAGTTGCAAACTACAATCCATACATATATATGGTGATGTACTAGTTCCAAATCGGTTTTACAGTGAAAACTGCAGGAACTTCAAACCGGCAGTAGGAAACAAACTGAGAAACCAGAGTAAATGTTTCTCTAGCAACCCGTTAAATTTGTGCTAGATTAACGAACGTCTCTCCACAGGCACAGTTCTGATAGATAAGTGTGTGTGAAAGCCGTCCTTCACCTAGGTGTTTGGAACAAAAAGTTCCTTTTTTAGTTGTAAACTACAATCCTTACATATATATGGGGAGGTACTAGCTTCAACTCGGTTTTACAGGGAAAACTGCAGGAACTTCAAACCGGCACTAGGAAACAGACTGAGAAAACAGATTAAAAGTTTTTCATGCAACCCGTTAATTTTGTGCTAGATGAACGAACGTCTCTCCACATGCTAGTTGTCAGAGAAAAGTGTGTGTGGAAGCCGTCCTCCAACTAGCTTTTTGGGAACACAAAGTTACTTTTAAGTAGCAAACTACACTCCTTACATATATATGGGAAGGTACTAGATTCAACTCGGTTTTACAGGGAAAATTGCAGGAACTTCAAACCGGCACTAGGAAACAGAGTGAGAAACCAGAGAATAGTTTCCCCTGAAACCCGTTCCCTTTGTGCTAGATGAACAAAAGTCTGTCAACATGGTCTGATCTGAGTGATCAGTGTGTGTGAAAGCCGTCCTTAAACTAGCTTGTTGGGAACACAAATTCCTTTTAATTTGCAAACTCCACTCCATACATATATATGGGGAGGTACTAGCTCCAACTCTGTTTTACAGGGAAAACGGCAGGAACTTCACACCGTCACTAGGAAACAGACTGAGAAAACAGAGTAAAGTTTTCTCATGCAACGCGTTTAATTTGTGCTAGATGAACGAACATCTCTGCACATGCTCAGATCTGAGAGATAAGTGTGTGTGAAAGCCGTACATCACCTAGTTTTTGGGAACACATAGTTCCTTTTCAGGTGCAAACTACAATCCTTACATATATATGGGGAGGTATTAGCTCCAACTCGGTTTTACAGTGAAAACTGCAGGAACTTCAAACCATCACTAGGAAACAGACTGAGAAACCAGAGTAAAAGTTTCTCCTGTAACCCGTTCCCTTTGTGATAGATGAACAAACGTCTGTCTACATGCTCAGTTCTGAGAAATCTGTGTGTGTGAAAGACGTCCTTCACCTAGCTTGTTGGGAACACAAAGTTCCTTTTCAGGTTCAAACTACACTCCTTACATATATGGGGAGGTACTAGCTCCAACTCGGTTTTACAGGGAAAACTGCAGGAACTTCAAACCGGCACTAGGAAAGAGACTGAGAAACCAGAGTATAATTTCTCCTGCTACCCGTTTACTTTTTGCTAGCTGAACGAACGTCTCTCCACATGCTCAGTTCTGAGAGATAAGTGTGTGTGAATGCCGTACATCACCTAGCTTGTTTGGAACACATAGTTCCTTTTCAGATGCAAACTACAATCCTTACATATATATGGGGAGGTACTAGTTCCAACTCGGTTTCAGTGAAAATTGCAGGATCTTCAAACTGGCACTAGGAAGCAGACTGAGAAACCAAAGTAAAAGTTTCTCCTTCAAACCTTTCCCATTGTGCTAGGTGAAGGAACGTCTCTCCAGATGCTCAGTTCTGAGAAATAATTGTGTGTGAAAGAGGAACTTCAAATAGCTTGTTGGGAACACAAAGTTCCTTTTCAGTTGCAAACTACACTTCTTACATATATATTGGGAGGTACTAGCTCCAAATCGGATTTACAGTAAAAACTGCAGGAACTTCAAACCGGCACTAGGAAACAGACTGAGAAACCAGAGTAAAAGTTTCTTCTGCAACCCGTTCCCATTGTGCTAGATGAACAAAATTCTCTCCACATGCTCAGTTTTGAGAGATAAGTGTGTGTGAAAGGCGTCATTCATTAGCTTGTAGGGAACACAATGTTCCTTTCCAGTTGCAAACTACAGTCCATACATATATATGGTGATGTATTAGCTCCAACTCGGTTTTACAGTGAAAACTGCAGGAACTTCAAACCGGCACTAGGAAACAGACTGAGAAACCAGACTAAAATTTTCTCCTGTAACCCGTTTACTTTGTGCTAAATGAACGAACTTCTCTCCACATGCTCATTTCTGAGAGAAATGTGTGTGTGAAAGCCGTCTTCACCTAGCTTGTTGGGAACACAAACTTCCTTTTCAGTTGCAAACTACACTCCTTACATATATATGGGGAGGTACTAGCTCCAACTCGCTTTTAAGTGAAAATTGCAGGAACTTAAAACCGGCACCAAGAAGCAGACTGATAAACCAGAGTAAAAGTTTCTCTTTCAAACCGTTCCCATTGTTCTAGATAAAGGAACGTCTCTCAACATGCTCAGTTCTGAGAAATAATTTTGTGTGAAAGAGGCTCTTCACCTAGCTTGTTGGGAACATATAGATCCTTTTCAGTTGCAAACTACACTCCATACATATATATGGGGATGTATTAGCTCCATCTCGGTTTTACACTGTAAACTGCCGGAACTTCAAAGCAGAACTAGGAAACAGACTGAGAAAACAGATTAGAAGTTTTTCCAGCAACCCGTTAATTTTGTGCTAGATGAACGAACGTCTATCCACATGCTAGTTGTCAGAGAAAAGTGTGTGTGGAAGCCGTCCTCCAACTAGCTTTTTGGGAACACAAAGTTACTTTTAAGTAGCAAACTACACTCCTTACATATATATGGGGAGGTACTAGCTCCAACTCGGTTTTACAGGGAAAATTGCATGAACTTCAATCCGGCACTAGGAAACAGACTGAGAAACCAGAGTAAAAGTTTCCCCTGCAACCCGTTCCCTTTGTGCTAAATGAACAAACGTCTGTCAACATGCTCAGATCTGAGAGATCAGTGTGTGTGAAAGCCGTCCTTCAACTAGCTTTTTGGGAACACAAAGTTCCTTTTCAGTTGCAAACTACACTTCTTACATATATATGGGGAGGTACTAGCTCCAAATCGGATTTACAGTGAAAACTGCAGGAACTTCAACCCGGCACTAGGAAGCAGACTGAGAACCACAGTAAAAGTTTCTTCTGCAATCCGTTCCCATTGTGCTAGATGAACGAAATTCTCTCCACATGCTCAGTTTTGAGAGATAAGTGTGTGTGAAAGGCGTCATTCACCTAGCTTGTTGGGAACACAAGTCCCTTTCCAGTTGCAAACTACAATCCATACATATATATGGTGATGTACTAGTTCCAAATCGGTTTTACAGTGAAAACTGCAGGAACTTCAAACCGGCAGTAGGAAACAAACTGAGAAACCAGAGTAAATGTTTCTCTAGCAACCCGTTAAATTTGTGCTAGATTAACGAACGTCTCTCCACAGGCACAGTTCTGATAGATAAGTGTGTGTGAAAGCCGTCCTTCACCTAGGTGTTTGGAACAAAAAGTTCCTTTTTTAGTTGTAAACTACAATCCTTACATATATATGGGGAGGTACTAGCTCCAAATCGGTTTTACAGTGAAAACTGCAGGAACTTCAAACCGGCACTAGGAAACAGACTGAGAAACCAGAGTAAATTTTCTCCTGCAACCGATTCCATTTGAGCTAGATGAACGAACGTCTTCCACATGCTCCCTTCTAAGAGATTAGTGTGTGTGAAAGCCATAATTCAACTAGCTTTTTGGGAACGCAAAATTAATTTTCAGTTGCGAACTACACTCCATACATATATATGGGGAAGTAGTAGCTCCAACCCAGTGTTACAGGGAAAACTGCAGGAACTTCAAACCGGCACTAGGAAACAGACTGAGAAACCAGAGTAAATGTTTCTCCTGCAACACGTTCCCTTTGTGCTATATGAACGAACGTCTGACAACATGCTCATTTCTGAGAGATAATTGTGTGTGAAAGCCGTCCTTCACCTAGCTTGTTGGGAACACAAAGATCCTTTTCAATTGCAGTCTACACTCCATATATTTATATAGGTAAGTACTAGCTCCAACTCGGTTTTACAGTGAAAACTGCAGGAAATTCAAACCAGCACTAGGAAGCAGACTGAGAATCCAGAGTAATAGTTTCTCCTGCAAACCGTTCCCATTGTGCTAGATGAAGGAACGTCACTCCACATGCTCAGTTCTGAGAAATATTTGTGTGTGAAAGCCGTCCTTCACATATCTTGTTTTGAAAACAAAGTTACTTTTCAGTTGCAAACTACACTCCATTCATATATATGGGGAGGTACTAGCTCCAACTCGGTTTTACAGTGAAAACTGCAGGAACTTCAAACCGGCACTAGGAAACAGACTGAGAATCCAGAGTAAAAGTTACCCCTTCAACCCGTTCCCTTTGTGCTAGATGGACGAACATCTCTCCAAATGCTCAGTTCTGAGAGATAAGTGTGTGTGAAAGCCGACCTTCACCTAGGTGTTTGGAACACAAAGTTCCTTTTCAGTTGCAAACTACACTCCTTAAATATATATGGGGAGGTTATAGCTCCAACTCGGTTTTACAGTAAAAACTGCAGGAACTTCAAACCGGCACTAGGAAGCAGACTGAGAAACCACAGTAAAAGTTTCTTCTGCTAACCATTCCCATTGTGCTAGATGAACGAAATTCTCTCCACATGCTCAGTTTTGAGAGATAAGTGGGTGTGAAAGGCGTCATTCACCTAGCTTGTTGGGAACACCAAGTTCCTTTCCAGTGGCAAACTACAATGCATACATATATATGGGGATGAACTAGCTCCAAATCGGTTTTACAGTGAAAACTGCAGGAAATTCATACCGGCACTAACAGACTGAGAAACCAGAGTAAAACTTACTCCTGCATCCGGTTTACTTTGTGCTAGATGAACGAACGTCTCTCCACGAGCTCACTTCTGAGAGATAAGTGTGTGTGAAAGCCGTCATTCACCTAGCTTGTTGGGAAAACAAAGTTCCTTTTCAGTTGCAAACTACAATCCTTACATATATATGGGGAGGTACTAGCTCCAACTCGGTTTTATAGTGAAAACTGCAGGAACTTCAAACCGGCACTAGGAAACAGACTGAGAAACCAGAGTAAAAGTTTTTCCTTCAACCCGTTCCCTTTGTGCTAGATGTACGAACGTCTCTCCACATGCTCAGTTCTGAGAGATATGTGTGTGTGAAAGCCGTCCTTCACCTAGGTTGTTGGGAATACAAAGTTCCTTTTCAGTCGCAAACTACATTCCACAAATATATATGCGTGGTATTAGCTCCAACTCGGTTTTACAGTGAAAACTGCAGGAGCTTCAAACCGGCAGTAGGAAACAGACTGAGAAACCAGAGAAAAAGTTTCTCCTGCAACCCGTTAACTTTGTGCTAGATGAACGAACTTCTCTCCACATGCGCAGTTCTGATAGATAAGTGTGTGTGAAAGCCGTCCTTCAACTAGGTGTTTGGAACACATAGATCCTTTACAGTTGCAAACTACACTCCATACATATATATGGAGATGTACTACCTCCAACTCGGTTTTACAGTGAAAACTGCAGGAACTTCAAAACTGCACTAGGAAACAGACTGAGAAAACAGAGTAAAAGTTTCTCCTGCAACCATTTCCCTTTTTGCTAGATGAAAGAACGTCTCTCCAAATGATCAGTTCTGAGAAATAAGAGTGTGAATGCCGTCCTTCACATAGTTTGTTGGGAACAGAAATTTCCTTTCCAGTTGCAAACTACAATCCATACATTTATATGGGGTGGTACTAGCTCCAACTAAGTTTTACAGTGAAAACTGCAGGAATTTCAAACCGACACTAGGAAACAGACTGAGAAAACCCAGTAAAATTTTTTCCTGCAACCCGTTTATTTTGTGCTAGATGAACGAACCTCTCTCCACATGCTAGTTCCCAGAGAAATGTGTGTGTTAAAGCCGTCCTTCAACTAGGTTGTTGGGAACACAAAGTTACTTTTAAGTTGCAAACTACACTCCTTACATATATATGGGGAGGTACTAGTTTCAACTCGCTTTTACAGGGAAAATTGCAGGAACTTCAAACCGGCACTAGGAAACAGAGTGAGAAACCAGAGAATAGTTTCCCCTGAAACCCGTTCCCTTTGTGCTAGATGAACAAACGTCTGTCAACATGGTCTGATCTGAGTGATCAGTGTGTGTGAAAGCCGTCCTTCAACTAGCTTGTTGGGAACACAAAGTTCCTTTTAATTTGCAAACTCCACTCCATACATATATATGGGGAGGTACTAGGTCCAACTCTGTTTTACAGGGAAAACGGCAGGAACTTCACACCGTCACTAGGAAACAGACTGAGAAAACAGAGTAAAGTTTTCTCCTGCAACGCGTTTAATTTGTGCTAGATGAACGAACGTCTCTGCACATGCTCAGTTCTGAGAAATCAGTTTGTGTGAAAGCAGTCCTTCACATAGCTTGTTGGGAACACAAAGTTCCTTTTAAATTGCAAACTACACTCCATACGTATATATGGGGAGGTACTAGCTCCAACTCGGTTTTAAATGGAAAACTGCAGGAACTTCAAACCGGCACTAGGAAACAGACTGAGAAACCAGAGTAAAAGTTTCTTCTGCAACCCGTTCAATTTGCGCTATATGAACGAACGTCTGACAACATGCTCATTTCTGAGAGATAATTGTGTGTGAAAGCCGTCCTTCACCTAGCTTGTTGGGAACACAAAGATCCTTTTCAATTGCAGTCTACACTCCATATATTTATATAGGTAAGTACTAGCTCCAACTCGGTTTTACAGTGAAAACTGCAGGAAATTCAAACCAGCACTAGGAAGCAGACTGAGAATCCAGAGTAATAGTTTCTCCTGCAAACTGTTCCCATTGTGCTAGATGAAGGAACGTAACACCACATGCTCAGTTCTGAGAAATATTTGTGTGTGAAAGCCGTCCTTCACATATCTTGTTTTGAAAACAAAGTTACTTTTCAGTTGCAAACTACACTCCATTAATATATATGGGGAGGTACTAGCTCCAACTCGGTTTTACAGTGAAAACTGCAGGAACTTCAAACCGGCAACTAGGAAACAGACTGAGAATCCAGAGTAAAAGTTACTCCTTCAACCCGTTCCCTTTGTGCTAGATGAAAGATCGTCTCTCCAAATGCTCAGTTCTGAGAGATAAGATGTGTGAAAGCCGACCTTCACCTAGGTGTTTGGAACACAAAGTTCCTTTCCAGTTGCCAACTACACTCCATACAAATATATGGGGATGTACTAGCTCCAACTCGGTTTTATAGTAAAAACTGCAGGAAATTCAAGCCGGCATTAGGAAACAGACTGAGAAACCACAGTAAATGTTTCATCTGCAAACCGTTCCCTTTGCGATAGATGAACGAACGTCTCTCCACATGCTCAGTTTTGAGAGCTAAGTGTGTGTGAACGCCGTCATTCACCTAGCTTGTTGGGAACACCAAGTTCCTTTCCAGTTGCAAACTACAATGCATACATATATATGGGGATGTACTAGCTCCAACTCGGTTTTACAGTAAAAACTGCAGGAAATTCATACCGGCACTAACAGACTGAGAAACCAGAGTAAAACTTTCTCCTGCAACCGGTTTACTTTGTGCTAGATGAACGAACGTCTCTCCACGTGCTCACTTCTGAGAGATAAGTGTGTGTGAACGCCACCCTTCACATAGCTTGTTCGGAAAACAAAGTTCCTTTTCAGTTGCAAACTACTATCCTTACATATATATGGGGAGGTACTAGCTCCAACTCGGTTTTACAGTGAAAACTGCAGGAACTTCAAACCGGCACTAGGAAACAGACTGAGAAACCAGAGTAAAAGTTTTTCATGCAACCCGTTCCCTTTGTGCTAGATGAACGAACGTCTCTCCACATGCTCAGTTCTGAGAGATAAGTGTGTGTGAAAGCCGTCCTTCACCTAGGTTGTTGGGAATACAAAGTTTCTTTTCAGTCGCAAAATACATTCCACAAATATATATGCGTGGTATTAGCTCCAACTTGGTTTTACAGTGAAAACTGCAGGAACTTCAAACCGGCAGTAGGAAACAGACTGAGAAAATGAGAAAAATTTTCTCCTGCAACCCGTTAACTTTGTGCTAGATGAACGAACTTCTCTTCACATGCACAGTTCTGATAGATAAGTGTGTGTGAAATCCGTCCTTCAACTTGGTGTTTGGAACACAAAGTTCCTTTTCGTTGCAAACTACACTCCATACATATATATGGGGATGTACTAGCTCCAACTCGGTTTTACAGTGAAAACTGTTGGAACTTCAAAACTGCACTAGGAAACAGACTGAGAAAACAGAGTAAAAGTTTCTCCTGCAACCATTTCCCTTTTTGCTAGATGAAAGAACGTCTCTCCAAATGATCAGTTCTGAGAAATATGTGTGTGAATGCCGTCCTTCACATAGTTTGTTGGGAACAGAAATTTCCTTTCCAGTTGCAAACTACACTCCAAACATATATATGGGGAGGTACTAGCTCCAACTAGGTTTTACAGTGAAAACTGCAGGAATTTCAAACCAGCACTAGGAAACAGACAGAGAACACACAGTAAAAGTTTTTCCTGCAACCCGTTTACTTTGTGCTAGATGAACGAACGTCTCCACATGCTAGTTCTCAGAGGAATGTGTGTGTGAAAGCCGTCCTTCAACTAGCTTGTTGGGAACACATAGTTACTTTTAAGTAGCAAACTACACTCCTTACATATATATGGGGAGGTACTAGCTTCAACTCGGTTTTACAGGGAAAATTGCAGGAACTTCAAACCGGCACTAGGAAACAGAGTGAGAAACCAGAGAATAGTTTCCCCTGAAACCCGTTCCCTTTGTGCTAGATGAACAAACGTCAGTCAACATGGTCTGATCTGAGTGATCAGTGTGTGTGAAAGCAGTCCTTCAAGTAGCTTGTTGGGAAACAAAGTTCCTTTTAATTTGCAAACTCCACTCTATACATATATATGGGGAGATACAAGCTCCAACTCTGTTTTACAGGGAAAATGGCAGGAACTTCACACCGGCACTAGGAAGCAGACTGAGAGACCAGAGTAAAGTTTTCTCCTGCAAGGCGTTTAATTTGTGCTAGATGAACGAACGTCTCTGCACATGCTCAGTTCTGAGAAATCAGTGTGTGTGAAAGCCGTCCTTCACCTAGCTTGTTGGGAACACAAAGTTCCTTTTCAGTTTCAAACTACACTCCTTACATATATATGGGGAGTTACTAGCTCCAACTCGGTTTTACAGGGAAAACTGCAGGAAATTCAAACCGGCACTAGGAAAGAGACTGAGAAACCAGAGTATAATTTCTCCTGCTACCCATTTAATTTTTGCTAGATGAACGAACGTCTCTCCACATGCTCAGTTCTGAGAGATAAGTGTGTGTGAATGCCGTACATCACCTAGCTTGTTTGGAACACATAGTTCCTTTTCAGATGCAAACTACAATCCTTACATATATATGGGTAGGTACTAGTTCCAACTCGGTTTTCAGTGAAAACTGCAGGATCTTCAAACTGGCACTAGGAAGCAGACTGAGAAACCAGAGTAAAAGTTTCTCCTTCAAACCTTTCCCATTGTGCTACGTGAAGGAACGTCTCTCCAGATGCTCAGTTCTGAGAAATAATTGTGTGTGAAAGAGGAACTTCAAATAGCTTGTTGGGAACACAAAGTTCCTTTTCAGTTGCAAACTACACTTCTTACATATATATGGGGAGGTACTAGCTCCAAATCGGATTTAAAGTAAAAACTGCAGGAACTTCAAACCGGCACTAGGAAACAGCCTGAGAAACCACAGTAAAAGTTTCTTCTGCAACCCGTTCCCATTGTGCTAGATGAACAAAATTCTCTCCACATGCTCAGTTTTGAGAGATAAGTGTGTGTGAAAGGCGTCATTCATTAGCTTGTTGGGAACACAAAGTTCCTTTCCAGTTGCAAACTACAATCCATACATATATATGGGGATGGAATAGCTCGAACTCGGTTTTACAGGGAAAACTGCAGGAACTTCATACAGGCACTAGGAATCAGACTGAGATTCCAGAGTAAAATTTTCCCCTGCAACACATTTACTTTGTGCTAGATGAATGAACGTCTCTCCACATGCTCACTTCTGAGAGATAAGTGTGTGTGAAAGGCGGGCCTCACCAAGCTTGTTGGGAACACAAAGTTCCTTTTCAGTTGCAATGTACACTCCTTACATATATATGGGTAGGTACTAGCTCCAACTCGGTTTTACAGTGAAAACTGCCGGAACTTCAAACCGGCCCTTGGAAACAGACTGAGATACCAGAGTAAAAGTTTCTCCTGCAAACCTTTCCCTTTGTGCTATATGAACAAACGTCTGTCTACATGCTCATTTCTGAGATCAGTGTGTGTGAAAGCCGTCCTTCACCTAGCTTGTTGGGAACACAAAGTTCCTTTTCAGTTGCAAACAATACTCCTTGAATATATATGGGGAGTTACTAGCTCCAACTCGGTTTTACAGTGACAACTGCCATATCTTCAAACCGGCAGTAGGAAACAGACTGAGAAACCAGAGTAAAAGTTTCCCTTGCTACCAGTTAAATTTGTGCTAGATGAACGAACGTCTCTCCACATGCACAGTTCTGATAGGTAAGTGTGTGTGAAAGCCGTCCTTCACCTAGGTGTTTGGAACACAACGTTCCTTTACAGTTGTAAACTACAATCCATACGTATATATGGTGATGTATTAGCTCCAACCCGGTTTTACAGTGAAAACTGCAGGAACTTCAAACCGGCACTAGGAAACAGACTGAGAAACCAGAGTAAAATTTTCTCCTGTAACCCGTTTACTTTGTGCTAAATGAACGAACTTCTCTCCACATGCTCAATTCTGAGAGAAATGTGTGTGTGAAAGCCGACTTCACCTAGCTTGTTGGGAACACAAAGTTCCTTTTCAGTTGCAAACTACACTCCTTACATATATATGGGGAGGTACTAGCTCCAACTCGCTTTTAAGTGAAAATTGCAGGAACTTAAAACCGGCACCAAGAAGCAGACTGAGAAACCAGAGTAAAAGTTTCTCCTTCAAACTGTTCCCATTGTTCTAGATAAAGGAACGTCTCTCAACATGCTCAGTTCTGAGAAATAATTGTGTGTGAAAGAGGCTCTTCACCTAGCTTGTTGGGAACACATAGTTCCTTTTCAGTTGCAATCTACACTCCATACATATATATGGGGATGTATTAGCTCCATCTCTGTTTTACAGTGTAAACTGCCGGAACTTCAAACCAGAACTAGGAAATAGACTGAGAAAACAAATTAAAAGTTTTTCCTGCAACCCGTTAATTTTGTGCTAGATGAACGAACGTCTCTCCACATGCTAGTTGTCAGAGAAAAGTGTGTGTGGAAGCCGTCCTCCAACTAGCTTTTTGGGAACACAAAATTACTTTTAAGTAGCAAACTACACTCCTTACATATATATGGGGAGGTACTAGCTCCAACTCGGTTTTACAGGGAAAATTGCAGGAACTTCAATCCGGCACTAGGAAATAGACTGAGAAACCAGAGTAAAAGTTTCCCCTGCAACCCGTTCCCTTTGTGCTAAATGAACAAACGTCTGTCAACATGCTCAGATCTGAGAGATCAGTGTGTGTGAAAGCCGTCCTTCAACTAGCTTGTTGGGAACAGAAAGTTCCTTTTAAATTGCAAATTGCACTCCATACATATATATGGGGAGGTACTAGCTCCAACTCTGTTTTACGGGGAAAACAGCACAAACTTCACACCGGCACTAGGAAACAGACTGAGAAACCAGAGTAAAGTTTTCTCCTGCAACGCGTTTAATTTGTGCTAGATGAACGAACGTCTCTCCACATGCTCATTTCTGTGAGATATGTGTGTGTGAAAGCCGGGCTTCAGCTAGCTTGTTGGGAACACAAAGTTCCTTTTCAGTTGCACACTACACTCTTACATATATATGGGGAGGTTCTAGCTCCAACTCGGTTTTACAGTGAATACTGCAGGAACTTCAAACCAGCACTAGGAGACAGACTGAGAAACCAGAGTAAAAGTTTCTCCTGCAACACGTTCCCTTTGTGCTAGATGAACAAACGTTTGTCTACATGCTCAGTTCTGAGAAATCAGTGTGTGTGAAAGCCGCACTTAACCTAGCTTGTTGGGAACACAAAGTTACTTTTCAGTTTCAAAGTACACTCCTTACATATAAATGGGGAGGTAATAGCTACAACTGTGTTGTACAGGGATAACTGCAGGAACTTCAAACCGGCACTAGGAAAGAGACTGGGAAACCAGAGTAAAATTTTCTCATGCAACCCTTTTTCTTTTGCTAGATGAACGAACTTCTCTCCACATGCTCAGTTCTGAGAAATTATTGTGTGTGAAAGAGGCCCTTCACCTAGCTTGTTGGGAAAATATAGTTCCTTTTCAGTTCCTAACTACACTCCATATATATATGGGGATGTACTAGCTCCAACTCGGGTTACAGTGAAAACTGCAGGAACATCAAACCAGCAGTAGGAAACAGACTGAGAAACCCGATTAATAGTTTCTCCTGCAACCCGTTCCCATTGTGCTAAATGAACGAAATTCTCTCCACATGCTCAGTTTTGAGAGATAAGTGTGTGAAAGGCATCATTCACCTATCTTGTTGGGAACACAAAGTTCCTTTCCAGTTGCAAACTGCAATCCATACATATATATGGGGATGTAGTAGCTCCAAATCGGTTTTACAGGGAAAACTACAGGAACTTCAAACCGGCAGTAGGAAACAGACTGAGAAACCAGAGTAAAATTTTCTCCTGCAACCAGCTTTCTTTTGCTAGATGAACGAACGTCTCTCCACATGCTCAGTTCTGAGAGGTAAGTGTGTGTGAAAGCCGTACATCACATAGCTTGTTGGGAACACATAGTTCCTTTTCAGTTGCAAACTAATCTCCTTACATATATGTGGGGAGGTACTAGCTCCAACTCGATTTTACAGTGAAAACTGCAGGAATTTCAAACCAGCACTAGGAAACAGACTGAGAAACCAGAGTAAAAGTTTCTCCTGTAAACCCTTCCCTTTGTGCTAAATGAAAAAACGTCTGTCTACATGCTCAGTTCTGAGAAATCATTGTGTGTGAAAGCCGCCCTTCACCTAGCTTGATGGGAACACAAAGTTCCTTTTCAGTTTCAAACTGCACTCCTTGTATATATATGGGAGGTAATAGTTCCAACTCGGTTTTCAGTGAAAACTGCAGGATCTTCAACCTGGCACTAGGAAGCAGACTGAGAAACCAGAGTAAAAGTTTCTCCTTCAAACATTTCCCATTGTGCTAGATGTAGGAAAGTCTCTCCACATGCTCAATTGTGAGAGATAATTTTGTGCGAAAGCCGTCCTTCACCTACCTTGTTGGGAACACAAAGTAACTTTCAAGTTCCAAAATACACTCCATACAATATATGGGGAGGTACTAGCTCCAACTCGGTTTTACAGTGAATACTGCAGGAACTTCAAACTGGCACTAGGAAACAGACTAAGAAAACAGAGTAAAAGTTTTATTGCAACCCTTTCTCTTTGTGCTAGATGAACAAACGTCTGTCTACATGCTCAGATCTGAGAGATCAGTGTGTGTGAAAGCCGTCCTGAAACTAGTTTGTTGGGAACATAAAGTTCCTTTTAAATTGCAAACTCCACTCCATACATATATATGGGGAGGTATTAGCTCCAAATCTATTTTACAGGGAAATCGGCATGAACTTCACACCGGCACAAGGAAACAGACTGAGAAACCAGAGTAATATTTTCTCCTGCAACCCGTTTACATTGTGCTAGATGAACGAACGTCTCTTCACATGCTCAGTTTTGAGAGATAATTGTTTGTGAAAGCCGTACTTCACCTAGCTTGTTGGGAATACAAAGTTCCTTTTCAGTTGCATACTACACTCCTTAAATATACATGGGGACGGTATAGCTCCAACTCGGTTTTACAGTAAAAACTGCAGGAACTTCAAACCGGCACTAGGAAACAGACTGAGAAAACAGAGTAAAAGTTTCTCCTGCAACCATTTCCCTTTTTGCTACATGAAAGAACGTCTCTCCAAATGATCAGTTCTCAGAAATTAGTGTGTGAATGCCGTCCTTCACATAGTTTGTTGGGAACAGAAATTTCCTTTCCAGTTGCAAACTACAATCCATACATATATATGGGGTGGTACTAGCTCCAACTAGGTTTTACAGTGAAAACTGCAGGAATTTCAAAACGGCACTAGGAAACAGACTGAGAAAACACAGTAAAAGTTTTTCCTGCAACCCGTTTATTTTGTGCTAGATGAACGAACGTCTCTCCACATGCTAGTTCTCAGAGAAATGTGGGTGTGAAAGCCGTCCTTCAACTAGCTTGTTTGGAACACAAAGTTACTTTTAAGTCGCAAACTACACTCCTTTAATATATATGGGGAGGTACTAACTTCAACTCGGTTTTGCAGGGAAAATTGCAGGAACTTCAAAACGGCACTAGGAAACAGAGAGAGAAACCAGAGAATAGTTTCCCCTGAAACCCGTTCCCTTTGTGCTAGATGAACAAACGTCTGTCAACATGGTCAGATCTGAGTGATCAGTGTGTGTGAAAGCCGTCCTTCACATAGATTGTTGGGAACACAAAGTTCCTTTTCAGTTTCAAACTACACTCCTTACATATATATGGGTAGGAACTAGCTCCAACTCGCTTTTCAGTGAAAACTGCAGGAACTTCAAACTGGCACTAGGAAGCAGACTGAGAACCACAGTAAAAGTTTCTTTCGCAATCCGTTCCCATTGTGCTAGATGAACGAAATTATCTCCACATGCTCAGTTTTGAGAGATAATTTTGTGTGAAAGCCGTACTTCACCTAGCTTGTTGGGAACACAAAGTTCCTTTTCAGTTGCAAACTACACTCCTTAAATATATATGGGGAGGTTATAGCTCCAAATCGGTTTTACAGTAAAAACTGCAGGAACTTCAAACCGGCACTAGGAGACAGACTGAGAAAACAGAGTAAAAGTTTCTCCTGAAACCATTTCCCTTTTTGCTAGCTGAAAGAACGTCTCTCCAAATGATCAGTTCTGAGAAATAAGTGTGTGAATGCCGTCCTTCACATAGTTTGTTGGGAACAGAAATTTCCTTCCCAGTTGCAAACTACAATCCATACATATATATGCGTAGGGACTAGCTCCAACTAGGTTTTACAGTGAAAACTGCAGGAATTTCAAACTGGCACTAGGAAACAGACTGAGAAAACACAGAAAAAGTTTTTCCTGCAACCCGTTTACTTTGTGTTAGATGAACGAACGTCTCTCCACATGCTTGTTCTCAGAGAAATGTGTGTGTGAAAGCCGTCCTACAACTAGCTTGTTGGGAACACAAAGTTACTTTTAAGTAGCAAACTACACTCCTTACATATATATGGGGAGGTACTAGCTTCAACTCGGTTTTACAGGGAAAATTGCAGGAACTTCAAAACGGCACTAGGAAACAGAGTGAGAAAACAGAGAATAGTTTCCCCTGAAACCCGTTCCCTTTGTGCTAGATGAACAAACGTCTGTCAACATGGTCAGATCTGAGTGATCAGTGTTTGTGAAAGCCGTCCTTCAACTAGCTTGTTGGGAACACAAAGTTCCTTTTAATTTGCAAACTCCACTCCATACATATATATGGGGAGGTACTAGCTCCAACTCTGTTTTACAGGGAAACGTCAGGAACTTCACTGCGGCACTGGGAAACAGACTGAGAAACCAGAGTAAAGTTTTCTACTGCAACGCGTTTAATTTGTGCTAGATGAACGAACGTCTCTCCACATGCTCAGTTTTGAGAGATAATTGTGTGTGAATGCCGCCCTTCACCTAGCTTGTTGGGAACACAAAGTTCCTTTTCAGTTGCAAACTACACTCCTTACATATATATGGGGAGGTACTAGCTCCAACTCGCTTTTCAGTGAAAATTGCAGGATCTTCAAACTGGCACTAGGAAGCAGACTGAGAAACCAGAGTAAAAGTTTCTCCTTCAAACCTTTCCCAATGTGCTAGGTGAAGGAACGTCTCTCCAGATGCTCAGTTCTGAGAAATAATTGTGTGTGAAAGAGGAACTTCAAATAGCTTGTTGGGAACACAAAGTTCCTTTTCAGTTGCAAACTACACTTCTTACATATATATGGGGAGGTACTAGCTCCAAATCTGATTTACAGTAAAAACTGCAGGAACTTCAAACCGACACTAGGAAACAGACTGAGAAACCACAGTAAAAGTTTCTTCTGCAACCCGTTCCCATTGTGCTAGATGAACAAAATTCTCTCCACATGCTCAGTTTTGAGAGACAAGTGTGTGTGAAAGGCGTCATTTATTAGCTTGTTGTGAACGCATAGTTCCTTTTCAGTTGCAAACTACACTCCATACATTTATATGGGGATGTATTAGCTCCATCTCGGTTTTAGAGTGTAAACTGCCGGAACTTCAAACCAGAACTAGGAAACAGACTGAGAAAACAGAGTAAAAGTTTTTCCTGCAACCCGTTTACTTTGTGATAGATGAACGTACGTCTCTCTACATGCTAGTTCTCAGAGAAAAGTGTGTGTGGAAGCCGTCCTCCAACTAGCTTTTTGGGAACACAAAGTCCCTTTTAAATTGAAAACTCCACTCCATACTTAAATATGGGGAGGAACTAGCTCCAACTCTGTTTTACAGGGAAAACAGCATGAACTTCATACCGGCACTAGGAATCAGACTGAGAAACCAGAGTAAAATTGTCTCCTGCAACCCGTTTAATTTGTGCTAGATGAACGAAAGTCTCTCCACATGCTCAGTTCTGAGAGATAAGTGTGTGTGAAAGCCGGGCTTCAAATAGCTTGTTGGGAACACAAAGATCCTTTTCAGTTGCAAACTACCATCCATAAATATATATGGTGATGTATTTGCTCCAACTCTGTTTTACAGTGAAAACTGCAGGAACTTCAAACCGGCACTAGGAAACAGACTGAGAATCAAGAGTAAAATTTTCTCCTGTAACCCGTTTATTTTGTGGTAGTTGAACGAAAGTCTCTCCACATTCTCAGTTCTGAGAGATATGTGTGTGTGAAAGCCGTGCTTCACCTAGCTTGTTGGGAACACAAAGTACCTTTTCAGTTGCAAACTACACTCCATACATATATATGGGGAGGTACTAGCTCCAACTCGCTTTTCAGTGAAAACTTCGGGAACTTCAACCCGGCACTAGGAAGCAGACTGAGAACCACAGTAAAAGTTTCTTCTGCAATCCGTTCCCATTGTGCTAGATGAAAGAAATTCTCTCCACATGCTCAGTTTTGAGAGATAAGTGTGTGTGAAATGCGTCATTCACCTAGCTTGTTGGGAACACAAAGTCCCTTTCCAGTTGCAAACTACAATCCATACATATATATGGAGATGTACTAGTTCCAAATCGGTTCTACAGTGAAAACTGCAGGAACTTCAAACCGGCAGTAGGAAACAAACTGAGAAACCAGAGTAAATGTTTCTCTAGCAACCCGTTAATTTTGTGCTAGATGAACGAACGTCTCTCCACATGCACAGTTCTGATAGATAAGTGTGGGTGAAAGCCGTCCTTCAAATAGGTGTTTGGAACACAAAGTTCCTTTCCAGGTGCAAACTACAATCCATACATATATATGGGGTTGTACTAGCTTCAACTCGATTTTACAGTAGAAACTGCAGGAAATTCAAAACGGCACTTGGAAAAAGTCTGAGAAATCACAGTAAAAGTTTCTTCTGCAACCCGTTCCCTTTGTGCTACATGAATGAACGTCTCTCCACATGCTCAGTTTTGAGAGATAATTGTGTGTGAAGCCGTCCTTCAACTAGCTTGTTGGGAACACAAATTTCCTTTACAGTTGCAAACTACAATGCATATATTTATATTGTGATGTACTACCTCCAACTCGGTTTTACAGTGAAATCTGCAGGAACTTCAAACCGGCACTAGGAAACTGACTGAGATACCAGAGTGAAATTTTCTCCTGTAACCCGTTTACTTTGTGCTAGATGAATGAACGTCTCTCCACATGCTCAGTTCTGAGAGGTAAGTGTGTGTGAAAGCCGTCCTTCACCTAGCTTGTTGAGAACACGAAGTTCCTTTTAAGTAGCAAACTCCGCTCCATACATATATATGGGGAGGTACTAGCTCCAACTCTGTTTTACAGGGAAAACGGCAGGAACTTCACACCGGCACTAGGAAACAGACTTAGAAACCAGAGTAAAATTTTCTCCTGCAAACCGTTTACTTTGTGCTACGTGAACGAACGTCTCTTCACATGCCCAGTTTTGAGATATAATTGTGTGTGAAAGCCGTACTTCACCTAGCTTGTTGGGAACACAAAATTCCTTTCCAGGTGCAAAATACACTCCTTACATATATATGGGGAGGTACTAGCTAAAACTCGGTTTTACAGTAAAAACTGCAGGAACTTCTAACTGGCACTAGGAAACAGACTGAGAAACCACTGTAAAAGTTTCTTCTGCAACCCGTTCCCAATGTGCTAGATGAACGAAATTCTCTCCACATGCTCAGTTTTGATAGATAAGTGTGTGTGAAAGGCGTCATTCACCTAGCTGGTTGGGAACACAAAGTTCCTTTCCAGTTGCAAACTACAATCCATACATATATATGGGGAGGTACTAGCTCCAACTCTGGTTTACGGGGAAAACAGCACGAACTTCACACCGGCACTAGGAAACAGACTGAGAAACCAGAGTAAAGTTTTCCCCTGCAACCCGTTTAATTTGTGCTAGATGAACGAACGTCTCTCCACATGCTCATTTCTGTGAGATAAGTGTGTGTGAAAGCCGGGCTTCAGCTAGCTTGTTGGGAACACAAAGTTCCTTTTCAGTTGCACACTACACTCTTACATATATATGGGGAGGTTCTAGCTCCAACTCGGTTTTACAGTGAATACTGCAGGAACTTCAAACCAGCACTAGGAAGCAGACTGAGAAACCAGAGTAAAAGTTTCTCCTGCAACACGTTCCCTTTGTGCTAAATGAACAAACGTTTGTCTACATGCTCAGTTCTGAGAAATCAGTGTGTGTGAAAGCCGCACTTAACCTAGCTTGTTGGGAACACAAAGTTCCTTTTCAGTATCAAACTACACTCCTTACATATATATGGGTAGGTACTAGCTACAACTGTGTTTTACAGGGAAAACTGCAGGAACTTCAAACCGGGACTAGGAAAAAGACTGAGAAACAGAGTAAAATTTTCTCCTGCAACACGTTTTTTTTTGCTAGATGAACGAAAGTCTCTCCACATGCTCAGTTCTGAGAGATAAGTGTGTGTGAAAGAGGCCCTTCACCTAGCTTGTTGGGAAAATATAGTTCCTTTTCAGTTGCTAACTACACTCCATACATATATATGGGGATGTACTATCTCCAACTCTGTTTTACAGTGAAAACTGCAGGAACTTCAAACCGGCACTAGGAAACAGACTGAGAAACCCGATTAATAGTTTCTCCTGCAACCCGTTCCCATTGTGCTAGATGAACGAAATTCTCTCCACATGCTCAGTTTTGAGAGATAAGTGTGTGTGAAAGGCTTCATTCACCTAGCTTGTTGGGAACACAAAGTTCCTTTCCAGTTGGAAACTACAATCCATACATATATATGGGGATGTACTAGCTCCAAATCGGTTTTACAGGGAAAACTACAGGAACTTCAAACCGGCAGTAGGAAACAGACTGAGAAACCAGAGTAATTTTTCTCCTGCAACCAGCTTTATTTTGCTAGATGAACGAACGTCTCTCCACATGCTCAGTTCTCAGAGATAAGTGTGTGTGAAAGCCGTACATCACCTAGCTTGTTGGGAACACATAGTTCCTTTTCAGTTGCAAACTACTCTCCTTACATATATATGGGGATTTACTAGCTCCAAATCGGTTTTACAGTGAAAACTGCAGGAATTTCAAACCAGCACTAGGAAACAGACTGAGAAACCAGAGTAAAAGTTTCTCCTGTAAACCGTTCCCTTTGTCCTAGATGAACAAACGAATGTCTACATGCTCAGTTCTCAGAAATCATTGTGTGTGAAAGCCGCCCTTCACCTAGCTTGTTGGGAACACAAAGTTCCTTTTCAGTTTCAAACTACACTCCTTATATATATATATGGGGTGGTAGTAGTTCCAAGTCGGTTTTCAGTGAAAACTGCAGGATCGTCAACCTGGCACTAGGAAGCAGACTGAGAAACCAGAGTAAAAGTTTCTCCTTCAAACATTTCCCATTGTGCAAGATGTAGGAAAGTCTCTCCACATGCTCAGTTGTGAGAGATAATTTTGTGCGAAAGCCGTCCTTCACCTAGCTTGTTGGGAACCCAAAGTAACTTTTAAGTTGCAAAATACACTCCATACAATATATGGGGAGGTACTAGCTCCAACTCGGTTTTACAGTGAATACTGCAGGAACTTCAAACCGGCACTAGGAAACAGACTGAGAAAACAGAGTAAAAGTTTTTCTTGCAAACCCTTTCTCTTTGTGCTAGATGAACAAACGTCTGTCTACATGCTCAGATCTGAGAGATCAGTGTGTGTGAAAGGCGTCCTGAAACTAGCTTGTTGGGAACATAAAGTTCCTTTTAAATTGCAAACTCCACTCCATACATATATATGGGGAGGTATTAGCTCCAACTGTGTTTTACAGGGAAAACGGCAGGAACTTCACACCGGCACTAGGAAACAGACTGAGAAACCAGAGTAATATTTTCTCCTGCAACCCGTTTACTTTGTGCTAGATGAACGAACGTCTCTTCAGATGCTCAGTTTTGAGAGATAATTTTGTGTGAAAGCCGTACTTCACCTAGCTTGTTGGGAACACAAAGTTCCTTTTCAGTTGCAAACTACACTCCTTAAATATATATGGGGAGGTTATAGCTCCAAATCGGTTTTACAGTAAAAACTGCAGGAACTTCAAACCGGCACTAGGAAACAGACTGAGAAAATAGAGTAAAAGTTTCTCCTGAAACCATTTCCCTTTTTGCTAGCTGAAAGAACGTCTCTCCAAATGATCAGTTCTGAGAAATAAGTGTGTGAATGCCGTCCTTCACATAGTTTGTTGGGAACAGAAATTTCCTTCCCAGTTGCAAACTACAATCCATACATATATATGCGTAGGGACTAGCTCCAACTAGGTTTTACAGTGAAAACTGCAGGAATTTCAAACTGGCACTAGGAAACAGACTGAGAAAACACAGAAAAAGTTTTTCCTGCAACCCGTTTACTTTGTGTTAGATGAACGAACGTCTCTCCACATGCTTGTTCTCAGAGAAATGTGTGTGTGAAAGCCGTCCTACAACTAGCTTGTTGGGAACACAAAGTTACTTTTAAGTAGCAAACTACACTCCTTACATATATATGGGGAGGTACTAGCTTCAACTCGGTTTTACAGGGAAAATTGCAGGAACTTCAAAACGGCACTAGGAAACAGAGTGAGAAAACAGAGAATAGTTTCCCCTGAAACCCGTTCCCTTTGTGCTAGATGAACAAACGTCTGTCAACATGGTCAGATCTGAGTGATCAGTGTTTGTGAAAGCCGTCCTTCAACTAGCTTGTTGGGAACACAAAGTTCCTTTTAATTTGCAAACTCCACTCCATACATATATATGGGGAGGTACTAGCTCCAACTCTGTTTTACAGGGAAACGTCAGGAACTTCACTGCGGCACTGGGAAACAGACTGAGAAACCAGAGTAAAGTTTTCTACTGCAACGCGTTTAATTTGTGCTAGATGAACGAACGTCTCTCCACATGCTCAGTTTTGAGAGATAATTGTGTGTGAATGCCGCCCTTCACCTAGCTTGTTGGGAACACAAAGTTCCTTTTCAGTTGCAAACTACACTCCTTACATATATATGGGGAGGTACTAGCTCCAACTCGCTTTTCAGTGAAAATTGCAGGATCTTCAAACTGGCACTAGGAAGCAGACTGAGAAACCAGAGTAAAAGTTTCTCCTTCAAACCTTTCCCAATGTGCTAGGTGAAGGAACGTCTCTCCAGATGCTCAGTTCTGAGAAATAATTGTGTGTGAAAGAGGAACTTCAAATAGCTTGTTGGGAACACAAAGTTCCTTTTCAGTTGCAAACTACACTTCTTACATATATATGGGGAGGTACTAGCTCCAAATCTGATTTACAGTAAAAACTGCAGGAACTTCAAACCGACACTAGGAAACAGACTGAGAAACCACAGTAAAAGTTTCTTCTGCAACCCGTTCCCATTGTGCTAGATGAACAAAATTCTCTCCACATGCTCAGTTTTGAGAGACAAGTGTGTGTGAAAGGCGTCATTTATTAGCTTGTTGTGAACGCATAGTTCCTTTTCAGTTGCAAACTACACTCCATACATTTATATGGGGATGTATTAGCTCCATCTCGGTTTTAGAGTGTAAACTGCCGGAACTTCAAACCAGAACTAGGAAACAGACTGAGAAAACAGAGTAAAAGTTTTTCCTGCAACCCGTTTACTTTGTGCTAGATGAACGTACGTCTCTCTACATGCTAGTTCTCAGAGAAAAGTGTGTGTGGAAGCCGTCCTCCAACTAGCTTTTTGGGAACACAAAGTCCCTTTTAAATTGAAAACTCCACTCCATACTTAAATATGGGGAGGAACTAGCTCCAACTCTGTTTTACAGGGAAAACAGCATGAACTTCATACCGGCACTAGGAATCAGACTGAGAAACCAGAGTAAAATTGTCTCCTGCAACCCGTTTAATTTGTGCTAGATGAACGAAAGTCTCTCCACATGCTCAGTTCTGAGAGATAAGTGTGTGTGAAAGCCGGGCTTCAAATAGCTTGTTGGGAACACAAAGTTCCTTTTCAGTTGCAAACTACCATCCATAAATATATATGGTGATGTATTTGCTCCAACTCTGTTTTACAGTGAAAACTGCAGGAACTTCAAACCGGCACTAGGAAACAGACTGAGAATCAAGAGTAAAATTTTCTCCTGTAACCCGTTTATTTTGTGGTAGTTGAACGAAAGTCTCTCCACATTCTCAGTTCTGAGAGATATGTGTGTGTGAAAGCCGTGCTTCACCTAGCTTGTTGGGAACACAAAGTACCTTTTCAGTTGCAAACTACACTCCATACATATATATGGGGAGGTACTAGCTCCAACTCGCTTTTCAGTGAAAACTGCGGGAACTTCAACCCGGCACTAGGAAGCAGACTGAGAACCACAGTAAAAGTTTCTTCTGCAATCCGTTCCCATTGTGCTAGATGAAAGAAATTCTCTCCACATGCTCAGTTTTGAGAGATAAGTGTGTGTGAAATGCGTCATTCACCTAGCTTGTTGGGAACACAAAGTCCCTTTCCAGTTGCAAACTACAATCCATACATATATATGGAGATGTACTAGTTCCAAATCGGTTCTACAGTGAAAACTGCAGGAACTTCAAACCGGCAGTAGGAAACAAACTGAGAAACCAGAGTAAATGTTTCTCTAGCAACCCGTTAATTTTGTGCTAGATGAACGAACGTCTCTCCACATGCACAGTTCTGATAGATAAGTGTGGGTGAAAGCCGTCCTTCAAATAGGTGTTTGGAACACAAAGTTCCTTTCCAGGTGCAAACTACAATCCATACATATATATAGGGTTGTACTAGCTTCAACTCGATTTTACAGTAGAAACTGCAGGAAATTCAAAACGGCACTTGGAAAAAGACTGAGAAATCACAGTAAAAGTTTCTTCTGCAACCCGTTCCCTTTGTGCTACATGAATGAACGTCTCTCCACATGCTCAGTTTTGAGAGATAATTGTGTGTGAAGCCGTCCTTCAACTAGCTTGTTGGGAACAAAAATTTCCTTTACTGTTGCAAACTACAATCCATATATTTATATTGTGATGTACTACCTCCAACTCGGTTTTACAGTGAAAACTGCCGGAACTTCAAACCGGCACTAGGAAACTGACTGAGATACCAGAGTAAAATTTTCTCCTGTAACCCGTTTACTTTGTGCTACGTGAACGAACGTCTCTCCACATGCTCAGTTCTGAGAGGTAAGTGTGTGTGAAATCCGTCCTTCACCTAGCGTGTTGAGAACACGAAGTTCCTTTTAAATAGCAAACTCCACTCTATACATATATATGGGGAGGTACTAGCTCCAACTCTGTTTTACAGGGAAAACGGCAGGAACTTCACACCGGCACTAGGAAACAGACTTAGAAACCACAGTAAAATTTTCTCCTGCAAACCGTTTAATTTGTGCTACGTGAACGAACGTCTCTTCACATGCTCAGTTTTGAGAGATAATTGTGTGTGAAAGCCGTACTTCACCTAGCTTGTTGGGAACACAAAATTCCTTCCCAGGTGCAAAATACACTCCTTACATATATATGGGGAGGTACTAGCTCCAACTCGGTTTTACAGTAAAAACTGCAGGAACTTCAAACAGGCACTAGGAAACAGACTGAGAAACCACAGTAAAAGTTTCTTCTGCAACCCGTTCCCAATGTGCTAGATGAACGAAATTCTCTCCACATGCTCAGTTTTGATAGATAAGTGTGTGTGAAAGCGTCATTCACCTAGCTTGTTGGGAACACAAAGTTCCTTTCCAGTTGCAAACTACAATCCATACATATATATGGGGAGGTACTAGCTCCAACTCTTTTTACAGTGAATACTGCAGGAACATCAAACCAGCACTAGGAAACAGACTGAGAAACCAGAGTAAAGTTTCTCCTGCAACACGTTCCCTTTGTGCTAGATGAACAAACGTTTGTGTACATGCTCAGTTCTGAGAAATCAGTGTGTGTGAAAGCCGCACTTAACCTAGCTTGTTGGGAACACAAAGTTCCTTTTCAGTATCAAACTACACTCCTTACATATATATGGGGAGGTAATAGCTACAACTGTGTTGTACAGGGAACACTGCAGGAACTTCAAACCGGCACTAGGAAAGAGACTGAGAAACAGAGTAAAATTTTCTCCTGCAACCCGTTTTTTTTTGCTAGATGAACGAACGTCTCTCCACATGCTCTGTTCTGAGAGATAAGTGTGTGTGAAAGAGGCCCTTCACCTAGCTTGTTGGGAAAATATAGTTCCTTTTAAGTTGCTAACTACACTCCATACATATATATGGGTATGTACTATTTCCAACTCGGTTTTACAGTGAAAACTGCAGGAACATCAAACTGGCACTAGGAAACAGACATAGAAACCCGATTAATAGTTTCCCTGCAACCCGTTCCCATTGTGCTAGATGAACGAAATTCTCTCCACATGCTCAGTTTTGAGAGATAAGTGTGTGTGAAAGGCGTCATTCACCTAGCTTGTTGGGAACACAAAGTTCCTTTCCAGTTGCAAACTACAATCCATACATTTATATGGGGATGTACTAGCTCCAAATCGGTTTTACAGGGAAAACTACAGGAACTTCAAACCGGCAGTAGGAAACAGACTGAGAAACCAGAGTAATTTTTCTCCTGCAACCAGCTTTATTTTGCTAGATGAACGAACGTCTCTCCACATGCTCAGTTCTCAGAGATAAGTGTGTGTGAAAGCCGTACATCACCTAGCTTGTTGGGAACACATAGTTCCTTTTCAGTTGCAAACTACTCTCCTTACATATATATGGGGATTTACTAGCTCCAAATCGGTTTTACAGTGAAAACTGCAGGAATTTCAAACCAGCACTAGGAAACAGACTGAGAAACCAGAGTAAAAGTTTCTCCTGTAAACCGTTCCCTTTGTCCTAGATGAACAAACGTCTGTCTACATGCTCAGTTCTGAGAAATCATTGTGTGTGAAAGCCGCCCTTCACCTAGCTTGTTGGGAACACAAAGATCCTTTTCAGTTTCAAACTACACTCCTTATATATATATATGGGCTGGTAGTAGTTCCAAGTCGGTTTTCAGTGAAAACTGCAGGATCATCAACCTGGCACTAGGAAGCAGACTGAGAAACCAGAGTAAAAGTTTCTCCTTCAAACATTTCCCATTGTGCAAGATGTAGGAAAGTCTCTCCACATGCTCAGTTGTGAGAGATAATTTTGTGCGAAAGCCGTCCTTCACCTAGCTTGTTGGGAACCCAAAGTAACTTTTAAGTTGCAAAATACACTCCATACAATATATGGGGAGGTACTAGCTCCAACTCGGTTTTACAGTGAATACTGCAGGAACTTCAAACCGGCACTAGGAAATAGACTGAGAAAACAGAGTAAAAGTTTTTCTTGCAACCCTTTCTCTTTGTGCTAGATGAACAAACGTCTGTCTACATGCTCAGATCTGAGAGATCAGTGTGTGTGAAAGGCGTCCTGAAACTAGCTTGTTGGGAACATAAAGTTCCTTTTAAATTGCAAACTCCACTCCATACATATATATGGGGAGGTATTAGCTCCAACTCTGTTTTACAGGGAAAACGGCATGAACTTCACACCGGCACTAGGAAACAGACTGAGAAACCAGAGTAATATTTTCACCTGCAACCCGTTTACTTTGTGCTAGATGAACGAACGTCTCTTCAGATGCTCAGTTTTGAGAGATAATTTTGTGTGAAAGCCGTACTTCACCTAGCTTGTTGGGAAAACAAAGTTCATTTTCAGTTGCAAACTACACTCCTTAAATATATATGGGGAGGTTATAGCTTAAACTCGGTTTTACAGTAAAAACTGCAGGAACTTCAAACCGGCACTAGGAAACAGACTGAGAAAACACAGTAAAATTTTTTCTGCAACCCGTTTACTTTGTGTTAGATGAACGAACGTCTCTCCACATGCTAGTTCTCAGAGAAATGTGTGTGTGAAAGCCGTCCTTCAACTAGCTTTTTGGGAACACAAAGTTACTTTTAAGTAGCAAACTACACTCCTTACATATATATGGGCAGGTACTAGCTTCAATTCGGTTTTACAGGGAAAATTGCAGGAACTTCAAAACGGCACTAGGAAACAGAGTGAGAAACCAGAGTATAGTTTCCCCTGAAACCCGTTCCCTTTGTGCTAGATGAACAAACGTCTGTCAACATGGTCAGATCTGAGTGATCATTGTTTGTGAAAGCCGTCCTTCAACTAGCTTGTTGGGAACACAAAGTTCCTTTTAATTTGCAAACTCCACTCCATACATATATATGGGGAGGTACTAGCTCCAACTCTGTTTTACAGGGAAACGGCAGGAACTTCACAGCGGCACTAGGAAACATACTGAGAAACCAGAGTAAAGTTTTCTACTGCAACGCGTTTAATTTGTGCTAGATGAACGAACGTCTCTCCACATGCTCAGTTTTGAGAGATAATTGTGTGTGAATGCCGTCCTTCACCTAGCTTGTTGGGAACACAAAGTTCCTTTTCAGTTGCAAACTACACTCCTTACATATATATGGGGAGGTACTAGCTCCAACTCGCTTTTAAGTGAAAATTGCAGGAACTTAAAACCGGCACTAGGAAGCAGATTGAGAAACCAGAGTAAAAGTTTCTCCTTCAATCCGTTCCCATTGTGCTAGATGAAAGATATTCTCTCCACATGCTCAGTTTTGAGAGATAAGTGTGTGTGAAATGCGTCATTCACCTAGCTTGTTGGGAACACAAAGTCCCTTTCCAGTTGCAAACTACAATCCATACATATATATGGAGATGTACTAGTTCCAAATCGGTTCTACAGTGAAAACTGCAGGAAGTTCAAACCGGCAGTAGGAAACAAACTGAGAAACCAGAGTAAATGTTTCTCTAGCAACTCGTTAATTTTGTGCTAGATGAACGAACGTCTCTCCACATGCACAGTACTGATAGATAAGTGTGGGTGAAAGCCGTCCTTCAACTATGTGTTTGGAACACAAAGTTCCTTTCCAGGTGCAAACTACAATCCATACATATATATGGGTTTGTACTAGCTTCAACTCGATTTTACAGTAGAAACTGCAGGAAATTCAAAACGGCACTTGGAAAAAGACTGAGATATCACAGTAAAAGTTTCTTCTGCAACCCGTTCCCTTTGTGCTAGATGAACGAACGTCTCTCCACATGCTCAGTTCTGAGAGATAAGTGTGTGTGAAAGCCGTCCTTCACCTAGATTCTTGGGAAGACAAAGTTCCTTTTCAGTTGCAAACTACACTCCATACATATATATGGGGAGGTACTAGCTCCACTCTGTTTTACAGGGAAAACGGCAGGAAATTCACACCGGCACTAGGAAACAGACTTAGAAACCAGAGTAAAATTTTCTCCTGCAAACCGTTTACTTTGTGCTACGTGAACGAACGTCTCTTCACATGCTCAGTTTTGAGAGATAATTGTGTGTGAAAGCCGTACTTCACCTAGCTTGTTGGGAACACAAAATTCCTTTCCAGGTGCAAAATACACTCCTTACATATATATGGGGAGGTACTAGCTCCAACTCGGTTTTACAGTAAAAACTGCAGGAACTTCAAACAGGCACTAGGAAACATACTGAGAAACCACAGTAAAAGTTTCTTCTGCAACCCGTTCCCAATGTGCTAGATGAACGAAATTCTCTCCACATGCTCAGTTTTGATAGATAAGTGTGTGTGAAAGCGTCATTCACCTAGCTTGTTGGGAACACAAAGTTCCTTTCCAGTTGCATACTACAATCCATACATATATAAGGGTAGGTACTAGCTCCAACTCTGTTTTACGGGGAAAACAGCACGAACTTCACACCGGCACTAGGGAACAGACTGAGAAAACAGAGTAAAGTTTTCCCCTGCAACCCGTTTAATTTGTGCTAGATAAACGAACGTCTCTCCACATGCTCATTTCTGTGAGATAAGTGTGTTGAAAGCCGGGCTTCAGCTAGCTTGTTGGGAACACAAAGTTCCTTTTCAGTTGCACACTACACTCTTACATATATATGGGGAGGTTCTAGCTCCAACTCGGTTTTACAGTGAATACTGCAGGAACTTCAAACCAGCACTAGGAAGCAGACTGAGAAACCAGAGTAAAAGTTTCTCCTGCAACACGTTCCCTTTGTGCTAAATGAACAAACGTTTGTCTACATGCTCAGTTCTGAGAAATCAGTGTGTGTGAAAGCCGCACTTAACCTAGCTTGTTGGGAACACAAAGTTCCTTTTCAGTTTCAATCTACACTCCTTACATATATATGGGTAGGTACTAGCTACAAGTGTGTTTTACAGGGAAACGGCAGGAACTTCACAGCGGCACTAGGAAACAGACTGAGAAACCAGAGTAAAGTTTTCTACTGCAACGCGTTTAATTTGTGCTAGATGAACGAACGTCTCTCCACATGCTCAGTTTTGAGAGATAATTGTGTGTGAATGCCGTCCTTCACCTAGCTTGTTGGGAACACAAAGTTCCTTTTCAGTTGCAAACTACACTCCTTACATATATATGGGGAGGTACTAGCTCCAACTCGCTTTTAAGTGAAAATTACAGGAACTTAAAACCGGCACTAGGAAGCAGACTGAGAAAACAGAGTAAAAGTTTCTCCTTCAAACCGTTCCCATTGTGCTAGATGAAGGCACGTCTCTCCACATGCTAGTTCTCAGAGAAATGTGTGTGTGAATGCCGTCCTTCACCTAGCTTGTTGGGAACACAAAGTTCCTTTACAGTTGTAAACTACAATCCATACAAATATATGGTGATCTATTAGCTCCAACCCGGTTTTACAGTAAAAACTGCAGGAACTTCAAACCGGCAGTAGGAAACAGACTGAGAAACCAGAGTAAAATTTTCTCTTGTAACCCGTTTACTTTGTGCTAGATGAACGAACTTCTCTCCACATGCTCATTTCTGAGTGAAAATTGTGTGTGAAAGCCGTCTTCACCTAGCTTGTTGGGAACACAAAGTTCCTTTTCAGTTGCCAACTACACTCCTTACATGTATATGGGGAGGTACTAGCTCCAACTCGCTTTTAAGTGAAAATTGCAGGAACTTAAATCCGGCACTAGGAAGCAGACTGAGAAACCAGAGTAAAAGTTTCTCCTTCAAACCGTTCCCATTGTGCTAGATGAAGGAACGTCTCTCCACATGCTCAGTTCTGAGAAATAATTGTGTGTGAAGAGGATCTTCACCTAGCTTGTTGGGAACACATAGTTCCTTTTCAGTTGCAAACTACACTCCATACATATATATGGGGATGTAATAGCTCCATCTCGGTTTTACAGTGAAAACTGCAGGAACTTCAAACCGGCAGTAGGAAACAGACTGAGAAACCAGAGAAAAGTTTATCCTGCAACCCGTTCCCTTTGTGCTAGATGAACAAACGTCTCTCCACCAGCTCTGTTCTGAGAGATAAGTGTGTGTGAAGCCGTCCTTTACCTAGCTTGTTGGAAACACAAAGTTCCTTTCCAGATGCAAACTACAATCCATACATTTATATGGGGAGGTACTAGCTCCAAGTAATTTTTACAGTGAAAACTGCAGGAACTTCAAACCAGAACTAGGAAACAGACTGAGAAAACAGAGTAAAAGTTTTTCCTGCAACCCGTTTACTTTGCGCTAGATGAACGAACGTCTCTCCACATGCTAGTTCTCAGAGAAAAGTGTGTGTAGAAGCCGTCCTCCAACTAGCTTTTTGGGAACACAAAGTTACTTTTAAGTAGCAAACTACAGTCCTTACATATATATGGGTAGGTACTAGCTCCAACTCGGTTTTACAATGAAAATTGCAGGAACTTCAATCCGGCATTAGGAAGCAGACTGAGAACCACAGTAAAAGTTTCTTCCGCAATCCATTCCCATTGTGCTAGATGAACGAAATTCTCTCCACATGCTCAGTTTTGAGAGATAAGTGTGTGTGAAAGGCGTCATTCACCTAGCTTGTTGGGAACACATAGTTCCTTTTCAGTTGCAAACTACTATCCTTTCATATATATGGGTAGGTACTAGTTCCAACTTGGTTTTCAGTAAAAACTGCAGGATCTTCAAACTGGCACTAGGAAGCAGACTGAGAAACCAGAGTAAAAGTTTCTCCTTCAAACCTTTCCCATTGTGCTAGGTGAAGGAACGTCTCTCCAGATGCTCAGTTCTGAGAAATAATTGTGTGTTAAAGAGGAACTTCAAAAAGCTTGTTGGGAACACAAAGTTCCTTTTCAGTTGCCAACTACACTCCTTAAATATATATGGGGATGTACTAGCTCCAACTCGCTTTTAAGTGAAAATTGCAGGAACTTAAAACCGGAACTAGGAAGCAGACTGAGAAACCAGAGTAAAAGTTTCTCCTTCAAACCGTTCCCATTGTGCTAGATGAAGGAACGTCTCTCCACATGCTCAGTTCTGAGAAATAATTGTGTGTGAAAGAGGCACTTCACCTAGCTTGTTGGGAACACATAGTTCCTTTTCAGTTGCAAAATACACTCCATACATATATATGGGGATGTACTAGCTCCATCTCCGTTTTACAGTGAAATCTGCAGGAATTTCAAACCGGCAGTAGGAAACAGACTGAGAAACCAGAGAAAAGTTTAACCTGCAAACCGTTCCCTTTGTGCTAGATGAACCAACCTCTCTCCACATGCACAGTTCTGAGAGATAAGTGTGTGTGAAAGCCGTCCTTTACCTAGCTTGTTGGAAACACAAAGTTCCTTTTCAGTTGCAAACTATACTTCTTACATATATATGGGGAGGTACTAGCTCCAAATCGGATTTACAGTAAAAACTGCAGGAACTTCAAACCGGCACTAGGAAACAGACTGAGAAACCACAGTAAAAGTTTCTTCTGCAACCCGTTCCCATTGTGATAGATGAACAAAATTCTCTCCACATGCTCAGTTTTGAGAGATAAGTGTGTGTGAAAGGCGTCATTCATTAGCTTGTTGGGAACACAAAGTTCCTTTACAGTTGTAAACTACAATCCATACATATATATGGTGATGTATTAGCTCCAACCCGGTTTTACAGTGAAAACTGCAGGAACTTCAAACCGGCACTAGGAAACAGACTGAGAAACCAGAGTAAAATTTTCTCCTGTAACCCGTTTACTTTGTGCTAGATGAACGAACTTCTCTCCACATTCTCATTTCTGATAGAAAAGTGTGTGTGAAAGCCGTCTTCACCTAGCTTGTTGGGAACACAAAGTTCCTTTTCAGTTGCCTACTACACTCCTTACATATATATGGGGAGGTACTAGCTCCAACTCGCTTTTAAGTGAAAATTGCAGGAACTTAAAACCGGCACTAGGAAGCAGACTGAGAATCCATAGTAAAAGTTTCTCCTTCAAACCTTTCCCATTGTGCTAGATGAAGGAACGTCTCTCCACATGCTCAGTTCTGAGAAATAATTGTGTGTGAAAGAGGCTCTTCACCTAGCTTGTTGGGAACACATAGTTCCTTTTCAGTTGCAAACTACACTCCATACATATATATGGGGATGTACTAGCTCCATCTCGGTTTTACAGTGAAATCTGAAGGAACTTCAAACCGGCAGTAGGAAACAGACTGAGAAACCAGAGAAAAGTTTATCCTGCAACCCGTTCCCTTTGTGCAAGATGAACAAACGTCTCTCCACCAGCTCTGTTCTGAGAGATAAGTGTGTGTGAAAGCCGTCCTTTACCTAGCTTGTTGGAAACACATAGTTCTTTTCCAGTTGCAAACTACAATCCATACATATATATGGGGAGGTACTAGCTCCATGTAATTTTTACAGTGAAAACTGCAGGAACTTCAAACCAGAACTAGGAAACAGACTGAGAAAACAGAGTAAAAGTTTTTCCTGCAACCCGTTTACTTTGTGCTAGATGAACAAACGTCTCTCCACATGCTAGTTCTCCTAGAAAAGTGTGTGTGGAATCCGTCCTCCAACTAGCTTTTTGGGAACACAAAGTTACTTTAAAGTAGCAAACTACACTCCTTACATATATATGGGGAGGTACTAGCTCCAACTCGGTTTTACAGGGAAAATTTCAGGAACTTCAATCCGGCACTAGGAAGCAGACTGAGAATCACAGTAAAAGTTTCTTCCGCAATCCGTTCCCATTGTGCCAGATGAACGAAATTTTCTCCACATGCTCAGTTTTGAGAGATAAGTGTGTGTGAAGGCGTCATTCACCTAGCTTGTTGGGAACACATAGTTCCTTTTCAGTTGCAAAATACACTCCATACATATATATGGGGATGTACTAGCTCCATCTCCGTTTTACAGTGAAATCTGCAGGAATTTCAAACCGGCAGTAGGAAACAGACTGAGAAACCAGAGAAAAGTTTAACCTGCAAACCGTTCCCTTTGTGCTAGATGAACCAACCTCTCTCCACATGCACAGTTCTGAGAGATAAGTGTGTGTGAAAGCCGTCCTTTACCTAGCTTGTTGGAAACACAAAGTTCCTTTTCAGTTGCAAACTATACTTCTTACATATATATGGGGAGGTACTAGCTCCAAATCGGATTTACAGTAAAACTGCAGGAACTTCAAACCGGCACTAGGAAACAGACTGAGAAACCACAGTAAAAGTTCTTCTGCAACCCGTTCCCATTGTGATAGATGAACAAAATTCTCTCCACATGCTCAGTTTTGAGAGATAAGTGTGTGTGAAAGGCGTCATTCATTAGCTTGTTGGAACACAAAGTTCCTTTACAGTTGTAAACTACAATCCATACATATATATGGTGATGTATTAGCTCCAACCGGTTTTACAGTGAAAACTGCAGGAACTTCAAACCGGCACTAGGAAACAGACTGAGAAACCAGAGTAAAATTTTCTCCTGTAACCCGTTACTTTGTGCTAGATGAACGAACTTCTCTCCACATTCTCATTTCTGATAGAAAAGTGTGTGTGAAAGCCGTTTCACCTAGCTTGTTGGGAACACAAAGTTCCTTTTCAGTTGCCTACTACACTCCTTACATATATATGGGGATGGTACTAGCTCCAACTCGCTTTTAAGTGAAAATTGCAGGAACTTAAAACCGGCACTAGGAAGCAGACTGAGAATCCATAGTAAAAGTTTTCTCCTTCAAACCTTTCCCATTGTGCTAGATGAAGGCACGTCTCTCCACATGCTCAGTTCTGAGAAATAATTGTGTGTGAAAGAGGCTCTTCACCTAGCTTGTTGGGAACACATAGTTCCTTTTTCAGTGCAAACTACACTCCATACATATATATGGGGATGTACTAGCTCCATCTCGGTTTTACAGTGAAATCTGAAGGAACTTCAAACCGGGCAGTAGGAAACAGACTGAGAAACCAGAGAAAAGTTTATCCTGCAACCCGTTCCCTTTGTGCAAGATGAACAAACGTCTCTCCACCAGCTCTGTTCTGAGAGATAAGTGTGTGTGAAAGCCGTCCTTTACCTAGCTTGTTGGAAACACATAGTTCTTTCCAGTTGCAAACTACAATCCATACATATATATGGGGAGGTACTAGCTCCATGTAATTTTTACAGTGAAAACTGCAGGAACTTCAAACCAGAACTAGGAAACAGACTGAGAAAACAGAGTAAAAGTTTTTCCTGCAACCGTTTACTTTGTGCTAGATGAACAAACGTCTCTCCACATGCTAGTTCTCCTAGAAAAGTGTGTGTGGAATCCGTCCTCCAACTAGATTTTTGGGAACACAAAGTTACTTTAAAGTAGCAAACTACACTCCTTACATATATATGGGGAGGTACTAGCTCAACTCGTTTTACAGGGAAAATTTCAGGAACTTCAATCCGGCACAAGGAAGCAGACTGAGAATCACAGTAAAAGTTTCTTCCGCATCCGTTCCATTGTGCTAGATGAACGAAAATTTTTCACATTCTCAGTTTTGAGAGATAAGTGTTGTGTGAAGCGTTCATTCACCTAGCTTGTTTGGGAACACATAGTTCCTTTTCAGTTGCAAACAACTATCCTTACATATATATGGGGTAGGTACTAGTTCTCAACTCGGTTTTTCAGTGAAAACTGCAGGATCTTCAAACTGGCACAGGAAGTAGACTGAGAACCAGAGTAAAATTTCTTCTTCAAACCTTCCCATTGTGCTAGTTGAAGGAACGTCTCTCCGATGCTCAGTTCTGAGAAATAATTGTGTGTGAAATAGGAACTTCAAATAACTTGTTGGGAACACAAAGTTCCTTTTCAGTTGCAAACTACACTTCTTACATATATATTGGGAGGTACTAGCTCCAAATCCGATTTACAGTAAAAACTGCAGGAACTTCAAACCGGCACTAGGAAACAGACTGAGAAACCAGTAAAATTTTCTTCTGCAACCCGTTCCCATTGTGATAGATGAACAAAGTTCTCTCCACATGCTCAGTTTTGAGAGATAAGTGTGTGTGAAATGCGTCATTCATTAGCTTGTTGGGAAAACAAAGTTCCTTTCCAGTTGCCAACTACAATCCATACATATATATGGGGATGTAATAGCTCGAACTCGGTTTTACAGGGAAAACTGCAGGAACTTCATACAGGCACTAGGAATCAGACTGAGAAACCAGAGTAAAGTTTTCTCCTGCAACACGTTTACTTTGTGCTAGATGAATGAACGTCTCTCCACATGCTCACTTCTGAGGGATAAGTGTGTGTGAAAGCCGGGCTTCAACTAGCTTGTTGGGAACACAAAGTTCCTTTTCAGTTGCAAACTACACTCCTTACATATATATGGTAGGTACTAGCTCCAATTCGCTTTTCAGGGAAAACTACAGGAACTTCAAACCGGCACTAGGAAGCAGACTGAGAACCACAGTAGAAGTTTCTTCCGCAATCCGTTCCCATTGTGCTAGATGAACGAAATTCTCTCCACATGCTCTGTTTTGAGAGATAAGTGTGTGTGAAAGGCGTCATTCACCTAGCTTGTTGGGAACACATTTTTCCTTTTTAGTTGCCAACTACACTCCTTACATATATATGGGGAGGTACTAGCTCCAACTCGGTATTACAGTGACAACTGCCATATCTTAAAACCGGCAGTAGGAAATAGACTGAGAAACCAGAGTAAAAGTTTCCCTTTCTACCCGTTAAATTGTTGCTAGATGAACGAACGTTCTCTCCACATGCACAGTTCTGATAGGTA